>NW_024704763.1:8602003-9135397 GCF_018977255.1 Callorhinchus milii | reverse complement strand
AAAAAAACAATAATAAATTGGTCATTTTCAATCCGACTGTTTGTGGGACATTGCTGTGCGCAATTGGCTGCCGCGTTCGCCCACAAATATACAGTCAATTCACTTTACAGTGTGTTCTGTGAAGCGCTTTGGGACGTCCTCCGACGTGAAAAGCGCTATATCAAATGCAAGGATTATTATTATTGTTAAATTTGTTTTATGGCTGTTTGTGGGACATTGCTGTGCGCAATTGTGATGCCGTGTTTGTCAACAAAAGCAGTCACCCATGATATAGTAAATCCTGTGAAGCGCTTTGAGACGTCCTTTCCACGGATCAAGCACTTTACCAAATGCAAGGATTATTATTTCAGTACTGTGAGTACAGTACGCAACACAAAAACGCATGAGACATCTGGTGGTGATAACTATAAATGTAGTCTTGTGTTGGGTGACGCTCCTGCTATCCTGACACTTCCACTTTCTCTCTGTTTGTAGGTGTTGTGAACTTCCATTTCCTTAATCGAGTCATTTGTAAAACTCTTTGGGGGTTATTTAACTATTTAATTGTTCGTTGCTTTTTGTGCGTGGTTTGTATTTTGGTTTCACCTTCCTAGTTTTAGAAAAGGAATTTCCCATCATTGGAAGAAGTGCCACCTTCTGCTTGATCTGAAATAACTTGACATAATCCTCACATTTAATATAATACCCATGATACAGAAATGTCTCAAAGTGCTTCACAAGGAACTAATGTTAAATGTAGTGATCATATATTTGCGGCAACCATGTTGGCCCGGGAGGAAAGTGAGTCAATGTTTCAGATGAAGGGTTGTGGACCTGAAATGTTGATTCACCATCCTCTCTCCATAGATGCTGCCTGACCTGCTGAGTTTCCCCAGC
The DNA here is from genome assembly GCF_018977255.1 of Callorhinchus milii. NCBI lineage: Eukaryota > Metazoa > Chordata > Chondrichthyes > Chimaeriformes > Callorhinchidae > Callorhinchus > Callorhinchus milii. The sequence goes on along the minus strand of NW_024704763.1, from coordinate 9,134,521 downwards.
TCTCTCTGTTTTGTTTCATATTCCAGCACCTGCAGTATTCTGTGATTTGATACTGTAAAGTGTATATATTGTGGGGGAAACGCGGCAGCCAATTGTGCAGTGCAGTGTCCCACAAACAATCGTGGATTGGGTGAACAAATTATTATTATTCATTTTTTAAAAAAATTTTTCTAAGGGAACACTGCTCTTTTGTGTAGACTGATATAAATATTTGATGTTTGATACACCCTTTGGTTTAATGAAATCTCCATCGCCATTATTTGTAAGCATAATTGCTCCTACCTCTGCCGTTCTGTTGACCAGTAATTGCCCAACTCCTCCATGTCAACACACAGAACTGTCAGTGACTATCATTAAAAATCAAACATTCCTCATTTGAAATCCTCATGTTTTGCTCTCCTTATAATCCCAACTAAGAAGGGAGGTAATCTGTTTCTGCTAATCTCACTTCCCAGCTCTGGGAGGTAGCAGAGTCAACAACAACAACAAACAAGAATCTTGAGAGTTTATTATTAGGTGCGTGGAGTAAGGAAACTTGCCCAAGGTTTCACCCCCTGCAGGGAATCGAACCCAGGTCTCTCGCTTGCAAAATAGGAGCACGCTATAAGGGGGAGATGGGAGCACACTATAGAGGGGAGATGGGAGCGCGCTATAGGGGGGAGATGAGAGCGCGCTATAGGAGATATGGGAGCGCGCTATAAGGGAGATGGGAGCGCGCTATAGGGGGAGATTGGAGCGCGCTATGGGAGGGAGATGGGAGCGCACTAAAGGGGGGAGATGGGAGCGCGCTAGAAGGGGATATGGGAGCGCGCTATAGGGGGGAGATGGGAGCACGCTATAGGGGAGATATGGGAGCACGCTTTAGGGGGAGATGGGAGCGCGCTATAGGGGTGAGATTGGAGCGCGCTATAGGGGGGGAGATAGGAGCGCGCTATAGGGGGGAGATGGGAGCACACTATAGAGGGGAGATGGGAGCGCGCTATAGGGGGAGATGAGAGCGCGCTATAGGGGAGATATGGGAGCGCGCTATAGGGGAGATATGGGAGCGCGCTATAAGGGAGATGGGAGCGCGCTATAGGGGGAGATGGGAGCGCGCTATAGGGGGAGATGGGAGCGCACTATAGGGGGAGATGGGAGCGCGCTATAGGAGGGAGATGGGAGCGCGCTATAGGGGGGAGATGGGAGCACGCTATAGGGGGAGATGGGAGCGCGCTTTAGGGGAGATGGGAGCGCGCTATAGGGGGAGATTGGAGCGCGCTATAGGGGGGAGATGGGAGCGCGCTATAGGGGGGAGATGGGAGCGCACTATAGGGGGAGATGGGAGCGCGCTATAGGGGGGAGATGAGAGCGCGCTATAGGGGAGATATGGGAGCGCGCTATAGGGGAGATATGGGAGCGCGCTATAGGGGTGATGGGAGCGCGCTATAGGGGGAGATTGGAGCGCGCTCTAGAGGGGGGAGATGGGAGCGCGCTAGAAGGGGATATGGGAGCGCGCTATAGGGGGGAGATGGGAGCGCGCTATAGGGGAGATGGGAGCGCGCTATAGGGGGAGATTGGAGCGCGCTATGGGAGGGAGATGGGAGCGCGCTATATGGGGGGAGATGGGAGCGCGCTATACGGGGGAGATGGGAGCGCGCTATAGGGGGGGAGATGGGAGCTCACTATAGGAGTGTAGATGGGCACGCGCTATAGCGGTGGAGATGGGAGCGCGCTTTAGGAGGGGAGATATGAGCGCGCTATAGAGGGGGGAATTGGAAGCACACTGCATGGGGGGGAAAGATGGGAGAGCGCTTCAGGAGGGGAGATAGGACCGCACTATAGAGGGGGAAGATGGGAGCGCGCTGTGCGGGGGAGAGATGGGAACGGGCTGTGGGGGGGGGGAGATGGGAGCGCACTTTAGGAGGGGAGATAGGAGCGCGCTCCAGAGGGGGGAGATGGGAGCACAATATAGGGGGGAGGTGGGAGTGCGCTATGGGGGGAGATGGGAGCGCGCTATGGGGGGAGATGGAAAGAAAAAACAATGAATAAATTGGTCACTTCAATCCATGACTGTTTGTGGGACATTGCTGTGGGCAATTGGCTGCCGCGTTTCGCCCACAAATATATACAGTCAATTCACTTTACAGCATATTCTGTGAAGCACTTTGAGACGTCTAGAAGACGTGAAGAGCGCTATATCAAATGCAAGGATTATTATTATTGTTAAATTTGTTTTATGGCTGTTTGTGGGACATTGCTGTGCGCAATTGTGATGCCGTGTTTGTCAACAAAAGCAGTCACCCATGATATAGTAAATCCTGTGAAGCGCTTTGAGACGTCCTTTCCACGGATCAAGCACTTTACCAAATGCAAGGATTATTATTTCAGTACTGTGAGTACAGTACGCAACACAAAAACGCATGAGACATCTGGTGGTGATAACTATAAATGTAGTCTTGTGTTGGGTGACGCTCCTGCTATCCTGACACTTCCACTTTCTCTCTGTTTGTAGGTGTTGTGAACTTCCATTTCCTTAATCGAGTCATTTGTAAAACTCTTTGGGGGTTATTTAACTATTTAATTGTTCGTTGCTTTTTGTGCGTGGTTTGTATTTTGGTTTCACCTTCCTAGTTTTAGAAAAAGGAATTTCCCATCATTGGAAGAAGTGCCACCTTCTGCTTGATCTGAAATAACTTGACATAATCCTCACATTTAATATAATACCCATGATACAGAAATGTCTCAAAGTGCTTCACAAGGAACTAATGTTAAATGTAGTGATCATATATTTGCGGCAACCATGTTGGCCCGGGGAGGAAAGTGAGTCAATGTTTCAGATGAAGGGTTGTGGACCTGAAATGTTGATTCACCATCCTCTCTCCATAGATGCTGCCTGACCTGCTGAGTTTCCCCAGCTCTCTCTGTTTTTGTTTCATATTCCAGCACCTGCAGTATTCTGTGATTTGATACTGTAAAGTGTATATATTGTGGGGGAAACGCGGCAGCCAATTGTGCAGTGCAGTGTCCCACAAACAATCGTGGATTGGGTGAACAAATTATTATTATTCATTTTTTAAAAAAAAATTTCTAAGGGAACACTGCTCTTTTGTGTAGACTGATATAAATATTTGATGTTTGATACACCCTTTGGTTTAATGAAATCTCCATCGCCATTATTTGTAAGCATAATTGCTCCTACCTCTGCCGTTCTGTTGACCAGTAATTGCCCAACTCCTCCATGTCAACACACAGAACTGTCAGTGACTATCATTAAAAATCAAACATTCCTCATTTGAAATCCTCATGTTTTGCTCTCCTTATAATCCCAACTAAGAAGGGAGGTAATCTGTTTCTGCTAATCTCACTTCCCAGCTCTGGGAGGTAGCAGAGTCAACAACAACAACAACAACAAGAACTTGCATTTATATAACGCCCCTCATGCATGGTAGCGCCTCAGAGCCTGATGCTGAGCCGGGGGGATGGGGGGGAGGTAACCATAAGCATGGTCGAAGAGGAAGGTCTTCAGGCATGATCTGAAAATAGGGAAGGAGGCGGCAAGGCGGAGGGACTGAGGGAGAGAGTTCCAGAGTTTCGGGACGTAGTGGTTGAAAGTGCGGCCAATGAAGATGGAGTGGAGGGGACACGGCACGAGCTGGAGGGCGGAGGCAGCCGAGCAGAGCGAAGGGTAGTGAGTTGGGGAGTGAGCAGGTCGGAGAGGTAGGGAGTTGAAGGGATTTGAAGATGAGTGTGAAGATCTTGAAGTTGATCCTTTCGATGATAGTCAGATTGTTTCTTTCTCCGATTCCCCTATTCACGCAAGCCGAGCACTTGGAGATGTCCTCCTGACGTCAAAGGTGCTGTGCTGTATAAATGTAATTTGTATATCCAGTCCGTGGTTATATGTGGGACCTTTCAGTTTGTGAACTGGCTGCTCCGTTTGCCTATCAATACACTTTGCTGTAGTTTTTTGTGAACCGCTCTCAGATGTTTCGCCACTGTTGGTGCTGTCTCAAATACCAGGATTATCATCTTGGCAATAACACTGCAGGTACATTGTTCGTCATAAACACGACAAAATTATATTTAAGTCCGGTGTCAAAGAGAACATGTCTTTGCTAAATCACAAGATATGATAAATACCTCCCCTCTGAACGCTGAATGTGATTCACTTGTGAGTCGTTCTGTAAAGGTCATTTCATCACAACACATATTCCTTAAATACAACAACCTGAAATTGCCATCGTCTGATTGATCCTTCCCACAGCTAAATACCCATCTGTCCTAACACAGTGAGCTGCAATGGCTGGATTTTGCGTCTTTAACCCTTTGATATCACTGGCATTGCTCTCAATGGCAAACTATGTGGTTTTAGCTGGTTAGACTCCAGCAGTTACCCCAGTGCACACTCGGGGTCCCCCAAGCCTTGGCTCTTGCCAACCTGCGCCTGTATGTCCCGAAATTAGGTAAGCAGGATACGTCCCTCTAGGAAGAGAGGGAGAGAGAGAAAGCACTTTCCATCCCAACAAGCTATCTCTGGGATTTCCATGTGTAGGTGGGAGGCGTGGAATTCTCAGCTTGGTTTGGAGACTCTTAAACAATGGTGATGGGTTTCCGCTCGTGTCAGACACCCGGCAAAAAAAACCTTTCAGAATTTATAAAAGCCTGATCGGCATAAGTCATCATAAACATCCCACAAACAGCCATGGAGTGAGAGACCAATTTTATTTGGGGGATTGTTGGCCAGGACACCGGAAGAGAGAGAGAAACTCCCTTCTCTTTTTCAATAGTGCCATAGGATCTATAACATCCACCTGAGCAGGCAGACGGGACCTCGGTTTAATGTCGACATTGCAGCAATCCCCCAGTGCTGCACGGGAGTGTCATCTTAGACTATGTGATTCCAAGTCCCAACGTGGGGCTTGAACCACAACCTTCTGACTCAGAGGAGAGAGCGCTATCACTACACCAGGCTGACACATAGATGCCGATTAATAATGCACACGCCTCCTCTAATTGAGGAACTGGTGAGCTTTCTTAAACTAATTTACAGAGAATCATCATAGAATAATAGAATTATACAGCACAGGAGGAGGCCATTTGGCTCACCAAATCTGTGTCGGCTCTTTGAAAAGAGCTTCCTAATCAATCCCACTCCCACTCACCAAGAAGCTCATTTTAAAGGCATGCTTCGAGAAAACACCATTAAACAGAAATGCAGACGTAATAAAATGCCTAAATGAGATATGAAACCGATGGATTTTTTAGTTCCATTTTGGTAACACTGACAAACGTAAAAAATTTCCAAAGTGCCACACGCAACACATTAGGGAAACGACAATGGCTTCGGAGGCCGTCAAGCAAGGCCATGTGATATGGATTTTAATAGCGGCCATTAATGCTGGGACAATTGGTCTGAGGGATGAGCGGCGAGCAGATCATTTCAATTCAGTGTTGGGCTTCAGATAAGCTCATGAATGTTTTCCGCTGAGGACAGAGAAGCAGCATTTTATAAGACAGTGTTGTTACTGATTGTGTATGTGCTTGTCTCACTTTACAATAATAATCATTGCATTTGATATGGCGCTTTATCATGTGGTCGAGACGTCTCAAAGCCGCTTCACAGAATAGACTGTAAAGTGTAGTGACTGTATTTTGTGAGTAAAACGCAGCAGCCAATTGCACACAGGAATGTCCGACCAACATCACTCAGGAGTGAGTGACCGATTTATTTGGGGAATTGTTGGCCAGGACACCGAGAGAGAGAGAGAGAGAGAGAGAAACTCCCTTCTCTTTTTGAATAAAGCCACAGGATCTTTAAGTTCCACCTGAACAGGCAGATGGGACCTCGGTTTAATGTCTCATCTGAAGGACGCACCTCCAACAATGCAGCGCTCTCCTCGCATCAGCTTAGACTAGGAGCTCAAAGTTTTCAAGTTGATACTTGAACCAACAACCTTGTGACTCAGAGGTGACTGAGCCAGCTTGACACCTCGATGATGTACTATAGCCTGCTGACATATACAGCGCTGCAGTAAATTAAAGGATTATCATTAATTATCCTGACTTCAGTGAGGATAGTACACCTGTTCATGTCATTTACATATGAATGGTGATTGAGTTAATCCTTGAATCCCTTCAAAATTATCTTAATAAAGACCCTCTTTCGTTTATTTGCTTAGATTTAAAAAAACAATACGTTGTCTTTGTTCCTGTTTTCTTAGGATTCGCCAGACACTAAAATGCTCTCCAGTCCAGCATCAAACACAACTTGTTTTTATGTTGGTGCCCATTATGCAGGATAGTGCCTCTGAGCGCTGTGTTGTGTTAGAGACTTTTTTTTTGTAATTCGAGTGTCTGACACATGCAGAAAACCAGCACTCTCTCCGTATATGTGAAGTCTTTTGCTCAACAACAACAAGAACAACAACTTGGATTTATATAGTGCCCTCCACACCGGACAGCGTCTCAGAGCGCTTCACAGTAACGGATCCCGGGGCCGAGCCAGGGGGAGGGGGGAGCCAGGGGAGGGGGGAAGCCAGGGGGAGGGGGGGAGCCAGGGGGGAGGGGGAGGGGGAGGAAGGTGACCAAAGGCACGGTCGAAAAGAAAGGTGTTCAGCCAAGACCTGAAAATAGAAAGAGAGGGGACGAGGCGAAGGGAGTGAGGAAGGGAGTTCCAGAGCCTCGGGGCACAGTGGCTGAAGGCACGGCCGCCGAGGGTGGAGCAGAGGACTCGGGGGACGAGGAGGAGGCCAGACCCGGAGGAACAAAGGCAACGGGTATTGTTTTGAGGAGAGAGGAGGTCAGAGAGGTCGGGGTGTGCAGAGGAGTGGAGGGATTTGAATACGAAGGTGAGGATCTTGAAGTCGATCCTCTCTGGGACAGGAGCCAGTGCAGTCTGGCCAGGACTGGGGGGATCGGGAGCGGAGTCTGGTGCGGGTGGGAATGCGGGCGGCAGAGTTTTGAATGATCTGGATTTTATGGATGGCAGTGGAGGGGAGGCCGGCGAGAAGGGCGTTATAATAGTCCAGCTGAGAGATGATAAAGGCAAGGACCAGGGTTTCAGTGGCTTTCGGAGAGAGATATTGGCGGAGACGGGCGATGTGTCGGAGGTGGAAGAAGGCGGTGCTGGTGAGGGACCGGATGTGGGGAAGAAGGATAATTGAGGGTTGAACCTGACGCCAAGGTTGCATACAGGTTCAGAGAGTTTCAGGGGAGGTCGGGTTGGTAGAGGAGGTAGAGCTGTGAGATTTTAGACATTGACGAGAGCCAAAGAGTATGGCTTCCGTCTTGTCAACATTCAGCTGAAGAAAATTCGTGCTCATCCAGTCCCTGAGATCTGACAGACAGAACATCAGGGGACTGGGGGGGTCACAAAGGGAGGTGGAAAAATAGAGTTGGGTGTCGTCCACGTACATGTGGAAGTGTACCCCATGTTTGCGGATGACATCCCCAAGAGGGAGCATGTAGATCAGAAAGAAGAGGGGGTCTCAGTGGTTAGAGCATTTGCCTCACAAGCGAGAGGACCCGGTTCGATTCCCAGGCAGAGGGAAAACTTAGGCAAGTTTCCTTATTCCACACACTTAGCAATAAGTAGCAATCCAACTGTTAGTCGATTGGCAGGAGTTATAAAATGTTACAAAAAAAATGTGGTCACTCAATCCATGACTGTTTGTGGGACGCTGCTGTGTCAATTGGCTGCCAAGTTTGACCCACAGAATATACAGTCCCTCCACTTTACAGTATATCCTGTATGGTGCTATATCATATGCGAGGATTATTATTATTAACGTAACATAAGATGTAGGAGCAGGAGGAGGCCATTCGGCCCTTCGAGCCTGCCCCGCCATTCAATCACGGCTGATCTTCTAATCTAACTCCAGCTAATAACCTGACCCTGCCTTTTCCCCATATCCCTTAATCTCTTTTACAATAAGAAATCTATCTATCTCAGTCTTGAATATGCTCAAGGACTGATCGTCAATGCATTATTATATGACAACGGTTGGAGTTAAACCAACTAAAGCCGCACAGCCTGTCATTGGGAACACTGGCAAGCTACAGTTATTACACACAGCAGTCAGACAATAGGATCTCAAATCTGCTATCATTCAGAAGATCCCTGATTGTGCCTCCTCTATAGACTTGGTTAGTAAAGTATCACAGTAAACGCCACACCGCAGTGCCCTCCTCTGTCCTGTGATGCCTACATCGTGAGGAAGATTATGATCACAAGGGGACAAATTGGAATTCTCTATAATGATCATTTAATAATAACTCACCACGAAGTGAGAAATACACCAACAACTTACATGGATACAGAACAAATGAGATCGATTTCTGCTGGAAAATAATATCTGGGGATAAAGTGTATAGTTCGGGACACGACATGTCAAGCGACTGCCAGAATTTTGGAAGACGAACTAGAGGGACCTTGGTCTTCTTTTGCCAGCAAATTCTTATTTTCTTATGTTCTTACAGAACCCTTCAGTATACGCTGTATATACAGTGACTCTGCTCACTGTGTATGCAAATCCTTGCCTGCCCAGGGCCTCGGGAAGTCCTCCTGATGTGAAAGGCGCGATATAAATGCAATTTGTTGTTGTTGGAGTGTCAGCTGAATCTATGTGGGTTTGAGGGGCTTGAACCCTCAACCTTCATGATTCAGAGGTGCGATTGCTACCCAGCTGAGCCAGGCTGACATGTAACTGTGAGTCACACTTTAGATCAGGGTTAAACCAACCTTATCAGAACCTGCAGTTTGTGACGCTTTGAAACGTCCTCTCAGCCATGAAAGACACCAGATAAAATAATAATAATCCTTGCATTCGATACAGTGCCTTGTCTTGTTGAGACGTCTCAAAGCGCTTCACATGATGTACTGTAAAGTAAATTGACTGTGTTTTATGGGCACAATTGAAGATTAATTCCAAGGTTAATTACAAGGTACAGAAACTGGGTAAATTGTTTTTCTCAACACAATTATCCACATTTTGTTTGCCCAGCCGGGTGTCTGACACGTGCAGAAACCCATCACTGTTGCTTAAGAGTCTCAAACCAAGCTGAGAATTCTATGCATCCCATCTACACTTGAAAATCCAAGAGATAAGATTGTATGCGCTCTCTCTCTCTCTCTCTCCCTGGAGGGAAGCATCCTGCTTACCTAATTCTGCAAAGTATTAGGCACAGGTTGGCAAGAGCCAAGGCTTGGGGACCACAATTATGCACAACATAGACATATTATGGAAATCAATGTGGTAAGCCAAACCCAATTGCTTACGGCAGTTCTAATGCAGCAGCTAATCTGGGTCAGCAAACAGTGAACACCCATAATTTCCCACCATAAAACCACATCATGTGGTTTGTGAGCTATTGTTCTGAAGATATTGAAATATTTATTAGAATTCCAATTGCTCAAAGCTTTCTTGTCAAATGGGGATTAACTTCTCAATCTCAATTTACCTGAAGGACAATTAGTATTGTATCTGCAAGTAATCAAGCTTTAGCTTAAGGTGGTTCTGTTTATTCACTGGGACAGAGGTTGCATTCATTGGCTCCAGGTATTTATCATCATATTTATTGTTCCATTTTAAGACTCGCTCAAACATAATCTATTCAGGTTCAGGTTCTGCTCCACAATTAGTTACCAGTTTTGTAGAGTTTTCTCTCTCCAGGCCTGTAAAGTGCACTCTGTGAGATGAGATTTTACCTATAAAAATACACAATCAATCAATCCACTTTACAGTGTATCCCGTGAAGCACTTTGAGATGTCTCAACGGTGATAAGGCGTCAAATGCAAGGATTATTATTATTATTATTGGCCCATGGCCAGCTCATACTCTGGAAGGAGATAGTACTCTGTCTGAACTTGCTTCAGTTGGGCTGAGTCGCTCTGTTTCAACAGAATGTTTGGCAATTGATCTTAGATTCCGTTGACTTTTCAGCACAGCCACATTCTCAGAAATCATAGAATTATAGAATCATAGAATTATACAGCACAGAAGGAGGCCATTCGACCCATCGTGTCTGTGCCGGCTCTTTTAAAAGAGCTTTTCCAAATCAATCCCACTTATCGCTCTCTCCATAGCCCTGCAAATTTGTCCTCCCCAAATAATTATCTACTTCTTTCTTAAAAGTTGTTATGGAATCGGCTTCCACCAGCCTTTCAGGCAAACTCAGTAACTAATCTGGGTCAGCAACAACCCCACAGAGCAATCAAATGCTAATTCATGGATTTTGGTGAATTTGAATCAGGGAGACAGTGGGTGAGAGAGAGACAGTGGGTGAGAGAGAGAGAGAGTGAGAGAGAGACAGTGGATGAGAGAGAGACAGTGGGTGAGAGAGAGAGAGTGAGACAGTGGGTGAGAGAGAGAGACAGTGGGTGAGAGAGAGAGAGACAGTGGGTGAGAGAGAGAGACAGTGGGTGAGAGAGAGACAGTAGGTGAGAGAGCCAGTGGGTGAGAGAGAGAGAGACAGTGGGTGAGAGAGACAGTGGGTGAGAGAGAGAGACAGTGGGTGAGAGAGAGAAACAGTGGGTGAGAGAGAGAGAGACAGTGGGTGAGAGAGAGAGACAGTGGGTGAGAGAGAGAGACAGTAGGTGAGAGAGACAGTGGGTGAGAGAGAGAGAGACAGTGGGTGAGAGAGAGAGACAGTGGGTGAGAGAGAGAGAGAGACAGTGGGTGAGAGAGAGAGAGACAGTGGGCGAGAGAGAGACAGTAGGTGAGAGAGACAGTGGGTGAGAGAGAGAGAGACAGTGGGTGAGAGAGAGAGAGAGATTCAGTGGGTGAGAGAGAGACAGTGGGTGAGAGAGAGACAGTGGGTGAGAGAGAGAGAGAGAGAGAGAGACAGTGGGTGAGAGAGAGTTGTGATAAGACGCTATATCAAATGCAAGGATTAGTATTATTAGTGGTATTATTATTAGTATTATTATCAGTAGTATTATTATTATAATATCCTTTGGAAAGTTTCACAGTGTAAGGCTGGCTGTGGAGCTGTGAACCACTGTGTTATAAGATCAGCACCGTCCCCTGCTGGCTCTCAATGCTACTGTAGTTGTGTGTCCAACACAGGATCAATAATAATAATATAATAATAATCCTTGCATTTGATATAGCACTATTCATGTCTTCTCAACGTCTCAAAGCGCTTCACAGAATATACTGTAAAGTGAATTGACAGTATATTTGTGGGCGACATTGCGCACAGCAATGTCCCACAAACAGTCGTGGATTGAAAATGACCAATTTATTATTGTTTTTTGTTTTGGAGGGGTTATTATTAGGCACACAGCAGTGTTATTACCTGGAGGGATTATTACCCCCGGAAAGGTGATCGCCAGTCAGCTAATAGCTGGATTCCTACTTACTGCTGGTAAAACAGAGGTGTGTGGAGTAAGGAAATTGCCCAACATTTTGTTTGCCCAACCGGGCAAACATTCCCTGCCCGGGAATCGAACCCAGGTCCTCTCTCTTGCGAGGCGAGTGCTCGAACCACTGAGCCACAGGACTCCACAATGGAAAGTTCAGGGGGTTTCAGCTGTGGTTGGTTTACGGTTGGTTGACTGGTCAAAGGGCACGTGCTCTAACCACTGACCTATAGTCTCCACTCCATTCCAATACAGAGCCCCCCACTCAGGGTAGGGTCCCAGAGCACTCCCCCAGCACTCCAATGGAACATCAGCTGATACTGTGTGCTTAAGTCCCATCCTTCTGGCTGAGCCAGGCTGACATCTAATATAATGCCTCATACAGCGCCTTTCACGTCAGGAGGACGTCTCACAGCGCTTTGCAGGATTTACTGTGAAGTGTAGTGACTGTGTGTTTTGAATGACCTCATGTGAGGTTGTGGTTAGAAAATGTAACCTGATTTTGCTCCAGCATTTGATACAAACACCAACAAATACCTCTCGCAGATACAAATAGCCCAGATGCAGAGGGTCACTGAGGTGTGAACATTTGCTGAAATCACTCAAGGACACGTGCCCATGGGGCAGAGGGAAGCACGACATTCACAGACGCAACAAAGACTCTGCCGGAAGTGTCAGAGGCCACTTCACTGTTCGCTCACTTGTCAGCAGCCATCCATTGAGTTGTTAACAGTAACATACAGTATTTTTCAGTTTACGGTATACTCTCTGTGATATAATTATCACAATCCTTGCAATTGATACAATGCCAAATCACCTTAAGAGCACCATAGGATTTGCTGCAGAGTGTAGTGAGTACATATTTGCCGACATGAATGGCACTAAACAGATGTCATTTATTTGTGGGTGTCCACAGCAGCCAATTTACACATAGCAAAGTCCCACAACAGCCATGGAGTGACTGATCAATTTTATCTGGGCGATTGTTGGCCAGGACACCAGTGGAGAGCGAGAGAAACTCCCTTCTCTTATCCAAAAGTGCCATTGGATCTTATCACGTCATTGAGACGTTTCAAAGACGCTTCACAGAATACATTGGAAAGTGAATTGACTGTATTTTATAAGCGACAGCCAATTTTGCACAGCAGCGTCCCACAAACAGTCGTGGATTGAGTGACCAAATTATCTGTCTGTCTGTCTGTCTGTCTGTCTGTCTGTCTGTCTGTCTGTCTGTCTGTCTGTCTGTCTGTCTGTCTGTCTGTCTGTCTGTCTGTCTGTCTGTCTGTCTGTCTGTCTGTCTGTCTGTCTGTCATTCATTCATTCATTCATTCATTCATTCATTCATTCATTCATTCATACATTCATTCAAAGGATTATTACTCCCGGAAAGTGATCTGCCAATTGGCTAACAACCGTGTTCCCATTTACTGCTGGTAAACAATGGTGTGTGGAATAAGGAAACTTGCCTAAGGTTTCGTCCTGTCCTGGGAATCCAACCCAGTTCCTCTCGCTTGCGAGGTGAGCGCTCTAACCACTGAGCTACAGGACTCACTGCCAATCTGGCTCGAGGCTTGTGAGGCTTCTGACCACACGGAAAACATGACAAAACGTAAACCCATTGAAACAGCCGTGTTTAATTAGAAATAATGGATTTTAAAAGAAATGGATGAGGTTGAGTTGCAATGGGATATGACGTGACAGATTGTTCCCCGTTGTCGGAAACCAGCTAATGATTGTGTTAAGATTACACCATTTGCTCACAGGGGTCACTCCGACTGCAAATTTTTATTAAATATCGCAACAATTTGACACATAATTATTTCTCTTCCTCACAATAAAAAGTCACACGTCAAGTGATATCTCCCTCTCCTTCCTCCTACAAATTATGCTTACCACATAATTCTATGATGAATTCATAATTCATCAGACTGCTGTCATACAAATGCTCGACAATTCAGTGGCAGTGGCACCTCATCAATCATTTATTGCTATCTGCCTTTTCTCTGTCAGATACTGTCTCCGCTACAAGCCTTATCACTCTCGGAGTGTGAACTTAAGTGATGTGCTGTATTTAATAGTTTATATAAATAATGTTGAGTATCCAGAGTCTGGTTTCTGCAGTTCTGTGTAAAAATCTTCTAATGTGTTTGCTTTCAGACGCCTCAAACACATGATAAGGCGCTATATCACATGCAAACGATTATTATTATTATTAATGACTCAGAAAAAATCAGGCACTGCTACACTTTAACACGGTAAAAGAATCCCTGGGACCTCAAATCAAAAAGAAGTCCTGCATGTGATGCACGGAAGGCACTTAACTACTCTATTCTCTCATCTGTTGTATCCAGTGCTCAAGGCAATTATCCTTAAAAAGCATATGCAAAATTAAAGTGAAGTAAAAGCTACAGCTAGAAATAAATAGCATTCTAATGGAGAGACTCCTGACACGGGTGTCAGCCCGGAAGCCGTCATCTTGTTGCTTTCAGTCTAATTGTCGCCTGAAGTTAACTTCTGTAGCTTTTTTTACTTAAAGAAGCACGTTCACCTATACAACACCCAGTCACTCTGCTTCACAGTATATCCAGTATATTCAAGTGCTCCGAGCCGCTATCTCATGTGAAGGGCGCAATATAAATGCAAGAATTATTATTTTATAATAAATCATCATCTTTGTATTTGATATAGCAGCCCCTGATCACGTTGTCAAGATGTCTAAAAGCGCTTCACAGGGTATATGCAAAGTTCTGGGGGATCAGCCGGGTGTCTGACATGTGCGGAAACCCGTCACCCGGCCTAAGAGTCTCCAAACCAAGCTGAGAATTCCAGGCCTCCCACCTACACATGGCAATCCCAGAGACAGGTTGTTGGAATGAATGCGCTCTCTCTCTCTCTCTCCCTCTGGAGGGATCCCCCCTTCTTACCTAATTCCAAAAGTATCAGGAGCAGGTGGTAAGAGCCAAGGCTTGGGAACCCCAGAGTTTGTGTTGGGGTAACTGCTGGACTCTAACCATTTATAACCCCAAAGCTTGTCATTGATATTTGATCACTGTAAAGTGGAGTGATTGTGTTATACGGGCAAACAAGGAAGCCAGTTTTCACACAGTGGTGTCCCACAAACAGCCACATGAGTGACCCATTTTATTTAGGGGGATTGTTGGCCAGGACACCGGAAGAGAAAGAAATTCCCTTTGTTTTAGAATAGAGACAGGGGATCTTTAATATCCACCTGAACAGGCAGACGGGACCTCGGTTTAACATCTCATCCGAAGGACGGCACCTCTGACAATGCAACACTCCCCCAGCATTGCATTGGAGACTCAGTTTAGAGGATGTGATTCCAAGTCTTGAGGTGGGGCTTGATCCCACAGCCTTCTGAATCAGTGAGAGAGAGAGAGAGAGAGCGCACTACGATTGAGCCAGGCTAACATTAAATATATTATTGTTAATATTATTATAATGCTTTACTAGTAAAGTTCCGCATTGACCACTACCTGAGTACATATAACCTGCCTTTCCTGCTCACTGACCACAGCATTGGGGGTTTCAGCTTCCAGTAAAGTACAGAGGACACCAGGACCTTTAAAAGAATATCGGAATCCTGTATCTTAGTGATTAGAGCGCTCGCTTCACAAGCGAGAGAACGTGGGTTCGGTTCCCGGGCAGGACGAAATCTCAGGCACGTTTCCTTACTCCACACACCTCTGTTTACCTGCAGTAAGTAGGAACCGGGTTGTTTATCGATTGGTGGATCGCTTTTCTGGGGGTAATAATCCTTTCAAAAATAAATACATAAATAATAATTTGATCACTCAATCCACATCTGTTTGTGGGACGCTGCTGTGCGCAATTGGCTCCCAAGTTTCGCCCACAAAGTATACAGTTACTACACTTTACAGTATATTCTGTGAAGCGCTTTGAGACGTGTCGAAGACATGATAAGGCGCTATATCAAATGCAAGGATTACTACTGCTTGGATGTGGTTTTTCTGCTGCATACCGATAAGAACCTGGAGTTAGCAGATCCCGTTCTGGAGAGGAAAGAGTTAAACAAGTTGTTGGGACTGAGACAAGGTGAGACTGATGCCAGAGAAGTGGCCATTAAAAAAATTACACTTTTCTAACGATTATATGGTGTATTTTAGTCACCGATGTATATCTCCTCTCACACTAAGAGACACAGAGAGAGTGCGTGAGTGAGCGGCTGCCATTTCAGTGCCTTTTAAAAATACTGGGTTTATTTGGGAGCATTTTGATTGCTTGCGAGAGAGCGAGAGAGAGAGAGAATGAGCACTGATTACAATGTAAACCGCTGTGGACAGCTCTTGCCCAGAGCCAGTTCCTCAGGTGATGAGGAACGTGTCACGTTTAATTTACGGTGTAAACTGCACGACATGCGATTGATTAATTTCGCCCGTCCCTACTCTTCAGTTCTGCCCCTTTCTACCACGACAGCTTCTAAATTGGTAATTTCCCTGACTCTGTCCTCGCGTCAACTTCAATCTTAACGATGTGATAATTATTTATTTTAAGCACTGAGTCCGTCCAGTCTATCTGAGCAGCAAAAAAATTCTCTGTCGAACACGAGTAACTGACCCCAAAAAGCTTCACTAACTTTCACTTTCTATTCCCGTCTCAGTAAACCGGCGGCCAATTTATTTGCGCTTTTGTGTTCTTCCCAATCTGAAGTGCTTTGAGATGTTTCGAAGATGTGATAAGGCGCCATATTGAATGCAAGGACACTACCCCATGTGAAGGGCGCTATATAAATGCAAGTTGTTGTTGTTATCATTCTTTGTTGGAAGGGATTTATCACTCCTGTAAAAGCAATCCACCAATCAACTAATAACCTGGTTCCTACTTACTGCTATGTAAACAGTTGGTGACGGAGAGATTTTTACACAATCTTTGTCTGCAAAATACACAGTCACTACACCCGCGCATTTGAGACGGCTCAAAGCACTTCACATAATACTGTGAATGAATTGACTGTATATTTTGTGGACGAAACGCGGCAGCCAATTGCGCAAAGCAGTGTCCCAATTACTCTTTTTACTTTATTTACTTTTTTTAATTAATTTATTTTTTGAAGGGTTTGCAGAAAATAAACGGGTTCCTATTTACTGCAGGTAGACAGAGGAGTGTGGAGTAAGGAAACTTGCCCAACGTTTTGCTCCCTGCCCGGGAATCAAATCAAACCCAGGTCTCTCGCTTGCGAGGCGAGTGCTCTAACCACTGAGCTACGGGACTCCAACATACCAACATACTGATCAACCACTTCAACGAAACAAACGTACAATGAAATGAAGATATGAAGAGTGAAACAGTTAAATAAAAAACATTAATCTCTATAAATCACATTTTATTTTAATCAAACTGCAGCATTAAACTCCTCTGGGTCCTGAATTACCGTCAAATCTGTCTCTGACAAATTAAATAATTACTGACAGACAATCAAACCTGCCCAGACCTGGTTACAAAGTTGTTAAAATATGAAATAAAAATGTTATGTTTTTCATTATTGTAATAAAGGTTATGTTCTGTAATTGACATAATGCGGATCTGATCCGGCTGTTGATTAGGTTTCTCTGAGGGACAATAATTTTAGCTGAAAACAACTGTTTCCTTCCCTCCTCTCCTTACTGTTTTCCTCGCAGTAAGTAGGAACCCGATTGTTAATCGAATGGCAGATCGCTTTCTGGGGTAATAACCTCTTCCAAAAAAAACATTATTTGGTCGCTCAATCCATGAATCTTTATGGCACACCGCTGTGGGCAATCGGCTGCCGCGTTTCGCCCACAAGTCCACAGTCAATTCACTTTACAATATATTGTGTGAAGCGCTTTGAGACGTCTCAACCGTGCCTTGTGTCACCCTCCTACCCCTACCCTCCCCGCCCTCCGCCCCTTCTGATCCCAACTCGCAGCTCGGGTCCAAGTCCATGACTGTCCAGCACCTTGAGGTGCCCTTCCAATATGAAAGGCGCCGTGTAAATGTAATTGTGAATTGTGAAACAATTTGTTGCGAATTATGACAATCCTTACGATTGATATCGTGCCTTAACCACGTCAAACCGTCTAATATACTGTGAAGTGTAGTGACTGTATTTGTGGGCGAACACGGCAACCAAATTACACGCAACAATGTCCCAGTTCCAAGCCAGTCACCCACTCAACAGCTTGTGGTATTTATTTGGAGTTTCTTGAGCAATTTCTCTCTCTCTCTCACACACACACACACACACACACATACACTCTCTCTCTCTTTCTCTCTCTTACTCTCTCTCTCTCTCTGTCACTCTTGACTATCTACCTAGGGGTTGGAGGGGGGGTGGGGGGATAAGTGAGGTCTCCTCTGGGGTGAGGTGACTTCAAAGGTGACATGTTTGGCTATCGGAATATTGGAATTGAGCCAGGCCTCCGTGACGGTCTCCAGTCCAGTTCCTGAGCCAGGCAGGTCCCAGTATTCCTGGACTCACTGCTGATAACAGCACAGCCCGGCCCGGCTCAGCAGCAGGACCTGGAAGGGCCGACCAGTCACCGGGGGCAGGGAATCCTCCCCCTCAGTTCCTGTTAACTCTGCAGCCAAAGCACTAACGGAGAGGGTGGTCCTAGCTGGACAAGCAGCGGGAAAGCTTGGCAGACAGTGATATCAATGGCAAGCTACCATTCACTTTTAGCTGGTTAGTCTCCAGCAGTTACCCCAACGCACTCTCTGGAGTCCCCCCAAGCCTTGGCTCTTGCCAACCTGCACCTATTACTTCCTCCTGACCAAAAATGAAGATGTCACCGGGTGCCGGGACACTTGCTGAGTGATTACAGTTGAAAGAACCTGCGTCATGGAATCAATAGACAAAGCATGTAATTCTCTGATTCTGTTATAAGGTGATAAAAGTCTGGACTTATTACTGACATTTACAAGCTAGCCTTTCATTGGAACTTTGAACTGATTCATTCTGACAGCACAGCAACCAATATCTTTCCTCCCTCTCACCCTCTCTCCCTTCCCCTTGAAATCACATAGTCTAAGCTGACACTCCAATGCAGTGATGGGGGTTTGGGGGTTGGTGCATTGTGCGAGGTATCGTCCTTCGGGTGAGACAATAAACCGAGGTCCCATCTGCCTGTTCAGGCGGATGTTAAAGATCTTGTGCCGTGATTTGAAAAGAGAAGGGAGTTTCTCTCTATTTCCCGGTGTCGTGGCCGATAAGTCCCCAGATAAAATTGGCACTTTATAGCCACTTTACAGTATATCTTGTCAAGTGCTTTGAGACGTCTCAACGATATGATAAGGTGCTGTATGAAATGCGAGGATTATTATATTACAACAACAAAGTTACATTTGAAAAGCGCCTTTCACGTCGGGAGGACGTCCTCAAGGTGCTGAACAGTCAGGGATCAGGACCCTCGCGTAGGGGGCAGAGTTGGGATGAGGGAGGGCAGAGGTTAGGAGGGCGGCTGAAGGCACGGTCAAAAAGGAGGGTCTTGAGTCATGCCTTGAAGGAGGCGAGAGAGGGAGCAAGGCCAAGGGATTGTGGAATGGAGTTCCAAAGAGTGGGGGCAGAGAGGCTGAAAGCCTGACCACTGATGGTAGGGCGGGTCGGGTGGGAAACCTGGAACAGGCCAGAGCCTGCTGAGCGGAGAGAGTGGACAGGTAGGTAGGGGGTCAGCAGCTCAGAGATGTAGACGGGGGCAATGCCGTAGAGGGCCTGGAAAGTGAGGGTGAGGATTTTGAATTCTATCCCCTGAGGAATGGGGAACCAGTGGAGTTGGGCGAGGGTGGGAGTGCTGGGGTCACGGAGCCTGGTGCAGGAGAGGACATGAGCTGCAGATGATCTGCATCTTGTGAAGGGAAGAGTTATTACAATAATCTCAGCATGTGTTTGGAAACATTTTAATGCATGTTTAAAACAATACGTAGAAGCGACTTTGTTATCAGCATTTCCATACTGTAATGCTTGTCTTATTGTTTTTAGAAATGGCATTTTTTCCCCAATAGAAATGCTAATAGAACCGGTGAGAAAGGTCGTATTTTGACATTCTCTCGGTGCTCCAGATTAGAGTTTTAAACCCGAGAAAACAACGGGCGTCTGATTCATTTCCAATTAACTCTTATCGGCCAAAGGTTTCTACCTCCCGATGAAAACACAGCCTCTGTTACTGTCAGAGAGAACAATACTTGGGGATCATTGACAACCTGGACCGGAAAGGTCAGCCGATAATGTGAGTTGATGTGATTCAAATGAATGAATGTAAATTTATTTCTGAAAATGACATTTTAAAACGTTGAGGTCTAAACGTTGGAGAAGATCAGTGTCTAAAGGCCCAGAGACAGACAATTGGGCAGAAATTCCACCCGCGTTTAGATTTAGACGTGTGTCAGCCTGGTTCAGTGGTAGCGTTCCCGCCTCTTATTTGGGACTTGGCATCACATCGTCCAAAGTGATGTTGCAATTCAGTGCTGGGGGTGGGGGGGGTGGGAGGGGAGGATGGGGGTGGGGTGGGGTGGGGAGAGTTGGGGGTGGGGGAGTGGGGGGCTGCATTGTTGGAAGTGCCGTCCTTTCAGATGAGACATTAAACCATGGTCCAGCGTTGCATTGGAGCCTCAGCCTAGACTGTGAGCTCAAAGTCACGACGTGGGGCTTGAACCCACAACCTTCTGACCCAGAGGCTGAGACCAAAATAAAAAGGACCTAAGCAGCCGTGTACAGCAGGAAGGCTGAGAACAACTGTACCAGATCTGGTGACACATCAATCTCAGGCTCGGTCAAGCGGGCGGTGACTCACATCAGAAGCCAGTTGTGTCTCACAATGAGAGTTTGTGTAATTACTGTCTGTCTTGTTAATGCTCTTTAATCACATGGCCATTTACATCAGTGGTTACATCGCACCCAATGTAGATTTGATGTCTCAGTCTGTGTTCACTCTGATTGTGCCTATGACTGCACAATATTCCTATTTGAGGAACCCACCTGTAGCTCAGTGGTTAGGGCACTCACCTCGCAAGCGAGAGACCTGGGTTTGATTCCCGGGCGGGCGAAACATTGCTTCGGAACAATAATTGGAACAATAATTTTAGCTGAAAACGACTGTTTCCTTACTCCACATGTCTCTGTTTACCTGGCAGTGAGTAGGCACGTAGCTGTTAATCGATTGCCGGTTCGCTTTTCCGGAGGCAATAAACTATTCAAAAACAAAATACCAATAATAAGTTTGTTCACTCAACCCACGGGACTGTTTGTGAGACGCTGCTGTGCGCAATTGGCTCCCGCGTTTCGCCCACAAAATCTACAGTCAATTCACTTTACAGTCTATCCTGTGAAGCGCTTTGAGACGTCTCAAAGATGTGATAAGGCACTGTATAAAACGCAAGGATTATTATTATTATTATTATAACTGGAAAACACAGAGTTTTAAATTTCAACATCAGATGAAGACTTTGTTCCTGCAGTTCCCACATCGGCTGTCAGTGAGGTTGTCACGGTCTGACCCAGTGACAGGCAGGACCTGTGGATTCACACTCAGTGTGCCAAGCACAGACAAAAACAACAAATTGCGGTTACACAACAACTTTCACGTCAGCAGAACATCCCAAGGTGCTGGACAGTCGAGGGTTTGCACCCGAGCTGCAGGTTGGAGTCGGGAGGCGTGGAAGGCAAGGGGTGTGAGGGTGGGAAGATGACCGAAGGCGCGATCAAATGGGCTGCTTCTCTTCATAACCTTCATAACGAGAGAGAGAGAGCGAGAAAGGGAGAGATATAAGGGACAGAGAGAGAGCGAACAGAAGAAATAAACAAGTGAGAGAGAGAAAAGAGACAGAGTGAGACAGACAAACAGAGAGAAACGAGAGATAGAGAAATGAGAGAGAGAGACAAGCCAAAGAAAAAGAGAAAAAAAAGTGTTGAGAGAACTGAGAAACAAATGAGAGAGCAAGAGGGCATAGCCACCCACCCCATCCCACTCTGCTCAATCCTTTATTATTTCTGGCTCACTGCAATAAACAACATCTTGTGGTGTCCAGTGCTCGCCTCGCAAGCGAGAACCCGGGTTTGATTCCTGGTAGGGTGAAACGTTAGGCAAGTTTCTTTACTCCACAGGCCTGTTTACCCAGCAGTGAGTGACTAAACGATCTGGGATGCTACCCTGTTTGGAGGGCGCTATATAAGTGCAAGTTGTTATTGTTGTTGTAGGAACCCGGTTGTTAGTTGATTGGCGGATCGCTTTTCGGGGGTAATAATCCCTTCAAAAAATAATAATTTGGTCACTCAATCCACGACTGTTTGTGTGAACACTGCTGTGTGCAATTGACTGCTGTGTTTTGCCCACAAAACACAAAGTCACTACACTTTACAGTATATTCTGTGAAGCGCTTTGAGACGTCTTGAAGACGTGATAAGGCGCTGTATCAAATGTTAGGATTATTTTCCACACACCAGGGAGCTCAGTGTGTCCTGGTGAATACCGCCCCACTGTGGACGACCAGCAGAGCACAGACCGGCTCATGTCCAGGTACTCGACCGGTCAGTTACAGGGTAAGTTTGACACTGCGATCGACTGGAGCAGAGAGCTGACTCCATGAGGTGGCCGAGCCCATGTCTGTGCCAATTGATTAGAATTTGGGAATCGATTTGAGTCGGGAAGAACCTAAATCGGGAGAAAAAACTCGTCTGTGTTTGTGTGAAACTCCGATGGAGGTGTCAGACATGTTTTATTTCCATCTGAGTTTCACACATCGCCGTTGCTTAAGAGTCTCCAAACCAAACTGAGAATTCCATGCATTTCACTTACAATCATAAGAGAGATTGTTGGAATGGAATGTGCTCTCTCTCTCTCTCCCTCGAGGGCCATATCCTGTTTACCTAATTCCGGAGGGTATTAGGCGCAGGTTGGCGAGAGCCAAGGCTTGGGGGGGGGGGAGCCCAGAGTGTGCGTTGGGGTAACTGCTGGAGTCTAACCAACTAAACCCACACAGTTTGCCATTGGTATCACTGTCTGCCAAGCTTTCCCGCTGCTTGTCCAGCTGGGGCCACCCGACCCGTTAGGGCTTTGGCCGCAAGGTTAACAGTAACTGAGTGGGAGGATTCATAGGCAACATTGGCTCCAGGTGTCAGCCTGGCTCAACAGGATCCACCAACTGACAGCAGTACATATTTGCCCAACCCACATGTTAGACACAAAGTCTGTGGTAATGTTGACTTTCAGCAGCATTTTCTCCATAAAAGTCGTTCATCGCCCTCATTGAACGGGATTCCCCTCCCCCCCAAAACAGACACAAGCAACAAAATGGGTCATCAGCAAAACACAATCACCGTCAGAAAACAGTTTTATTTTAGGAAAAACAAATGTGATGAACGAAACGTCAACAATATCAAAGATACAGGAGTTAAATATATTTAAAAATAATAAAACCTTCAAGTAAGTTCTAGCATATATTAATAAACTATAGGTTCTTTGTCAAACACAGGTAATAAAGGCAAGTAGCTTCTTCCAGTATTAGTCAGATACACTGGTCCGTAGAAAATATAGTCGCTCTACTTTTTAGTGAAGCGCTTTGGAACAACTGGAACAGGAGAAGGCCATTCAGCCCCTTGAGCCTGTTCCACCATTCTATCAGGTCATGGCTGATCTGTACGTCAACTCCAAATGTATATTTGGTGGGCGTTATATGCTGTGAAGCTCTTTGAGACATCTCAGCGACATGATAAGGCTCTGTATAAATGCAAGGATTATATTATTATAAATAAAAATTTACTTTTAGTCACTTCCTAATGAAGGCTGAACTGAGGAGTTGTTCCCCGATTCCGTGCCGTGTGTTACAGGAAGGCATGGCAGGGCCCTGTGGGCTGGGACCAGGCGGAATTCGAGAGCCTGGAATGAGAACTGTAACAGGGTGGGGGTGTGTGCGAGTGACTGGATAACTGAGAACTTCACTGATCACCGATAGACATTCACAATAAAATAATAAATACCACAAAAAAACACAGAACAAAACAGAAGGGGTTTGGGGGCGAGAGGACACCCTCTCTCTCGCGTGACGAACACTGAGACATGAGGCTGGTCCCAGGTTTGGGCTCTAACCTGCCCCTGAGTCACACCACACACAGTGGCCGTGACACCAGCAACAACAACTTGCATTGACAGTGGCGAAGCCCGACACGACGCCCAGCTGGGGGGGGGGGGGGGGGGGGGGCAGGCGGTTCGAAGAGGAAGGGAGAGTGTTTCAGAGTTTCGGGGCCAACAGACCCTGGGTCAGGCGGCTCCCAACAATAAACCCCCAATACTGTGAGCTTCAAACTGAGTATTATTACTCTCAGGGGATTCAAGGTGTGCGTGTGTGTGTGGGGGGGGGGGGGGGGGCTCCAGGCAGTGATGGCCATGTGATGCTACCGGGTGACCTCGCTGTGGGTCTCGCTCTCGTCGTTCTCCTCCGGCTGGTTGTTGGATGTTGCTCCTGTGGACAACGAGGCCTCAGCCTCCCAAGGACTGGGGGTTTGGCCCCTTCCCGGGCCCCAGGCTCTGCTCCGGCTCTTGGGGACCCCGGGGGTGGGCGATGGGCAGGGACTGGAGTAGGGGGAGGGGGTGGGGCTGGGGGAAGCTCCCTCTATCCGTGTCCCATGCAGCATCTTGTACAGCTCCAGCTTCGCCACCAGGGGGCGGCCAAGGTCCACCTCCACCATCTCCTCCTTCCTCAGGTTCTCAGGCCAGGCTCGGTACTGCAGTACCACAGGCACCGTCAGGGGGCGCTGCCACACACAGCACAACGTTAACAGCAACCACAACAACAACAACAACAACACAGCGCCCTTCATGCGGGGAAGCGTCTCCGAGCACTTAACAGTGATGGGGCTGCTGCTGAGGAATGTGGGTGGAGGTCACCGTAGGCACTGGTTGAAGAGGAAGGTCTTCAGGTGCGACCTCAAGATGGGGAAGGAGGGGACAAGGCGGATGGATGGGGGGACAGAGTTCCAAAGCTTCGGGGCGTAGTGGCTGAAAATACGGCCACCGATGGAGGGGAGGACACAAGGGATATGCAGGAAACTGGAGACAGTGGGTAGCGGGTTGGGGAGTAAGTAGGTTGGAGAGGTAGGGAGGTGCCAGGGCCTTTCTCAAAGTGCTTCACAGTATATACTAGCAAAGTGTAGTAACTGTGTATTTTATGGGCGAAACCCAGCAGCCAATTGCGCACAGCAGCGTTTCACAAACAGCCGTGGAGCGAGTGATCAACTTTATTTGGGGGATTATTGGCCAGGACACCGGGAGAGAGAGAGAGAGAGAGAAACTCCCTTCTCTTTTCCAAAAGCCCTGGGAGATCTTTAACATCCACTGGAACAGGCAGACGTGATCTCGGTTTTAACTTGTCATCCGAAGGACGGCCCCTCCGACAGATCAGCGCTCCCCCGGGTCTGTATAGGAGGCTCAACGTAGATGATGTGATTCCGAGTCCCGACGTGGGGCTTGAACCCACCACTAGAGACGCAGAGGTGAGAGAGCGCTACCCCCTGCGCCAGACTGACACACGAGGGGGCGACAGGCGGGCGAGCGAGTGAGCGAGCGCGGAGCCTGGTTACCTGAAGGCGGTGAAGGCCGCACAGCTTGAGCACGGTGTCTGACTGGTGCTCGGAGACGGCCGATGAGAGCAGGGAGTCTGAGCCGCCCTCCAGGTCTGAGAATATGTCCTCCAGGTCCTGCACAACAACACCCGACATTTACACACCATCGGCCAAACCACCTCAATAATAACTTGGTAATAATAATAATTTGGTCACTCAACCCACGGCTATTTGTGGGGACGTCACTGGGTGCAATTGTCTGCCGTGTCTCGCCCACAAAATACGCAGTCACTACACTTTATAGTATATCCTGTGAAGGGCTTTGAGACGCCTCGAAGACGTGAGAAGGCGCTATATCAAATGCAAGGATTATTATTGTTTTAATAATAACTTTACAGGAATCACCCTCAAGTGTAGTGACTGTTTTTGTAATGGGAACCTGCTTAGCACGGCAGCATCCCCCCAAAAAATTTCCAACTAATTTATCTGGAGGATGGTTGGCGAGGGAGAGAGATGGATCTCACCTGGAGAGGCAGATCAAATCCACAGTTTAATGTCTCAACCTAACTACAGCATCTCAAACTTTTTTGTGGGGTGGGGCGGAGGTGGTGGGGCAGAGGTGGGGGTGAGTTGGCCGGGTGTTTGACACCCACTGAAATCCATCTCCGTGCTGCTCAAACCAGACACTCCTTGCATCCCACCCCCAACACATGGGAATTCCAGTGTATTGTATTGCAGTGGAATGTGCTCTCTCTCTCTCTCACCCTAATCCCAGAGAGTATTGTGTGTCAGGCACAGGATTGGTGAGAGCCAAGGCTTGGGAACACACAGAGCGTGTAGACTATCCCCAGCCTTGCGAGGCACGTCACCTGGGAACCAGGTCAGCCTCAAAGGGAATCCACTTGCCCCCCACCCCCTCCCTCCTCCCCCCACCCACCCCATTGAGCTGTGGGATCCCCTCACTGAACGGGGAGGACAGTTGATGAGTGAATGGACCAGATACCAGGGTATCTTAGATACTTAGATACCTAAGTCACAAGAGAAAACCCCTTACAGAACTAATTGCTATCAGCACTACTTCAGGGAGCGAGTAGGAAATTTATTGCACAGGCTCCCTAGGAAGGGAGGGAGGGAGGGAGGGAGGGAGACAGACAGACAGACAGACAGACGGTGGAAGCAGAAAATGTTGTTTCTTTCAAGAACAAATGAGATCGATTTCCGCTCAAAAATAATATCTGGGGACACAGCGTCTAGTTTGGGGACATGACATGTCAGTGACTGCCAGGATAGTGAAAGGTGAAGTAGACAGACCTTGGTCTTTATTGTCTAGCGATTCCTCTGATCCTGTCCTGTCAACCGAGGAACCATCAAGTGGAGCCAGAGTCCAGGCCCCGCTGTACAGTTTACAGAATCTCGTGCTCTGCTGCCTGGTCTCTGGCTGCACTTGATGGTTCCTCTGTTGGCAGAGACGCCGGGTGGACTCACCGCTGGTTTGCGGAACGAGACTTTCGCGCTGGCCGCCCAGGGTCCCGGGGTCTTGACACTGGCGTTGACGACCATTACATTGGAGAAGACGGCGCAGCAGCTGATCTGCACCTCAGCCCCGCACGGGAACACGATCGTCCTCCTGCCTGGCAACTCTGTAACCACAACATCACCATCACCATCTCCCCAGCAAACACAGGGCGGCCAAAATGTCACCATCACCATCACCGCGCTCAGTGCCTCATCACTGGGCGCAGACTGGATCCAAAACACACAGTCACTACACTTTAAGCGCTCCAGGATGCTACACTGTGTGAAGGACGCTTTATGATAATAATAATCCTTGCATTTGATTTCGCTCCTTATCACATCGTTGAGACGTCTCAAAGCGCTTCACAGGATATACTGTAAAGTAAATTGAAAGTATATTTTGTGGAAGAATATCATATCCCCTCCCCCCAGCCCCCAAACCCCCGCCATTCATCCCACTATCAGCTCACTCTCCCCCACCACCCGTTACAACAGCAGCTTCATGCAGAGTAGCGTCTTGGAGAGCTGACCCCCAAGGAATGCTCCCATGAGCTCATGTATGAGGGGGGGGGGCATCGACCACTGCGCTGGGCAGGAATGTGGGGGCTGTGTGTGTGAGGGAGCTCTGGGGGGTGGGGGCTGTGTGTGGGGGAGCGCTGGGGGAGGGGTCTGTGTGTGGGGGAGTGCTGAGGGGGGTCTGTGTGTGGGGGAGTGCTGAGGGGGGTCTGTGTGTGGGGGAGTGCTGAGGGGGGGGCTGTGTGGGGGAGCGCTGGGGGTGGGGCTGTGTGTGGGGGAGCGCTGGGGGTGGGGCTGTGTGTGGGGGAGCGCTGGGGGTGGGGCTGTGTGTGGGGGAGCGCTGGGGTGGGGCTGTGTGTGGGGGAGCGCTGGGGGTGGGCTGTGTGGGGGAGCGCTGGGGGTGGGCTGTGTGGGGGAGCGCTGGGGGTGGGGCTGTGTGTGGGGGAGAGCTGAGGGGGGGGGCTGTGTGGGGGAGCGCTGGGGGTGGGGCTGTGTGTGGGGGAGAGCTGGGGGGGGCTGTGTGGGGGAGCGCTGGGGGTGGGGCTGTGTGTGGGGGAGAGCTGGGGGGGGGGCTGTGTGGGGGAGCGCTGGGGGTGGGGCTGTGTGTGGGGGAGAGCTGGGGGGGGGGGCTGTGTGGGGGAGCGCTGGGGGTGGGGCTGTGTGTGGGGGAGAGCTGGGGGGGGGGCTGTGTGGGGGAGCGCTGGGGGTGGGGCTGTGTGTGGGGGAGAGCTGAGGGGGGGGCTGTGTGGGGGAGCGCTGGGGGTGGGGCTGTGTGTGGGGGAGCGCTGGGGGTGGGGCTGTGTGTGGGGGAGCGCTGGGGGTGGGGCTGTGTGTGGGGGGAGCGCTGGGGGTGGGGCTGTGTGTGGGGGAGCACTGGTGGGCGGTGGGGGGGGCTGTATGTCTGGCTGGTGGACACTGTCCGTACCGTTGGCCTGGGACCAGCACTGGTTCCTGGCTGTCAGCTGTGCGGTGCGGCCCGAGGAGCAGATCTGGTCGGTCAGAGCTCTTCGCTCCTTCAGCGAGTGTCTGATTTCCATCACCTGCTTCCCCACAATCAGCGGGTCCCTGCCCATGTCTGCCAGAGAGAGAGAGAGAGAGAGTGACTGTCTGAGGAGGGAGAGGGAGTGACTGTCTGAGGAGAGAGAGAGAGAGAGAGACAGCTCAGCCCAGGGGGTACAGAGAGAGCGCGAGAGAGTGAGTGACTCTTTAGGGAGGGAGGAGAGAGTGACGGCTCAGCCCGGTGGGGAAGGTGGATGTTAAAGATCCCGCGGGAGTTTCTCTTTCTCCAGTGTCCGAGCATCCATCAATTTGTGCCCAGCAACGTCCCACCACAGCCCCGGGGCGAGTGACCAATATGTTATCTGGGGATTGTTGTCCAGGACACCGGGAGAGAGAGAAAAACTCCCTTCTCTGTTCCAATTGCGCTGCGGGATCTTTAACGCCCACAGACAGGCACAGACAGGACCTTGGTTTAATGTCTCGCCCGAAGGACGGCATCTCTGACAATGTGGTCTTTATTTCAGTCTCAATCTGGAAGCAGTTTCACTTTGTTTTTAAGAGCTGCGGGAAAATGGTCTCCAAATGAAAACTGGATTAAAGAATTTTGCTCAATTCTTAAATTTTAGGAGACAAGAGAGTCACGCAGGCAAAGACCAGGTTGAATTTGGGACCTCCTCTCCTGGGCTGGTAACTTGAGTCACACACTGAGAACAAGAGGTTCTTATTGTTTAATTGTTCTGACCTGGCGAGTACAGAGCCTGGCAAATAAATAGGGGGCCCGAGGGGGCGTGTTAATTGTGCTGAGAGCACAGAGCAGATCACTAACCAGGTTTAACACAACCTCAGAATAACCCCTCGCTGGCTCGCTCGCCCTTCCCAGGGAAAACTTTCCCCTCCCCTCCCCCAGCGCCTGGTATTTCACTCTGGTCTCCTGGCTCCCACCAAGTGATTGTGTAACTGTTGGGGAATTTCTGTGCTTCTCTTACTGTTAATGTCTGGGCTCTGGGCCATACTGACTTATAGACAGCCTCGGTCACTGTAGCTCTGAGGAGCAATAGGGTGGAAATAGGGGGAAGCTTCTCTCTAAATCATTAGAGACTGGGTCACCTGTCAGACACAGCTCCGAGACGCTACCCCACGTGAAGATAGTGCAAGTTGTTGTCATTGTTGCGTTTCACCCACAAAAGACACAGTTGATCCACTTTACAGGATGTTCTGTGAAGCGCTTTGAGACGTCGCAACAATGTGATAAGGCGCTATATCGAATGCAAGGATTATTATTATTGCTTCATGCAACCCTTTGGAGTGGACCGGGCCCTGAATTCACCTTAACTCAGCCGTAATTGTGTTGTAAAATGTCCTCCCGACGTGAAAGGCGCTTTACAAATGTATTTTTCTAAAAGATTTAGAAAGAAAAGAAATAAATTCAGCCTCAGTTTTGAATAATAAGAATCCTTGCATTTAATAAGTGCCTTTCACGTCAGGAGGGCGTCACAAAGTGCTTCACAGGATATATCAGAAACCGTAGTGATTGTGCATTTTGCAGGTGAAGACGGCAGCCAGTTTTGTGCACAACATTACTCCACAACTAGCCGTGAACTAAATTAATAATAATCCTTGCATTTGAGATGTGATCCGCCAATCGACTAACAACCGGGTTCCTACTTACTGCCGGGTAAACAGAAGCCTGTGGAGTAAGGAAACTTGCCTAAGATTTCGCCCTGATCCGGGAAT
Source organism: Callorhinchus milii (assembly GCF_018977255.1). Taxonomy (NCBI): domain Eukaryota; kingdom Metazoa; phylum Chordata; class Chondrichthyes; order Chimaeriformes; family Callorhinchidae; genus Callorhinchus; species Callorhinchus milii. The sequence goes on along the minus strand of NW_024704763.1, from coordinate 9,104,866 downwards.
CAAACCCAGGTCCTCTCGCTTGTGAAGTGAGTGCTCTAACCGCTACGATATAGGACGCCAATCAGATATTATCTGGGGGATTGTTGAGGAGCAACCCGGGAGAAATGGCCATCTCTTTATATGATATTGTTACCCTGAGGTTAGCTGGAGTCCGAGCAGGGCAGGACCTACACACACACACACCACACACACAGACACACAGACATACACACACAAACCACACGCATACACAAAGACACACACACACACACACTTACCCTCAGAGACGTTCTCCAGGATTTGGGTGACTTTTTCTTTCTTCAAAATGTGTTTCTTCAGATACTTCATAAATATCCCTGAGCTGTGCTCTCCATCCTGCACCTCATAGGCCTCTGCGTCCTCACACCTGCCGTGAAAACACAGGGCATCCAGGGCACAGTTATAATAATCTTTGCATTTGATACAGCGACTTATCATGTCTTTGAGACGTTGCAAAGGGCTTCACAGAATAGACTGTAAAGTGAATTGACTGTATATTTGTGGGCGAACGCGGCAGCCAATTGCGCACAGCAGCGTCCCACAAACAGTCATGGACTGAAAGTTACCGATTTATTGTTGTTTTGTTTTTGGAGGGATTATTATTAGGCTCTGTGTGGAGTGAGGAAACTTGCCCAAGGTTTCGCCCTCTGCCTGGAATTGAACTCAGATCTCTCACTTGCAAATCGAGTGCTCTAACCACTGAGCTACAGGACTCCACAATAATTATTATTATTATTGATTATTATTGATTGTGGAGTCCTGTAGCTCAGTGGTTAGAGCACTCGATTTGCAAGTGAGAGATCTGAGTTCAATTCCAGGCAGAGGGCGAAACCTTGGGCAAGTTTCCTTACTCCACACAGAGCCTAATAATAATCCCTCCAAAACCAAAAACAATAATAAATTGGTCATTTTCAATCTACGACTGTTTGTGGGACATTGCTGTGCGCAATTGGCTGCTGCGTTCGTCCACAAATATACAGTCAATTCACTTTAGTGTGTTCTGTGAAGCGCTTTGGGACGTCCTCCCGACGTGAAAAGCGCTATATCAAATGCAAGGATTATTATTATTATTATTATTGTTATGTCAGGGTTATTTCACTTTAATAAAGAAAATGCTTCTTCAAAACTCACTTGTTGAGCCAGAGGCCAGTTAATCACAAGCAGCAGCAGAGTAACAGAGACGCTAAACCAAATTGAAGAATTATTATTATTATTAAACAAAGAGAGGTCAGGATGTGGAATTACCTGATCTCTGAAACCAGACTGGAATGGAATATGCTCTCTCTCTATCTCTGGAAGGACTCACTCTGTTTACCTAATTCCAGAAGTATTAGGCATAGGTTGGCAAGAGCCAAGGATTGCGGAACCCATGATGTGTGCTGGAGTCTAACCAGCCAAAACTGCATCACTTGTGAATGAGAGCACCATCCGTTAAGCTTTCCTGCTGCTTGACCAGCTAGGACTATCTTACTCATTCGGGTTTTGGTTTCAGGGTTAACAGGAACTGAGTGGGAGGATTCCTTGCCCCCAGTGACTGCTCTGGCCTTCCAGGTCCTGCCGATGAGCCAGTCTGGCTGTGCTGTCATCAGCAGTGAGTGCCCTGGAATACTGTGGACCTGACTGGCTCATGAACCGGGACTAGAGACCATCACGGAAGAGGGAGCTTTGTTCTAGTAATCCATTGCCAGGCATGTCACCTTGGAGCCACCTCAGCTCCAATGAGACCCGCATCCTATGCCTCTCAGCAAGTAGGGCAGCAAAAGCGCAAATCAGCAGTGCTCAATAATAAATAATAATAATAATCCTTGCATTTGATATAGCGCCTTATCACGTTTTCAAGATATCTCAAAGCAGTTCAAAGAATATACTGTAAAGTGAATTGGCTGTATGTTTTGTGGACGAAACGCAACAGCCAATTGCGCACAGCAGTGTCCCACAAACAGCCGTGGGTGGATTGAGTGACCAAATTATTATTAGTGTTTTTTTAAGGGATTATTACCCCCGGAAAAGCAATCCGCCAATTGATTAACAATTGGGTCCCTACTTACTGCTGGTAAACAGAAGCGTGTGGAGTCAGAAAACTTGCCCAACGTTTCGTCCTGCCCGGGAATCAAACCCAGGACCTCTTGCTTGCGAGGCGAGTGCTCTAATCACTGAGCTACAGGACTCAACGGCGAGCTATATTGTTTCTGCTGGTTAAAGTCCAGCTGTAACCCCAAACACACACTCGGGGCTCCCCAGGCCTTGGCTCTTGTGCCTAATACTCACTGGGAATAAGTGAGCAGGGTGTGTCCCTCCTGGGGGGGGGAGAGAGAGAGAGAGAGAGTGTGTGCCCATTCCATTCCAGACCAACGGAAACCAGACATGTGGTGCTCTCAGCAGTTTGGTTTGGAGCCTGTGAAGCAGGGTGAGGGGTTTCCGGCTGACAGAGAGAGAGAGGCGCGGCTGATTTATAGACTGAGGCTACACACAAAGCTTTCCTGTCCCTATAGAATGTGGGTTTTGAACACAGGCCAACTAACCTGCTTGTAACTGCCTCTAGCACCTGGAGAGGAAGACAGGGAGAGCGCGAGGGAGAGAGAGAGAGTGCAGTGCTGAGGTTAGCCTGAGTTCCTTACTATCTTGGTCTGTTTGCAAACTGTGGAGAAAGCAGCTGTGCCCTGAAATGGTTCACAAGAACATAAGAGTTTGCTGATGAGAAAAGATCAAGGTCCATCTAGAATACAATGTTATTGTATTACAGAGCGCTCAGAATTTGGTAAATTCTGTAACAGAGCCTGAATTTTGAAGCTGTTTTTTCTGTCACTTTCTTTTGAGCATCTATGGAAAAGGGAGCTTCAAAGTCGAAACTGAATTCAGCGATTTGCCAAATTCTGGACACCTAAACTGGGTGAATTTGGGTAAAGTCATTGGGAACACTCAGCAGATCAGCATCTACGGAGAGAGGAAAGTCAGTTAACGTCTCATGTCGATGATCCTGCGCCTGAAAAGCTCCTGCCATCCTGCTCCTAATACTCTCCAGAATTAGGTAAGCAGGATGCATCCCTCCAGGGAGAGAGAGAGAGTGCATACCATTCCAACAAACTATCTCTGGGATTGCTATGTGTAGATGGGAGGCCTGGAATTCTCAGCTTGGTTTGGAGACTCTTAAGCAACGGTGATGGGTTTCCCTGTGTGTCAGACACCCGGCTGGGCAACAAAACGTCACGAAGCAATAGACGCTGGATACTCACGTTGCATATCCATACACGATGTTGCCGGTGGGAGCGAGGGCTTGTGCCTCGGAGGGAATGTAGTTCTGATTGTACCTGTGAAGCACAATGATAGCAGTGACTATCATTTACCCGCTGCCAGCAGATAAACTGGGTGCTGCTGAGCCAGGAGGTATCTAGAGCTGATGTAGCGGCCAAATTGGCAAAACCAAGTCATCTGTGGAAATACGGGAGGCACATTCCTGCAAACCTTCCTTCAGTGGACTCACTCTCTCTCTCTTTCCCAATCATTCACTATCTTTCTCTCTCTATCTCTCTCTTGCTCACTCTCTATCTCTTCCCCCTCTCTCTTCCTCTCTCTCTCTCTCTCTCTCTCTCTCTGCCCACCTCCACCCCCCACTTACTCTCTCCTTCGCTTTCTCTTCCTCCAACTCCACACTCCGCAATGCATAACAATCAAACAAAAAAATTACGTTATAGGAGGGGGGGAGTGGGGAAAGGAGAGACGAGAGAGGTGAGAGGGTGGAGGAAAGGGGGCAAAGGGGAGAGGAGGGTGGGTTGAGGGGAGTGGGGGAAGAGAGGAGTGGGGAGTGGAGAGAGAGAGGGTAGGGGAGAAGGGAGAGAGGAGAGGGGAGAGGAGGAGGGGTGAGAGGTGAGGAGGGGAGGAGGGAGCCAGACTCACCATTTCCTGCACATGTCCAGTAGGACCACGTTAAGTGCTGTCTTCTTCTCCTGCATCTTCCACAGCACCTTCTGAACGTTGATACAGTTTTCCGGTTTGTAGGGATTTGGTGCGTTGATCGGCACAATGTAATTCCGGCCGGAACACTCGTACCCGTGTCCAGCGTAGTAGAAAACAGCTGCGAGAGCAGAGGCAGAGAGTCAGACAACAACAGCAGCAGCAACAACAGGTAAAATACTGCAGACCCTGGAAATCTGAAATAAAAACAGAAGTTGCTGGGACCTCAGTTTAACTCAGGACCTCGGTTTAACGACTCATCTGAAAGACGGCAACTCTGACAATGCAATACCCCCCCACCAAGCGCTGCGCTGGAGCGTCATCTTAGAACACTCGTTAACTCACTCTCCTCTCTCCATAGATGCTGCCTGACTGACTGAGCGTTCCCAACGACTTCTGTTTTTATAACAACAACAACTGGCTTTTACTTCAGATAATGTCAGGCTGGATCAGTCGTTAGCCTCCGTGTCATAAGGTTACAGATTTGGGCTCCACGTTGAGATTTGGAACTTATATAGTCTAAGCTGATGCTCTAATGAAGTATTGGGGCTGGTGGGGGGGGTGGTGGGGGGTTGCATTGTCAGAGGTGCCGTCCTTCGGATGAGACGAAGTTCAGGTTCAGGTGGATGTTAAAGATCCCATGGCATTATTCGAACAGTTTCTCTCTCCTGATGTTCTGGCCAACAATCCCCAGATAAAATTAATCATTCACTTCCTAGCTGTGTGCGTATGCAAAATTGCTGTGCGCAAATTGGTTTCCATGTTTGCCTACAAATACGCAGTCACTACACTTTACAATATATCTTATGAAGTGCTTTGGGATGACTTTTTGATGTGAAAGGTGCTGTATCAAATGTAAGGATTATTGTTGTTTTATTATTATTATTATTATTATTATACTACTGAGTGGCCTTCAGACTAGCTCTCTGGAAATGCTGGACACTTTTATCATATTAATAATAATAATAATCCTTGCATTTGATACAGCAACTTATCACGTCTTCGAGGCATCTTAAAGAACTTCACAGGATATACTGTAAAGTGCAGTGACTTGTATAATTTGTGGGCGAAGCTCGGCAGCCAATTGTGCACAGCGGTGTCCCACAAACAGTCGTGGATTGAGTGACCAAATTCATATTATTTTTTGAAGGGATTATTAACCCCCGGAAAGCGATCCGCCAATCGGCTAACAAGTGGGTTCCTGCTTACTACTCGGTAAAGAGAAGAGTGTGTGGAGTAAGGAAACTTGCCTAAGATTTCACTCTGCCTGGGAATCGGGCCTCTTGCTTGATAATAATAATAATTTGCCACTGAAAGAACCACAGGCCACACAAAGGGACGAATATTCTCCGTATCTGCACCATAAACTGTGAACTCTGTAACCAACACTCAACCACACAGCAACAGAATCTGGGGTCCCAGCCCCTATTACTCTTTAGGTTAAATTGCAGGTGTCACGTTCTCAACATCTATTTCGAGGCGACAGTGACGGCCCTGGCTGGTGGAGAGCCTATTATCCCTGCTGCAGCCAAATCTGGGTCCTGTCAGCAGTCGCAGTACCTGTCCTGGAGCAGAGACTCCTAGTGCCCCGGTGTGTGTCTGCAGCAGAGGGACAGAATGAGACTGCATCCTCTCACTCCGTGCGCGAGTGTGTGTGTGTTGTCTCTCCTCTCCCCCATTACCAAACACGGAGGTGAAAGAGCGAGAGGCCTGAAATAGCACATACCCTTCCCTCATCACCCTCAGCCCCCACTGCACTCCTCCAATCTGTCATCTGTCTGCTCCCAGCCTGACACGAATGGTGCCAGACACACACTCACACAGCCATTTCACCTTCAGCAACTAAGGGGTCTTTACTTCCACTGTGCTCCGATTCACAGCTGACTTCAGGTATAAATAACATTTCTCCAAATAAATAACATTTGGTTCAACGCCTCTCACATCAGGAGGTTGTCTCAAAGCGCTTCACAGGATATTCTGCAAAGTGGAGTGATTGTGTGCTTAGTGGGTGAACACAGCAGCCGGTTTGCGCACAGCAGCATCCCACAAACAAGCCGTGGAGCGAGTGACCAATTTAATTTGTGGGATTGTTGCCCAGGAGAGAGAAACTCCCTTCTCTTTTCGAATAGCCCCACGGGATGTTTAATGTGCACATGAACAGGCAGACAGGACCTTGTTTTAATGTCTCATCTGAAAGACGGCACCTCTGACAACGAAACATCCGCCAGCGCTGCAGCAGAATGTCAGCTTAGACGATGTGATTCCAAGTCCAGATGTTAGGCTTCAACCCACAACCTTCAGAATCAGAGGCGAGAGCCCTACCACTGCACCAGGCTGACACATCCAGCCGGGAAGTGATGAAGGTGTGGATGATAACAGTGGAGACCGGAACAGGTCGGCTCAGATCTACAGCGACACTGAATGATCCACAGCAACACTGAATGAGGACATGTGCTAAACTGGGTTCCAGCCACACTGTAACCGATGTAACATAACACAGGCCCACACACAGCTTCCAGAGCCCATGTTAAACTCTCCTCCATCTGCTTCTCTCGTCTGCCGCTGGGGACATGCCTATACATAGCGAGGTATGTGCTCAGCAAGAGCTGGGCCGAGAGGGTGCAGAGCTGAGCTCACTCATGCTAACAGCTGGGCCTGAGCACAGCCCAGAGAGCTACAGCGCTCCTCACACACAGCCGAACAGGACCTTATAGTCTGACAATAAACCTTGCATTTAGTATAGCACCTTATCAAGTCGGAAGGACGTCTCAAAGCGCTTCACAGGATTTACTGTGACTGTGTATTTTGTGAGCAGCTAGTTGCACACAGCAATGTCCCACAAACATTGTGAGTGAGTGACACATTTTAATTGGGGGATTGTTGGACAGGACACAGGTGGCGAGAAACTCCCTTCTCTTTTTGAATAGTGTCATAGGATCTTTAACATGCACCTGAACTGGCAGACAGTATCTTGGTTTAACTTCTCATCCAAAGGATGGCACCTCCAACAATGGAACACATCCCCAGGACTGCATTGGAGCATCAGCTTAGACTATGTTATTTCAATTCCCCATGTGGAGCTTGAACCCACAACCTTCTGACTCAGAGGCAAGAGCTCTGCCACTCAGCCAAGGGGTTTTACAACAACAACAAATTGCATTATACATTATATAGCGCCTTTCACATCGGAATGATGTCTGAAAGCACAGAACAGTCAAGAGTTTGCACCTGAGCTGGGGGCTGGAGTCAAGAGGGTTGGAAAGCCATGTAGGTGGGGCTAGTGCAGATGGGGACGGGATAGTTTGGATGGGACGGGGTCAGTGTGGGCGGAGCTGACACGGTCAAGTGTAGGTGAAGGCGGGGATAGTGTAGGCAGAGGTAGGGCCAGTGTAGGCAGAGGCGGGGATAGTGTAGGCAGAGGTAGGGCCAGTGTAGGCAGAGGCGGGGCTAGTGTAGGCAAAGGCGGGGCTAGTGTAGGCGGCGGTGGGGCTAGTGTAGGCAAAGGTGGGGCTAGTGTAAGCAAAGGCGGGGCTAGTGAAGGTAGAGAGGCGTGGCTAGTATAGGCAAAGGCGGGGCTAGTGTAGGCAGAGACAGGGCTAGTGTACGCAAAGGCGGGGCTAGTGAAGGCAAAGGCGGGGCTAGTGTAGGCGGAGGTGGGGCTGGCTCACCGTATACGCCGGAGTCCAGGAGCTGCAGGAAGTGGCCCACTGCGCCCAGCAGCTCCTCTTTGCTGAGGTCCAGCAGGGAGAGGACGCGGAATCCCAGCTGCTGCAGCAGGTGTGAGAGCTCAAACACATCCATCATGGTGGCCAAGAGCCGTGGGTGGTTTGTGTAGTTCATGTTCCCAATCAGCAGGGCCACCTTGTCTGTCGCTGCAGAGAGAGAGAGAGAGGGGGAGACAGAGGGGGTCAGTGAGTTCACAGCACTCCCCAGCCAGAGATCAGCCTTACAGAGGGAATGAGGGTGAGGGTGAGGTGGTCAGATGGGCCGAAGGGTCTTCTTAATCCAAATAATAATAATCGTTGCATTTGATATAACACCTTCTTACGTCTTCGAGGCGTCTCAAAGTGCTTCACAGAACATACTATAAATCGACTGTATACTTTGTGGGCGAAACACAACAGCCAATTGCGCGCAGCAGTGTCCCACAAACAGTCGCGGATTGAAGTGATCAAATTAGTATTTTAAATTCTTTTTTGAACAGATTATTTCCCCCGAAAAAGCGATCCGCCAATTGACTAATACAACTGGGCTCCTACTTAAATGCTGGTAAATAGAGACGTGTGTGTGGAGCATGGAAACTTGTCCAACGTTTCGCCCTGACCCCCTGGGTCATCGAACCCAGGTCCTCTCGCTTGCGAAGCGAGTGCTCTAACCACTGAGCTACTGGACTGCACATAGGGATGTGGGGGGAGTGGAAGTCGGATGGGCTGAAGGGTCTTCTTAATCCAAACCAATCCTGTGATGTTGCAAGTGAGGAAACCTGCAGTGTTTCTCTCACAGAGCAGTGAGAGAGTGACACCCTCACCCACGGGGGGGGTGTGTGGGAGAGACTTTCAAGAGGTACCTAAACTCTATACAAATCGGCCCACAATATTGACAGCCAAACCAACATTTAAAATCAACATACCACATGGCTGTGTCATCAGCATGTCTTTGTGTGTGTGTGGGGGGAAGGGGGGAAGATAAAATCAGCTCCATACACTGTATATGCGGTTGGGAGGGGAGAGATATAAAGATGTGAACTTTGAAAACTACCAATGACTATCGCCAGTGAACGTTGTGTGTAGGAGGCATTAAAGGCAATTCCACAAAATACAATCTGTTTTATCCTCATCTCCTGTTACTGAACTTTACTCTCGGGGGGTGAGGGGGTGGGAGAGGGAGGGTATTTGCTACATGTATTGGAGGGTTTTAGCCAAAGGTGATTGCAATGTGTGAGTAAATGATGAGAACAGCTTACCACAGAATCGGGGAGTGTGAGCTGCGGCTGAAAGAGAGCGAATATCCAACGGTCAACAAAAGCTCACAGTTCTGTACAAGAACCACAACAACAACTTGCATTTATATAGCACCCCAGAGCGCTTGACACTGGTGGAGTCTGACGCCAAGCCAGGGGGTGAGGGAGGGGGAAGGTGATCGAAAGCACAATTAAAAGGAAGGTATTTAGGTGGGACTTGAAGATGGGGAGGGAGGGGAGGGAGGGGACAAGGCGAAGGGATTGAGGGAGCGTTCCAGAGTTTTGGGGTGTAATAGCTGAAGGCATGGCCCCCGATGGTGGAGCGGAGGGGACAAGGGACAAACTGGAGGCCGTAGCCGGTGATGGAGTGGAGGGGTTAGCAGGTCGGAGAGGTAGGGAGGTGTGAGGGCATGAAGTGATTTGAAAACGAGTGAGAGGATCTTGAAATCGATCCGTTCGGTAATTGGGAGCCAAACAAGGACTGGTGGGATGAAACATCAGTCAACACTCAGTGTCTCCAGAGCAGAGAACACAGCTCCTTTACATTGTCACTCACAAACCAAACACAGTAAAACTCACATATGTCGTATCAGTCGTATTTAATGTAATATGAGTTACGAGCTGATTAATACAAGTAGTGAAATCTAAGTGGTTTTGATTGGAAACTGAATAGGATTTGATACTATACTACTACTTATGATAATCCTTGCATTTGATATAGCGGCTGATCACGTCTTCTAGACGTGTCAAACTGCTGCACAGGATATACTGTAAAGTGAACTGACTGTTTTGTGGGCAAAATCCGGCAGCCAATTGCACACAGCAGCGTCCCACAAACAGTTGTCGATTGAGTGACCAAATTATTATTATTTTGAAAAAAAAATTCTCAGGGATTATTACCCCCAAGTTTTTGTTGGATCATTGAGCAGAGACAGGAAATGTGTCCGATTCTGTCTTTCCAAACCCAAAGCTAAGAGCGAGCTAACCAGCACCAACACAGATAAAAGCTCGGATCATCGCTTACGTTTCCAAGTGTAACAATCTCATTCTGTAATACTTCTGTATTACTGCAGTGTGTTTTACACTCATCCTGAGGTTGACTATCTGGTCGCTTCACAGTCGACTAGGTCGAGTATTTTTTTTTGAAGGAATTATTACCTCCAGAAAAGCTATCCTCCAATCGACTAACAACTAGGTTCTTACTGCTGGGTAAACAGAAGTGTGTTGAGTAAGAAAACCTGACCAACGTTTCTCCCTTCCAGGAATCAAACCCAGGTACTCTCGCTTGCGAGGTGAGTGCTCTAACCACTGAGCTATAGCTGGTTTCCCAGCTGTCAGGAAGTCTTGCCGAAACTGGTTCACCGGAAAACATTTTAATTTATTTGGGGATTGAAATGTTTTCTGTACAGACACGAGAGGAAATGAACATTCAGACCTCAGACCTACCTGCCTGGCCGCCTGATGTGGGGGATTGAGCACCTCTCCACCTCTCACCGCAGTCTGCAATTCAATCAGAGCGCGTTAACTCTCAGATGTCTAAACCCCTGGTCAAGCTTGTTGAAGAGAACCCGGTTCCTCTCGTTTGTGAGGCAAGTAGTCTAACCTCTATGCTACAGGACTCTACGTCTGGTGAAGGCTGTGTTGTCGGGGGCGGCAGTAGGATCTGGTGTAATACTTTATAATAATAATCCTTACATTTGATATAGCACCTTATCACATCTTCTATCACATCACAGAATCTACTGTGAAGTCACAAACAGTCGTGGATTTGAGTAACCAAATTGTTATTTTTTTAAGAGATTATTACCCCGGAAAAACGATCCGCCAATCGACTAACAACCGGGTTCCTACTTACTGCTGGTAAACAGAGGCATGTGGAGTAAGGAAGCACGTGAAATGTTTTGCCCTGCCCAGGAATCAAACCCAAGTCCTCTTGCTTGCGAAGCGAGCTCTCTAACCAATGAGCTACAGGGCTCCACAAAGTAACAAGGCAGCAGAACAAGAGGACATAGGTTTACAGCCGCAAATGGTAATTGCAGGACAGACACCAGGAAGTTTTTGCTTACGCAGAGCGTAATTAATAAGTTGAGGCTAGGACATTGGAACTTATATCAAAGCACATCGATGCTGTGATAGGGGGAGGATGGTAGGTAAGTCTGTCTTGAGGTGGTTCAAGAGTCACATGTTGAGCGTGAAAGGGCAAGAGATGGACTTTGTCGTGCAGATGGTTACATAGGTCTGGCGCTTCCATGCCCACCATGTGTCTCTGAATCCATTTCACATGATAAAAACAATCACACCAAGAGCACTTGCCTGGCACGCTGACAGCCGGGGATGGTACTGCTTTCGGAATGCTGTCAACTGGAAGAGGACAGGAGAACATGTTACACAGGAACATAGAAACAGGAGGAGGCCATTCAGCCCCTCGAGCCTGTTCTGCCATTCTATAAGATCATGGCTGATCTGTACCTCAACTCCAATTTCCCGCCTTTGCTCCATATTCCTTGATACCCTGACCTAACAAACATCTATCCACCTCAGTCAGTCTTTCACTTGACCCAACATCCACAGCTTTTTGGGGGAGAGCAATTTAAACTATAATAATGTTCCTCAGATGGGATTTCACACTGAGCAGTCAACATAACCCTAAGATTTACACTAAAGATACAGTGGGCACTTCCAAGCCTGGCTCAGTGGGAGCCTCTTATTCAGTAGATTGTGGGTTTGTATTCGCTGCCGCGTTCACCCACAAAATACACAGTTACTACACTTTTCAGTATGAGATCTTTAACATTCACCCAAACTGATAAATAACCGGTTTAATATCTCATCCGAAGGATGGCACTTTCGACAAAGCAGGATCTCCCAAACCCCAGCTCTGCACTGGAGAGTCAGCCTGGACTGTGAGTTCAACGTTCTGACCACAAGGCAGAAGAGAACCTCAGCCCTGTAGGAAAAGTCATGGAGCGAAAGGCAGTGTATATTTCAGCTCGAGATTATATTTGGAATGCAATACTTTTTCCACTCTTAGCTTGTTTCAGCTCCCTGCTCACATACTGAGTCAGCTCTCAGTCTCGTGCTGTGTGTTGCCAAAGCCAACAGTGCTTTGAGCCAGAAGGTTTTAAGCCTATTCCATCAGCTCCACTTCATCTGTTGAAGTTGTAACTGGTGCAGTTAGATAATCTGTGGGCGTTTGATTTATTTCCGTTCCCTTTAATATATGAACCCTTACTGAAATGATTTGCATCCAGAGTGAATCAGTCAATACCATGGGAACAGTGAGGTTTTTCTCCCCCTCCCCCGCTTCTCTCATTTCTTCTTCCTTTCTGAAGATCCTAGCTGGACAAGCAGTGGGAAAGCTTGCCAGGCAGTGATATCAATGGCAAGCTCTGGGTTTTAGCTGGTTAGACTCCAGCAGTTACTCCAACCCACATTCTGGGCTCCCCAAGCCTTGGCTCTTGGCCAACCTGCGCCTAATACTATCCGGAATTTGGTAAGCAGGGTGCGTCCCTCCAGGGAGAGGGGGAGAGAGAGAGAGAGAGTGTGTGTATTCCATCACAATAACCTATCTCTGGGATTGCCATGTGTAGGTGGGAGCCCTGGAATTCTCAGCTTGGTTTGGAGACTCCTAAGCAATGGTGATGGGTTTCCACACGTGTCAGACACCCGGCTGGGGGGGGGGGGGAACATTCTGAAGGTGGTGACACACACACACTGGGCTAACACTCTTCAGGTATCAATGTCCCCTGATAATTTGTCCAATTTCGGGTCAGACTTCACACACAAGGCTAGACAGTGACTCTCAACAGCCTGTCTGGCTGTCGGTGCCCAAAGCCCTCCTCAGCCTGGCAATGCACATACACACACACTCCCCACCAGGGGCACTGGTTGGGAAGCTCAGAGTAGGACTTTACAAGTACAATTTTTCCTAATAGAACTCCTCACCAGCTCTTGTTTGTACAGCACCTTCTGCGTGAGGAACAGCTTCACAGACTGCGGGTAATTAGTAACAAGGCCAGGCCTGTCACACACAGATTATCAGAGATAACCAGAGATTACCACACTGTGGTGCAATACAGTGCGAGCATTTGGCAGACAGCAAATTTTGAGACATCTCAACTACGTGATAATAATAATAATAATCCTTGCATTTGATATAGCGCCTTATCACGTCGCAAAGCGCTTCACAGAATAAAGTGAATTGACTGTATATTTTGTGCGAAATGCGGCAGCTAATTGTAAAAGTGATCCACCTATCGACCTACTTAATTTTAGGTAAACAGAAGAGTAAGGAAACTTCACGCAGGGCAGCGTCTCGGAGCCCTAAAGGTTGAAATTTAACTGGCGTTACTCGCTTGGCTATGCAGCACACTGATAGGATCATGTTCCCACAGCTACACTCAAAACACCAACCAACACCCTGTAATCTGAAAGAAGAGACTGGGAAAAAAGCCAGGAGGTGGTGGGGTGGGGGGGGGGGAGACAGGTCTTGGAGTTGGCTGAGGCTTGGTGAGGTGGAGAAAATCTCCTGGAAGGTCAGCTCTTTGTTGCTGGGACTCAGCGTCACTGGCGAGCGGTGAAGACGACAGTGGCTGGTAATTACCTACGCTCACATCGGCTGGGCAGCTCCAGCACTCCTCCCCTCCCCTGTCGCTGGTCACCGCGCACAGGTACGTGCCCTGGTCTCTGAGCTCCGTGTGGGGGATCTGAGCACAGAAAGAACGTTAGTCAGCACAGCCCACACACACAACACACACTCGCTCCCTCCCTCCCTCTCTCCCTCATCAAATCATCATCATCCTTATACTTTACACAGTGTCTTAGTGCTTCCTCAATGCGCCTCAAAGCGCTTCACAGGATTCACTGTAAAGTGCAGTGAACATACAATTTTGTATGTGAACGAAGCAGCCATTTGCACGGGACAATATTCCACAAACAGCTGTGAAACATTCTGAAGATTGGTTTTATTAACTGACATTGTTGGCCAGGGATCTGGGGGCAGGGAATCATCCTGCTCAGCTCCTGTTAACCCTGCAAGCCAAAGCACTAACAAGTAGGGTGGTCCTAGCTAGACAAGCAGCAGGAAAGCTTGCCGGACAGCAATATCAATGGCAAGCTATGCGGGTTTTAGCTGATTAAACTCCAGCAGTTATCCCAACGCACACTCTGGGCTCCCCCCAAGCGTTGGTTCTTGCCAACCTGCGCCTAATATTTTACGGAATTAGGTAAACAGGATACGTCCCTCCAGGGGGAGAGAGAGAGAGAGAGAGTGCATTCCATTCCAACAATCTATCTCTGGGATTTCCATCTATAAGTGGGATGCATGGAAATCTCAGTGTAGTTTGGAGACTGTTAATCACGGTGATGGGTTTCTGCGTGTGTCAGACACCCCGCTGACCATCCCCCCAAAAAGTAAAGTAATAGACTCTCATATTACAGACTTGTCGAAAGATCATGGAACTGCCTGACTCCCCGCTTACCAGCATCTCCTCCTTCCTGTGATGGGGTAACGGGGTCCCGTTTCTGTACCACTGGTAACTGGGAGCAGGGATTCCGAAGGCAATGCACCTGAGACTTGCTCTGTGCCCAACCCGCACCGTCTGAGATTCCGGCTGGAGTCCGATGACCAGACTTCCTTGCCATGCGTGGGGCAGCCCTACAGTAAAGAGAACATAGCTTAGAGTTACACTCAGCACCGACACCTGTGTCAAACAGTATATTATTCTACAGTTATTATTGGAGCTGAACGGGCTCCAAGGTGACATGTTTGCCAACGGAATATCGGCATCGACCCAACCCTAACCCTGTGAGTGCCGGTCTATAGTCTGGTTCCTGAGCCAGGTGGGTCTACAGTATTCCAGGGCATTCACTGCTGATGACAGCATAGGCCAGCCTGAAAGGACAGACCACTCACTGGGGGTAGGGAGTCATCCCACTCAGCTCCTGTTAACCATGCAAGCCAAAGCCCTAACGGGTAGGGTGATCCTAGTTGGACAAGAAGTAGGAAAGCTTGCCAGGCAGCGCTATCAATGGCAAACTATGCGGTGCGAAAAAAATTGAATTTGAATGGGAATTGTAATAACTATAATAATAATCCTTGCATTTGATATAGCACCTTATCGCGTCTTTGAGACATCTCAAAGCGCTTCACATATACTACAGTATATTATATATTATATTGTAAAGTGAATTGACTATATTTTGTGGGCGAAACATAGCAGCCAATTGCACACAGCAGCGTCCCACAAAGAGTCGTGGATTGAGTGACTAAATTATTATTTTTATTTATATGTTTTTTTGAAGGAATTCTTATCCCCTGAAAAGCTGTCCACCAATCGACTAACCAGGTTCCTACCTACTGCTAGGTAAACAGAGGCGTGTGGTGTATGGAAACTTGCCCAACATTTCGCCCTGTTCAGAAACCAGGTCCTCTCGCTTGCGAGGCAAGTGCTCTAATCACTGAGTTACACAACTCCAGTAATCTAGTATAATCCATTAACTCAGGGCATTTATTGTATAACACCTATGATCATGGAACATCTCAAAGCTCTTTATGGTGCTTTAATAATTGATGTGCTTTTAATTTAACTCCATTCCAACTATCTATCTCTGGGATTTTCACGCGTAGGTGGGATGCATGGAATTTTCAGTTTGGTTTGGAGACTCTTAAATTTTCAGACAACCCTATAAAATCGCTGTTGAAGGAACCCAAATGCCTTCCTTTGTGCCTCTTATTTCCTATCGGAGAGGGTAGTTACCAGATTTGATGGGATGAACCTTGATCCTTGCCCAGGAGCTGAACACATAGTGGTCCTGCTGGTCACTGACACGGCAGATGTACATTCCAGGCTTCTTCTCCGCCAGGGCTGGCTGGGTGGCACCCACCATCTGCAAACACGCAGCTACAGTCACAGGCTGCTACAGGTGCCACGCAGCGGGTGAGGTGTCTCCCACACTCCACCCCCCAACACACACACCCACCCACTCACCCCTCCCATCCACACCCTCCCACACACCCCCACGCCCACTCCCATTCCCACCGCAATCCATCCAGACACACACACACGTGCTCACACACACAACAAACCTATGCACTACCAAACTCACACGTCAACATCCATCCACTTACATACCCACACCAACACACATCTCCACCGGTAAGGTTCCACAACACACCCACTCACCTACACACCCACGCACACCTACACACCCACGCACACCTACACCCCCACGCACACCTACACACCCACGCACACCTACACACCCATGCACACCTACACACCCACGCACACCTACACACCCACGCACACCCACACACTCCTACACACACCTACATCCCCACGAACACCTACACACCCACGCACACCTACACACCCACGCACACCTACACACCCACGCACACCTACACACCCACACACTCCTACACACACCGACATCCCCACGAACACCTACATCCCCACGCATACCTACACACCCACACACACCTACACACCCACACACACCTACACACCCACGCACACCTACATCCCCACACCCACCTACACATCCACGCACACCTACATCTCCATGCATACCTACATCCCCACACACCCGCACACATCTACACACACATCTACACACCCACGCACACCGGCCGGTGAGATTATACACACACGGCTGACAGTTTGCGAGGTTGCACATGGGGCGTTGAGAGCCTCTCCTAATGCTCCCCACTGCACAGCACAATTGGGAAAGTCGTCCAGGGGCAGAGGCCAAATTCCCCCCCGTTCACAATTATGTGATTGTATTGTATCGCTGTGTGATTTAGGATGTATCAAAAGATCACTAGCCCAAATAGTGGGGTAATCCTGCCACTGTATAAATCATTGGTGAGACCATACTTAGAGTACTGTGTACAGTTCTGGTCATCACCGTACAAAAAGGATTTTGAAGAAATTGAGAAGATACAGAGGAGGGCAACCAGAATGATTGAGGGAATGGAAGGACTGGACTATGAGGAGTGACTAAGTAAACTGGGCATATTCACGCTGGAAAAGAGAAGATTGAGAGGCGACATGATTGCTGTATGGAAGATTATAAAGGGGCCAAACAATATAGATCATGAGAGGCTGTTTCAACTTGTCCAGAATAGTAAAACCAGAGGACACGGCCTGCGATTGAAGGGGTCAAATTCCGAATGAATCTATGCAAACACTATTTCAATGAGCAAATAGTGAAGCTGTGGAACAGGTTGAAGCAGGAAGTGTTGATTCCTTCAAACACAATTTAGATCACTTTCTTTTAGGAAACAACATTACGGGATATAACACATAGGTAGTTTGGGACATATGTACATGTGGAAGGAGGAAGGCGAACTAGATAGATCTTGGTCTAGGATTGTTTATGTTCTTATGATTTACAGGCTACTGAACCCACAAACACCAGCTCCCCATCCACAGCTTGGATTTCAACTTTGGCATTGTTCGTCCAACAACCCCTTCCCCTTTCCCACCCCCGGACCACTTTCTGTGTGGGAGAAGGAACTCTTACGAACCCCTTCTTTCACATCTGAGGTTACGACCTTGACCTCATGCTCTGTTGCTTCCCCCCACCCACACCTTCTCTCCCCAGAAGAGAGCTTAGTGTGGAATCAGGACTAAATGAATGGGTGCTTCCCACGCACATAGAGAACCTCAACGCTCTCTCTGTCTTTCCACAAGAGCATTGTTTCAGAAAAAAACCCATTGCATTGAGGGGAAACCCCCCGAGAGACTGAATGACAGGCAATTACATGTCAATGTGTATTTATGTGTTTTATTGACTGTTGCCCTTTCAAATGGTATGATGTGGAAGGGTACAGCCAATGACTGGCACCCAGTTCGAGTCCTAGTTAATCCACACTCCCTCAGTAAACTCAGTCAACTAAATCAGTTTCCAACGACAACTTCACGGCAATTGGTGGCCACTCACGCTTTCACTTCCCCTTTTTTGGCTCACAGCCCAGTGACGCTTTCGTTGCCTTTGATGTACATTGGGCGATGACCTCATTGGCCTCCATGAAAGGAATATGACTCAACTTTCCCATCATGTGAGGGACTCCATGGTCACATAAAGAACATAAATACACTTCGCACCATATTCCACTAACTGGCGCCTCCTTATTCAAACTCAACAACAGCAAGAACAACAACAACTTGCGCTTATATAGCGTCCTCCACGCAGGGTAGAGTCTCAGAGCGCTTAACTCAAACTCTGACACGTACGAGATCAAAAAATCCTTTCATTTGATCTAATTCCTTAGCACATCAGCAAAATGTCTTAAAGGGCATCACAGGATTTCCTGTAAGGTGCTGGGGGAGCATTGTTGGAGGTGCTCCATCCCCCAGTGCCTTCGCCGCCTCCTCCCTTTCCTCCTTCAAGGCCGGTCTCAAGACCTTTCTCTTTGACTGTGCCTTCAGCTCCCCTCTCGGCTCTCTACCCCTCCCCGCTCTCTCCCTTCCCTTCCCTCCCCTCACCCTGACCATCTCCCCCCTCCTCGCTCCCTCCCTTCCCTCTCCTCACCCTGATCATTTCCCCCCTGCTCGGGTCCCGACCCAACTGTCCGGCGCCTTGGGACGTCCTCCCAATGTGAAAGGCGCTCTATTAATGAAATCTTGTTGTTGTGCTAACAATATGATGTTCGATAAGACGTTACACTATCTGCCTGTTCAGGCGGATGTTAAAAATCTCTATGGCACTATTGGAAAAGAGAAGGGCGTTTCTCTTTCTCCTGGGATCCTGGCCAACAATCCTCCAAATAAAAATAGTTGCTCACATTCCATGGCTGTTTGTGGGCCATTGCTGTGCGCAAATTGGCTGCTGTGTTCATCTACAAAATACACAGTCACTACACTTTGCAGGAAATCCTGTGAAGCAAATCCTTTGCGATGTTCTCCCGATGTGAAAGGTGTTCTATCAAATGTAAGGAGAGCTTGCTACTGTAATACAACAACAACAACAAGATTGCATCTATAGAGCGTCGGGAGGACGTCCCAAGGCACTGGACAGTTGGGTCGGAACCCGAACAGGGGGGAAATGGTCAGGGTGAGGGAAGGGAGGGAGCGAGGAGGGGAGGGAAGGGAGGGAGCGAGGAGTGGGTAGAGAGTCGAGAGGGGATCTGAAGGCACGGTTGAAGAGAGAGGAGTGTAGCAATATTTTCTGAAGTTGGACCATTTTTATAAGAACAAGTTGTCGTCGTTGTCATCTCGACATTGCTTGGCTTAAACCGACCATGTCCGAAAAAATGATCTGGTGCTGGAGATGACACCAGAGGTCAGTAACAGAGAGAATAATAAGAATCCTTGCATTTGATACAGGGCCTTATCACATCAAATTTTTTAAGGGATTGTTATCCCCGGCAAAGCGATCCGCCAATCGACTAACAACTGGGATCCTACTTACTGCTGGGTAAACAGAGGCGTGTGGAATAAGGAAAACTGCCTAAGGTTTTGCTCTGCCCGGGAATCGAACCCGGGTCCTCTCACTTGTGAGGCAAGTGCTCTAACCATTGAAGTACAGGACTGCACCAATGGAGTCTTCAGAATGGTGAAAACCCAAGAGAGGTGGGACCGTTAGTGGTCAAGTTGTCCTATGTTAAGGGTCTCCACATCAAGCACTGCTCGTGTGTGCAGAGAGTCTCAGAATAACAACAAGAGTCACGCAGATCTCTGGGGAGGTCTTTTACACTGTAAAAAGGTTCCCAACACTGCAGTGGCTGCATGGTGCACAGTGTGGTGTCCAAAGTTCCTGTTTCTTCCATTTTGGTCTCCGTGGCAGTGGGGGGAGTGGAGGGGTTTAGGAATGGGCTGAGGGAGAACAAGATCTGATCAACTGTGTGTTAACAGGGGCTGACACTCAACAACACTGCTGCCACTTAACAACAAGCATGAGGGCTGCAGGGGCTAAACACCGAGAGCTGGTGGTAGTGGGGGGTTAAACACAGGAGAGAAAGCGAGAGGATAGAGATATTTCCTGGTGGGAAATGTAGTGGCTGGTTAAGGAATGGGATAAGCTCACCACGCTATCCCCAGCAAACACCCTGTGACAGGCTCAAAGACAGGACGGAAAGGGAAACCACAGGAGTGTTTGGATGCTCTGATCCTAACCCCCTCCTCCGTCTCACTCTGACTGCAACAACACTAACAGCCTCTCCTATTGAGAAGCCGAGCACACCTGGCCCTGTGTCCTCCAGCACTGCTCCCACACAGAGACAACTACGGTCCGGTTTGGAAGGGTTAATCAACACTGCTTTTGCTGGGTGTGTATCACAGTACAACAACAGCAGCTTGCACGTTTACAGCTCCCTTCATGCAGGGTAGCGTCTCGGAGTGCTGAACAATGGCAGAAAACATGAACATCTGTCAAAAGATCGGGTGTGGTTTCAAGCCCCAAGGTTCGGACTTGGAATCACAAAATCTGAGCTCACACTGCAATGCAGCTCTGGAGGGTGTTGCATTGTCGGAGGTGACGTCCTTCGGATGAGATGTTAAACCAAGGTCCTGTCTGCCTGTTCAGGTGGATGTTAAAGATGCCATAACGCTGTTCGAATCAAGAAGGGAGTTTCTCTCTCTCTCCCGGTGTCCTGGCCAAATAAAATTGGTCGCTCACTTCATGGGTGTTTATAGGATCTTGCTATGTGCACGGTCAAAGAGGAAGGTCTTTAGACTGGACTTGAAGGAAGCAAGACAGAAGGGGAGAGGCGGAGGGATTGCGGGATAGAGTTCCAGAGTGTGGAGGCAGAGATGCTGAATGCGCGACCGTTAATGGTGGGCTGGGAAGTGCGGGAGCCGTGGTGTAGGCTGGTGTCCGCCGAGCAGAGCGAGCGGACAGGCTGGTATGCGGTTAGGAGGTCACAGAGGGAGGGGGGAACAAGACCATGGATAACGACTTGATCAGGCGTTATATCAAATGCAAGGATTATTTTTGTTATCATAGAATCCCATTGACATGCTTTGAGGCGTCCTACCAACGTGAAAGACGAGCTATCAGATGTGAGGACTATTGCATTTTAATAAAACAAAAACGCTTCTTTAAAATCGGGTTCCACTTGTCGAGCCAGGGGCCTAGTTGGTGTAGAGCAGCAGCAAAGTAATCATTGCTTGAGCTGAACACCTCTTAGCACTATGCGAGGAGGCGCTGACTGAGAGTACAGACCTGGTTCCCCAGTACAGTACACAGATGACTGACTCGGGGCGAGTTTGGTAGATCTGACCAGCAGATGAAAGACACAGAGGGAAACACAGCTATCGACTGCTTCCACAGTCAACAAATACAGAAGTGATTGATATTGATATTATTGATATTATTATTGTTGTTGATATGGTCCCTTTTCATGTTTGCTCAGCTCCTTTCCTTCTTTCACTTTGATCAAAAGAACAAAAAATGGAAACACTACTTCAGGAAGCGAGTAGTAAACTTATGGAACTGGCTCCCTGGGGAGACTGACGATGGAAGCAGGAAATGTCATTTATTTCAAGAACAAATGAGAATGATTTCTGCTAGAAAATAATATCTGGAGATACAATGTATAGTTTGGGACATGACAGGTCAAGCGACTTCCAAGAACCACCAGGAAGGCAAACTAGATGGACCTTGGTCTTCTTCCACCAGCAAATTCTTGTGTTCTTATGTTCTTATCAATTACCCCTTATGTCCGCCTTCCCGTAGAAATTTACAGTACTGAGCGAGGCAATGAAAGAGCTGTCCATTACTCCTATTCCCCTGCGATATGGCATCTGCATATAGTGTTGGCTGACACTCCAACGCAGTGCTGGGGAGGTGCTGTTCTTCAGATGCCAGTTCAGGGGGATGTGGTACTATTGGAAAAGAGAAGGGAGTTTCTCTCTCTTCCGGTGTCCTGACCAACAATCCCCCAAATAAAATTGGTCACTCACTCCATGGCTGTTTGTGGGATATTGCTGTGCCCAAATTGGCTACAGCATTTGCCTACAAAACACACAGTCACTACACTTTATGTAAAATCCTGTGAAGTGCTTTGAGATGTCCTCTCGATGTGAAATGAGCTGTACCAATGAAAGTTTTTAAAATTATAATGTAAATATGATTAATATTGATTATTTGACCCCGTGGGAATACTGAAGCTGTTAGATTGCAAGCATGTCACTCTACAGCTTGACAGTGTGTTCCAGTAAAGGCAGAAAATCTATGCTCGATTTGGTAACAGACAAAGGAAGAGCAGTTTCCTCTCAGCTCTCTGTTGCCTGTTATGTTGCGGGTCGTGGTCTGGCTGCCGGCCTAAATCCTGTTGTCTCTTTAAGCATCTCCACCGCTCAAAATATGTAACAGGAACCTACACGGCACTGATCCCAGTCACTTTGTATCAGAGAGTCTCAATTAACGTTTGCGCTCTGATTTGCGCACAGGTTAGAACGTGAGGAAATTCCTGCAGGTAACAACTTGCTCAACTGCAGCAGCCAAGGTCTTAATACCC
Organism: Callorhinchus milii; assembly: GCF_018977255.1. Classification (NCBI taxonomy): domain Eukaryota; kingdom Metazoa; phylum Chordata; class Chondrichthyes; order Chimaeriformes; family Callorhinchidae; genus Callorhinchus; species Callorhinchus milii. The sequence goes on along the minus strand of NW_024704763.1, from coordinate 9,082,469 downwards.
ACGCAATTCCTGCAAGAGGTTTAAAATCATTATTAATCATTATTACCGCAAAGTATATGTAAAGAACTTGGACAATCTTGATTGATCTTAAGGAATGTGAGAGAGAGAATTTGAATCAAATGGAGTGAAGTCTGTGTTTTTGGGTTCTGTGATACATCTGATGAAGATGTTGGATTAGGTGTTATTCCTTTCCTTATTTGGAAAAAAATGTCTAACAGTTTACCTCAAGTAAATTAAATGGACATTGCGTTGATACAAGAGACTCTACAACCAACTAAGAAGACCCGAAGGACAACATTCACAAGATCAGAAATATATGGCTTTGAGTTAACCTGACATTGTCCTGATTAATAGTCTTGGTCTGCTTGGAGGAGATCTTGAAAGGATTTTATGACAAGGTGTCAAGAAAGTACAATTAATGTCAAATTGATTTTTTTCAACTTCAGGGGAACTCCCAAAGGAACTCCCAGAGGAACGCCCAAATTCCTGAGATTAAAATCTTTGGGACCTCCTGTGTGTGGAAAGATGATTGGATGGATCAATTCAGGAGTATTATTGGACAATGAAACTGTGAACTTTGATTGGGTGGAATGGCCTCTGGCTACACCTTCTTATTTCGTCATCATGTGTACAAACTTTGGTGTATAAAAGAACTAAACAAATGTTAAAAGGTTGGGACATTGTGAGTTGTACACTGTGAGACACTGGATCCCCTGGGCCGTGGCTAAACAATTAGCCAAAGAATTATTGGTGTGTTGGTGTCACCACGGAAGGTCAAAATCAGCCTAAGCCCTGAATCATCTTCTGCAGTTGTAAGCATTAAACTTGTAACTGTTTAATAACCGTCTTTTGATTACTAAATTAACCCTTTGATTTATCCATTGCCGCTGTACTACCTTACCTCAGAGTCGTAGCACATTAAAACCCCTACACTCTCCGTAAAAGAGGGAAAGACATTGGTACTTCCTCTTAACTACTTGAGAATAGCCCTTTTTGTGAGCTTTGGCCTATATATAGTCCATCTCTTGAAAGCAATGTGGGTGAGTGGAGTTTCAATGGAAAGTCCCTCGCCATTATACTGCATTAGTGCAATGACGTGTGCCCAATACTGTCAATCGTTGCCAGCACTGGCGCTTTGCAGACTGAATTTTATATTAATAATAATCATTGCATTTGATGTAGCGCCTTATCACGTCTTCGAGATGTCTCAAAGTGCTTGACATTTCACCCTGCCGGGAACTGAACCCAGGTCTCTCGCTTGTGAGACGAGTGCTCTAACCACTGAACTACAGGACTCTACAGGAATTATGTCCTTGTGGGACAGTGGCTGGGGGCAGGGAATCTTCCCACTCAGCTTCTGCAAGCAAAAGCCCTTATAGATAGGGTGGTCCTAGTTGGATAAGCAGCAGGAAATCCTCCCAGACAGTGATCTCAACAGCAAGCTATGTGGTTTTAGCTGGTTAGACTCCAACAGTTACCCCAATGCACACTCTGGGCTCCCCAAGTCTTGGCTCTTGCTAATCTACTGCAAGGTGGAATTAGGTAAACAGGGTGTGCCCCTCCAGGAAGAGAGGGAGCATTGTATTCCAGCCACAGGAATATCCTTGTGTTAGTGACTTATGTGGAACTTGCATTTTGGTTTGGTGATAAATTTCTGCTTATCACACCCAGCTGACCAAAATATATAATTCCTGCATTTGATTCACGGCGGGATGACACTTCAAAGAGGGATCTTCACAGGATATTAAGTGTAGTGACTGTGTATTTCACAAGCGAACGGTACAAGTCTCTCAAACAGCCATGAAGTTGAGTAACCAATTTTATTTGGGGGATTGTTGGCCAGGACACTGGGAGAGAGAAACTCTTTTCTCTTTTTGAATAGCGCCATCGGATCTTTAACATCCACCTGAACAGGCACAAATGTTTAACATCTCAACTGAAGGATGGCAACTCAAACATCCTCCCAATGTGAAAGTCACTTTATAAATGCAATTGTTGATGTTTCTGACGAAAGGTCATCGACCTGATAAGTTAACCCACTTTCCTCTCTCCATAGATACTGCCTGACCTGCTGCATGTTCCAGCAACTACTGTTTTTATTTGTTGTTGTTGTTGTTGCTGCTGCATTGTCAGCCTAGACTGTCCCAACATGGGTCTTAGAAACGTAGAAACATAGTAACATAGATACAGGAAGAGGCCATTCAGCTCCTCGAGCCTGTTCCGCCATTCTATAAGATCATGGCTGATCTGTACCTCAACTCCAATCACCCACCCTCACACTGTATCCCTTGATACCCTGACCTAACAATATCTATCCTTCTCAGTCTTGAGCTCATACCCTTCTGACTTAGAAGTGCTACCGAATGAGCCAGGCTGACACCCATTCAACCATCAGCAAACCAGTCTGAAAAAATAAACCTGTTTAACAGTCAGACCGTGGATTGCTGTGTCTTGACCTTGGTGCGATGAGGGCACTGCACAATCCAGAGACACTCTTACCTCCTTCTTGCCCTCAAACCACTGGTAACACAGAGGGGAAGAACCCAGGGCTGCACAGTGAAGCACCACAGGATACCCGGCAGGAACGGAGGCACAGACTGGGTGTTTGGTGATCACAATACCTACAGATGGGGAAGGAAAGGCACCATGTTTTAAAATTAGATTTGAATTTGTAAAAAGACCCTGTTCACGTGCTTAATGTTATAATAATAATAATTTTTGTATTTGATGTAACGCCTTATCATGTCTTTGAGACGTATCAAAGCACTTCACAGACTATACTGTAAAGTGAATTAATTGATTGTATATTTTTTTGGAGCGCATTGCAGCAGTCAATGGTCAACAAGTCGTGGGTTGAGTGACCAAATTATTATTATTATTTTTAATAAACTCTCTGACACATTGAAAAAGCGATCTGCCAATTGACTAATGACCGGGTTCCTGCTTATTGCTGGGTAAACAGAGGCGCATGTGTGGAGTAAGGAAACTTGTCTCAGGTTCTGCCCCGAAATTATGTTATCATGTTATTGCTTAAAGTGTAAATGAATCGTTGAGCCTGTATGTTATACCATGATTTATACCAGACCTTTTAAAGTCCAAATTCCATCACATTAATAATGATTAACATAAATAAAAGAATTATTAATTATTAATATTAATGATTAGGAATATTAATATTTGTATTATCGATATGGTTATGTTATACTATTAAACATTATACATAAATATATATTATGTATAAATTATATATACCTTAGCTACATATTAATCATATTATAATTAATATTATTAATAGTAATATTAACAATTATTATGAATAATAAGCAAATAAATAATAATTAATGTAATCTGGAGACATGAAATTCTGGAGCTGCAAAATCATCCGATCAATCACAAAACAACACAACATTCAACTGCGAGACAGAACAAGTTTGTTTCACCAGCCACAGATCGATTTCTAGTGTCAACAGCTGTTGCATTTGTCTACGTTACAAAAATAGTCATTGCACTTGCCAACATCTGCCTGTGAATCACTTCGAGCCATTTAGAGAGGAGAACGGGTGCTGAACGCGCAGGGCTGTGTGTGTCCTGTCACACCAGGGCACGCCAGGCACAGACAGGTAAAACACCCTCAAACTGCTACATCTCTCGCTGGGAAAGGCACTGAGGCAGGAAACGAAACAAACGCCTGTGTTAATATTTCTCTCAGAAAAAAGGAACAATCCAAACGAATAATTGAACACGTTGTGCTCCCGCGTCATCGAGGCCCCGACAGAGATTCGCTTTCATTTTTGATGGAATCAAAATGGCGCTGGACAGTTGGGTCGGGACACGAGCAAGGGGGGAATGGTCAGGGTGAGGGGAGGGAAGGGAGGGAGCGAGGAGGGGGGGAATGGTCAGGGGGAGGGGAGGGAAGGGAGGGAGCGAGGAGGGGGGGAATGGTCAGGGTGAGGGGAGGGAAGGGAGGGAGCGAGGAGGGGGGAATGGTCAGGGTGAGGGGAGGGAAGGGAGGGAGCGAGGAGGGGGGAATGGTCAGGGTGAGGGGAGGGAAGGGAGGGAGCGAGGAGGGGGGAATGGTCAGGGGGAGGGGAGGGAAGGGAGGGAGCGAGGAGGGGGGAAATGGTCAGGGTGAGGGGAGGGAAGGGAGGGAGCGAGGAGGGGGGAGATGGTCAGGGTGAGGGGAGGGAAGGGAGGGAGAGAGGAGGGGGGAATGGTCAGGGGGAGGGGAGGGAAGGGAGGGAGCGAGGAGGGGGAGATGGTCAGGGTGAGGGGAGGGAAGGGAGGGAGCGAGGAGGGGGGAATGGTCAGGGTGAGGGGAGGGAAGGGAGGGAGCGAGGAGGGGGGAATGGTCAGGGTGAGGGGAGGGAAGGGAGGGAGCGAGGAGGGGGGAATGGTCAGGGTGAGGGGAGGGAAGGGAGGGAGCGAGGAGGGGGGGAATGGTCAGGGTGAGGGGAGGGAAGGGAGGGAGCGAGGAGGGGGAATGGTCAGGGTGAGGGGAGGGGAGGGAGGGAGCGAGGAGGGGGGAATGGTCAGGGTGAGGGGAGGGAAGGGAGGGAGCGAGGAGGGGGAATGGTCAGGGTGAGGGGAGGGAAGGGAGGGAGCGAGGAGTGGTCAGGGTGAGGGCAGGGAAGGGAGGGAGCGAGGAGGGGGGGAATGGTCAGGGTGAGGGGAGGGAAGGGAGGGAGCGAGGAGGGGGGAATGGTCAGGGTGAGGGGAGGGAAGGGAGGGAGCGAGGAGGGGGGAATGGTCAGGGTGAGGGGAGGGAAGGGAGGGAGCGAGGAGGGGGGAATGGTCAGGGGGAGGGGAGGGAAGGGAGGGAGCGAGGAGGGGGGAATGGTCAGGGTGAGGGGAGGGAAGGGAGGGAGCGAGGAGGGGGGAAATGGTCAGGGTGAGGGGAGGGAAGGGAGGGGGCGAGGAGGGGGAATGGTCAGGGTGAGGGGAGGGAAGGGAGGGAGCGAGGAGGGGGAATGGTCAGGGTGAGGGGAGGGAGGGAGCGAGGAGGGGGAATGGTGAGGGGAGGGAGGGAGGGAGCGAGGAGTGGTCAGGGTGAGGGCAGGGAAGGGAGGGAGCGAGGAGGGGGGGAATGGTCAGGGTGAGGGGAGGGAAGGGAGGGAGCGAGGAGGGGGAATGGTCAGGGTGAGGGGAGGGAAGGGAGGGAGCGAGGAGGGGGGAATGGTCAGGGGAGGGAGGGAAGGGAGGGAGCGAGGAGGGGGGAATGGTCAGGGTGAGGGGAGGGAAGGGAGGGAGCGAGGAGGGGGGAAATGGTCAGGGTGAGGGGAGGGAAGGGAGGGAGCGAGGAGTGGTCAGGGTGAGGGGAGGGAAGGGAGGGAGCGAGGAGGGGGGAATGGTCAGGGTGAGGGGAGGGAAGGGAGGGAGCGAGGAGGGGGGAATGGTCAGGGTGAGGGGAGGGAAGGGAGGGAGCGAGGAGGGGGGAATGGTCAGGGTGAGGGGAGGGAAGGGAGGGAGCGAGGAGGGGGGAATGGTCAGGGTGAGGGGAGGGAAGGGAGGGAGCGAGGAGGGGGAATGGTCAGGGGAGGGGAGGGAAGGGAGGGAGCGAGGAGGGGGGAATGGTCAGGGTGAGGGGAGGGAAGGGAGGGAGCGAGGAGGGGGGAATGGTCAGGGTGAGGGGAGGGAAGGGAGGAGCGAGGAGTGGTCAGGGTGAGGGGAGGGAAGGGAGGGGAGCGAGGAGGGGGGAAGGTCAGGGTGAGGGAGGGAAGGGAGGGAGCGAGGAGGGGGGAATGGTCAGGGTGAGGGGAGGGAAGGGAGGGAGCGAGGAGGGGGGAATGGTCAGGGTGAGGGAGGGAAGGGAGGGAGCGAGGAGGGGGGAATGGTCAGGGGGAGGGGAGGGAAGGGAGGGAGCGAGGAGGGGGGAATGGTCAGGGGGAGGGGAGGGAAGGGAGGAGCGAGGAGGGGGGAATGGTCAGGGGGAGGGGAGGGAAGGGAGGGAGCGAGGAGGGGGGAATGGTCAGGGTGAGGGGAGGGAAGGGAGGGAGCGAGGAGGGGGGAATGGTCAGGGTGAGGGGAGGGAAGGGAGGGAGCGAGGAGGGGGGAATGGTCAGGGTGAGGGGAGGGAATGGAGGGAGCGAGGAGGGGGTAGAGAGTCGAGAGTGGAGCTGAAGGCTCGGTCGAAGAGAAAGGTCTTGAGACCGGCCTTGAAGGAGGAAAGGGAGGAAGCGGCGAAGGCACTGGGGGATGGAGTTCCAGAGCCTCGGGGCTGAGAGGCTGAAGGCCCGACCACCGATGGTAGGACGGTTGGGGCGGGGGATGTGGAGCAGACCGGAGCCAGAGGAACGGAGGGTACGGGCAGGTAGGTAGGGGGATAGTAGGTCAGAGAGGTAGGAGGGAGCGAGGCCGTGAATGGCCGTGTAGGTGAGGATGAGGATCTTGAATTCGATCCTCTGGGGGATGGGGAGCCAGTGGAGGCGAGCGAGGGCGAGGGCGAGGACGAGGGTGGGAGTGATGTGGTCGCGGTGTCTGGTGCGGGACAGTACACGAGCTGCAGAGTTCTGAATGACCTGCAGTGTGGAGGGAGGGCCGGGAAGGCCGACGAGGAGAGAGTTCCCATAGTCCAGCCTTGAGGTGATAAACACATGGACCAGTGTGTCAGCAGTGTCAGCAGTGTTACTCGTCATAACAGTGACCCTGAGTCACCAACTGAAGCCAACATCCAGCCCATCTCTAATCCCATTTCCTGCTCTCTCCCCATTGTGTCTGTGCTGATGCTCATCCCTGGAGCTCACTACTCTAAACCCATTGCCTGCTCTCGCCATCGGTGCTTTAAGAAGATTGTGTCAGACTAACATGCCGCATTTACGGTTGCCAAGATTCCCGTGATTAATTCCTTATTAAGAAATCCATTATGAAATACAGCAAATTAGTCTTAAGGATGGCAAAAATAGGCTTTCACTATCAAACAAAACATTCATAAAATCAAGTCAAAGAGGAAAAAAGATGTCCCAATGTGGAACTCGAACTTGAGCAATTTTTTTTTGCCCAGCTGGGTGTCTGACACTCGTGGAAACCCATCACCGTTGCTTATGAGTATCCAAACCAAGCTGGGAATTCCACGAATCTCCCCAGATTGTTGGAATGAAATGCGCTCTCTCTCTCCTTGGAGGGATGCACCCTGCTTTCCTGATTCTGGAAAGCATTAGGCGCAAGTTGGCAAGAGCCAAGGCTTGGGGACCCCAGAGTGTACGTTGGGGTAACCAGCTAAACCCACATAATAATAATAATCCTCGAATTGGATACAGTGCTTTTCACATCTTCTGGACGTCTCAAAGCGCTTCACAGAATATACTGTAAAATGAATTGACATTTTTGTGGGAAATTTTTTTTTTGAGGGTTTATTATCAGGCGTGTGGAGTAAGGAAACTTGCCCATGGTTTTGCGCTGCCGGGAATCGAATCCAGGTCTCTTGCTTGTGAGGCGAGTGCTCTAACCACTGAGCTACAGGCCACATAGCTTGCCATTCATCTCGCTATCTGGCAAGCTTTTCCACCGTCAGTCCAGCTAGGACCACTCTACCCATTAGGACTTTAGCTGCAGGGCTAACAGAAGCTGAGTGGGAAGACTCCCTGCCCCTTGTGACTGATCTGCCCTGCCAGGTCCTACTGATGAGCCAGGCTGGGGTGTCATCAGCATTTAAAAAGAACTCGGCAAGCACCCACACAGGAAGGGGATAGAGGGGACGGGGAAAGACAGGGAATTGGGCATGAGGAAAGTTGCATTCCCTAATATCAAAATACCAGCATGGATTAATGAGTTGAATGGCCTCCTGCTGTGTCGTCCATTTCCATTGTGATCCATTCAGAAATATCCCAGTGGATTCTTAGCAATTAACTCATTCTGTGGCCAGCTGAGCTTTGGTATCAACACTGCTGCTTGGTGCCAAACTATGTGCGGACTGACGCTCAAGCCCAGATCTTGTTACTCACAGAGGAGCATTGTGAGCGAAAGCAGGAATCTAAATTAAGAGGTTCCTGTCATGCCACAAAGCGCTAGAGAGGACCCATGAGGAACCTAGAAAAGTCATCCGAACAGCACTATGTACTTCCTCTGGCCTCTGAACGGCAAAGCTTCCTCTTTAGAGAACATTAACATTAATTCAGAAAAAAAACATCTAATTTCAACCAAATGTCCTCTTGTCCCAGAGATCCTGGGCAGAGAGATCAGCTGAGGAATTTTAAGAGAGTATTTTTTTGTCAGCCGGGTGTCTGATACATGCAGAAAACCATCGCTGAGCTTCAGAGTATGCAAACCAAACTGAGAATTCCATGCCTCCCACCAACACATTAAAATCCCAGACACAGATTGTTGGAATGGAATATGCACTCTCTTCCTGAACGGGCACATCCTGCTTACCTAACTCTGGAGAGTATTAGATGCGGGTTGGCAAGAGCCAAGGCTTGGGGACCCCAGAGTGTTTGTTGGGGTAACTGCTAAAAGTCTAGCCAGCGAAAAACGCATAATTTGCCATTGATATTGCTGTCTGGCAAGCTTTCCTGTTGCTTGTCCACATAGGACCACCCTACCCACTAGGGTTTTGGCATTCAGAGTTAACAGGAGCTGAATGGGATGACTCCCTGCCCCCAGTGACTGGTCTGCCCTTCCAGGACCTGCCGATGAGCCAAACTGGGCTGTGCTTTCATCAGCAGTGAGTGCCCTGGAATACTGTGGATCTGACTGGCTAGGAACTGGTCTAGAGACCATCACAGAGGGTGGGCTTGATTCCGACTTCCGTTGGCAACATGTCACCTTGCAGCCAGTTGAGCTCCAAGGAGACCCTGCTTACCTCCCCTCTCTCCAACCCAAGGCATGGAGACACACTTGGGGAGGGTCATAGTTTGGGAGGATGCAGTGGTATCAGTGGTGGAGTGGGCTCAGTGGGGTGAAGAGACCCTTTCCTGTTCCTTGTTTCCTACAAATCCTGAAGGATCCAAATGCCACCTGGCCAAACTAGCTTCAAGGAGGAGGAGAGCAGTGTAAAGCGTTCCAAGATGTCCTCCCAACGCAAAAGGCGTTGTAAATGGTTTGGGTTTATACTTCCCCCCCCATGTTTACCCTTCACTCTGAAATACCCTTCTCCCCATTTCCCCCCCCACTCAGCCCCCCACCTCACCTCTTCCCCCAGCTGAACTGAGATTAGGAACTCACCTCACACAGCAGGATTATCTATTAAACAATCTTGCAATAGTAGGTGAGTATGACATGAGGATGTGGAGGTCTCAGTCTGCATTGAGTTGCTTATCTCAGCCACTATATCATTCATCTCAGTGTTCTGCGTGGCAACGGGGGTGAGGGGGGCAGTAATCAGCCAACGTTCCTGTTCCTAATAGCTGTTCAGTAGTGTAGTGGTTAGCACGCTCGCCTTGCAAGCGAGAAGACCTGGGTTTGATTCCTGGGTCATGGTGAAACCTTAGGCAACTTTCCTTACTCCACACGCCTCTGTTTAACGAGCAGCAAGCTGGAACCCATTTTTTAATCGACTGGCATGTTATGAGTGAGATCCCAAGCTCTGGAAAGTCCTGGGAGGGTGTTTTAATTGGATTCAGTGTTGAATGAGTGGATCATGCAGGACACGTTATCACAGAAGCCACTGAGCACAATGACTTCCACTGGTGCCCAAACTATTTGTATCAGCCCCACCCGCCCCCACACACAGTCACTGCACTTTTCTGGATTTAGGAAGCTCAGTGACATGACAGGACACTGTATCAAACGTGACAATTATTATGATTATTATTACAAGCAGACAGGAAGGGAGTTATATCTAACACCCTGACAAAGCAGCTGGAGGGCTGAGCACTTACTGCACTTTCAGCCACAGACACTGGGAGGAGTTTTTAGATTACACACACAAGCAGTAGGAAGCGATATCGATGGCAAGCTATGCGGTGTAGTTGGTTAGATTCCAGCAGTTACCCCAACGCACACTCTGGGGTCCCCAACCTACACCTAATACTCTCTGGAATTAAGTAAGCAGGATATGTCCCTCCAGGGAGAGTGCAGATTTCATTCCAACAATCTATCTCTGGGATTGCCATGTGTAGGTGGGAGGCCTGGATTCTCAGCTTGGTTTGGAGACTCTTAAGCAATGGTGATGAGTTTCCGCATGTGTCAGACACCCGGCTGGGCAAAAAAAAGAGAAGGAAGAACAGAAAGCAACAAGCTCACTCCCACATGACGGACATCCTGATGATCAATGATATCTCATCTTCATTCAGTTTCTCTCTGTTCTTCTTCCCACTTGTACATTGTCCAGTGTTTGACTGGTTATCCCAGTGCTTGGTCTTACTCTGACCTGAGTCAGGAGATTGTGACACTGACGCTCCAATGCAGCGCTGGGGGGAGCGTTTAATTGTTGGAGGTTCAGATGAGATGATAAACTGAGGTCCTGCCTGCCAGTTCAGGTGGATGTTAAAGATCCCATGACACTATTTGAAAAGAGAAGAGTTTTTCTCTCTCTCTCCCAGTGTCCTGGCCAACAATCCCTCAAATAAAATTGGTCGCTCACTCCATGCCTGTTTATGGGTCATTGCGGTACGCAAACCAACTGCTGCCTTTGTACACAAATCACACAATCACTACACTTTACAGTAAATCCTGTGAAGAACTTTGAGATCTCCTCCCCAACGTGAAAGGTGCCGTATCGAATGCGAGAATTATAATAATTCTACTATAATTATAATTGGAGAGGACCTGGGTTCGATTCCCAGGCAGGCCAAAATATTGGACAAGTTTCCTTACTCCATACGCCTCTGTTTACTTAACAGTAAGTAGGAACCGTGAGTCGATTTAAGGATCACATTTTCGGAGTAATAATCCCTTCAAGAAAATGAATAATTTGTCACTAAATCCCAACTGTTTGTGGGACACTGCTATCCATAATTGACTGCCGTGTTTTGCCCACAAAATACAATCGATTCAGTTTACAGCACACTGTGAGGCGCTTTAAGACATCTCGAAGACGTGATAAAGCGCTGTATCAAATTGAAGGATTATTATAATAAAATTGGTTGCTCACTCCATGTCTGTTTGTGGGTCATTGCTGTGTGCAAATTAAATGCTGCCTTTGTCTACAAATCACACAGTCACTACACTGCAAGTAAATCCTGTGAAGAGCTTTGAGATCTCCTCCCTGATGTGAAAGGTGCCGTATCGAATGCGAGAATTATAACAATGTCGTCAAAGAAGCAGTTCTGCCCAGCCGCACGGCCATTGAGAACAGTGTGGCTGTGTGATGTGCTGACTGTGGCTTTGGGTGACTGAACACGAGAAGGTGACTTCCTCCAAAACCACGTCCACTTCACTACTAGGGGCGGCAGCTCTGCTCATTCACAGCCACGGCCCAGTGTGTGCAACAGGCAACTTCCCCGTTGTGACAACGCAGCAGTAGTAACTGCTTCATTCATATTTTATATCCTCTTATTAGCAGAGGCGAGGATTCCTCTGTTGGGATGTGGCTTCAATGACTTGAAACGATCAGTAAAATACTCAGTCACTGACCCCATCAGACCCACTGCCTCCCCCAACCTAAAACGATATCCTATAACCTCCTGCCTCTGAACCCGCTGCCTCTCCTGACCCTGACCCACTGCCCTTTGATCCAGTGCCCCAGTCAACCAAACATAAACCAATCACAGCTGAAACCCCCTGAACTTTCCATTATGGAGTCCTGTAGCTCAGTGGTTAGAGCACTCGCCTCGCAAGCGAGAGGACCTGGGTTCGATTCCCACACATGGCGAAACGTTAGGCAAGTTTCCTTACTCCACGTGCCTCGGTTTACCTAGCAGTAAATAGGAACCTGGTTGTTAGTCGATTGGCGATGGCTTTTCCGGGGGTAATAATTCTTTCATAAATAAATAAATAATAAATCGGTCACTCAATCCACGACTGTTTGTGGGACACTGCTGTGCGCAATTGGCTGCCGCGTTTCACCCACAAAATCCACAGTCACTGCGCTTTACAGTATATTCTGTGAAGTGCTTTGAGACATCTCGAAGATGTGATAAGGCGCCGTAACAATTGCAAGGATTATTATTATTATGTGTCAGGACAATGCAATCTGCAACACACAGCCCTGTGGTATGGCTGTGAGTCGAGCGAGGGAGAGCAGTCAGGGTCAGGAACGCTACAACAAATGAACAAGGTGTTAACCTGACTCAAGTGGTCGCATTCCGGCCTGAGTCACAAAGTTTGTGGGTTCAAGGTCCCTCCCCTGCCCCCCCACCCCGATTGGGGCTTCCAGCTCATAGACCACAGAGCTTGCGGTCTCCAACCAGTCACAGTCAACTTTTTGGGGTGTCAAGAGATTGCCGGCCAAACAATGCCAAACACCTGCCACAATCCAGGCAAGTCTGCACTAGTCTGCACTAAATCAATAATAATAATCCTTGCATTTGATATAGCGCCTTATCACACAGTTGAGACGTCTCAAAGCGCTTCCCAAGATATACTGTAAAGTGGATTGACTGTGTATGGTGTACAGTCTCAAGGCATTGGGATAAACAAAGGGGGATAGAGCGTGAGACAGAGCGTGAGTCTCATTTACCATCAGCTGGGAAAGAGCAAAGATTTCATCTTGTAAAAGTTCTGTCAAACAAAATATTCTGTTAACGTGACAGCCGGCGCCAAACAAAAACCCTTCAAACTTGTGAAAATGATTCCAATTTTGGCTGTTCCGCCAAGAGACACTGTTTGTGTACATGGAACAGGCGAGATGTTGCAAGGTCTTGCTTAAAAGCGCTGCACGTGGTCTGTTTCATCTGGTAGTGATTCATCACATTTCCCTGATTTCGAGTACAGCACAAACACAGACGAGCACTCTCTCTAACCTCCTGGCTATCACTCACAACACGCGAGACAATAACTCAGGCATCTATATTATAACTGTAATAACTCAGGCGCTATACTACAGCCCACCCCGCTCTCTGGAACTCCATTCCCCACACTCTCCCACTCCCGTCCCCTTCAAAACCCACTTCAAAGCTTCTCTCTTTGACCGCGCTTTCGGTCATCTTCCCCCTCCTTAGTCTCTGTGGCTCCCGCCCCCTCATGCGGGGGAGGCCAGGGCAAGGCAGAGGTGCCAGTCAGCGCATATAAATGTCCTCCCGACATGAAATTCCCTGTGTAAATAAATGTCAATTGTATTGTCCATCATCACAACACGTCAAAGAGCTTCACAGGGAACGTTGTCAACACTGTGGGTTGGTTGTTCAAGCTGGTTAGACTCCAGCAATTACCCAATCCCCCAAGCCAACCTGTGCCTAATACTCTCTGGAATTATGTAAGCAGAATGCATCCCTCCAGGGAGAGAGCGCGCGTGTGTTACATTTCAACACCCTATCTCTGGGGTTGCCATGTGTCGGTGGGAGGCCTGGAATTTTCAGCTTGGTTTGGAGACTCTTAAGTAACGGTGATCGGTTTCCACATGTCAGACACCCGGCTAACCGTCAGTGACGTATTCTGATGATACTGTTTTGAGTTAAGCTCAATGTTCCCCGCCCTGGCTGCCCCACATTCAGCAGTCAGACCTTCAGCCTGTCTGCTCCTACCCTTTGGAACTCTATCCCATAGTCCCTTCGCCTCGCTCCCCCACTTGCCTCCTTCAAGGCCCATTTCAAGACCTTCCTCTACAACCAGCCTTGATTGCCCTCCTACCCCCCCACCCCTCATGATCATGAGCCCCTGCTCGGGTCTAAATCCCTGACTGTCCAGCACCTTGGGATATCCTCCCGATGTGAAAGGCGCTATACAAATGTAAGTTGTTGTAAACTCACAGAACATTCTGGAACATTTTAACTTTGTAGACGTAATTACATTAATCAAGGCATTGTCGGAAAAAGAATCAAGCTGAAATATAGGCAGAAACACCACCCAGTGAAGCATAAACTGCTTGTCATTTGAGTTAATTTTTCTTGGTTGAATTGTGATTCAGGAGCTGCAGTATTAGTTTGCAAATGAGTTTTGGTAAATTATGTTTTTCATCGTGTAATCCCAACACACTGAGCAATTAATAATAATAATCCTTGAATTTGACATCAAGATGCTTTTCACATCTTCTAGATGTCTCAAAGTACTTCACAGAATAGACTGTAAACTGACTGCATATTTGTGGGCGAAATGCTTAATCTTTCTAATACACATTTTACTGCAACTTCTAAGACTGTGGGGAGCATAAATATCTCCGCACATATCCCTGAATAAGCTGATTCCATTTAATGACCGCTAAATCCACAGGAAGAATGGTTCATTTTGACAAAATGATTTGTTTTGACAAAATGGTTCAATTTTTACTCGCTGGGTGGAGACAGCGTCACTGACCTACATTTCTCTGAGGCTTGTTATCTGTGGTTTTCAAAAGTGATATTTGATCTTCAATATATACACAGCAATGGAATATTGTAGCTCGGTGGTTGGAGCACTCGCCTCGCAAGCAAGAGGTCCTGGGTTCGATACCTAGGTGGGGCAAAACCTTAGCAAGTTTCCTTACGCCACACGCCTCTGTTTGCCAAGCAGTAAGTAGGAACCCGGTTGTCAGTCAATTGGCGGATCGCTTTCCAGGGGTATTGGTCTTTGTGTCAGCCTGGCACGTGATAACACTCTCGCCTCAGAGTCACAAAGGTTGTGGGTTCAAGCCCCACATCGGGACTTGGAATCACATCATCTAAACTGACACCCCAGTGCAGCGTTGGAATGAGTTGCATTGTGGAAGGTGCCGTCCTTCAGACACGATGTTAAACCGAGGTCTACCTGCTCTGGTGGATGTAAAGATCCCGCGGCTCTATTTGAAAAGAGAAAGGAGTTTCTCCTTCCTGGTCTCCTGGCCAACAATCCCCCAAATAAAATTGTCACTCATCCCATGGCTGTTTTTGGGACACGGCATTGTGCAACTGGTTGCTGCGTTTCACCCACAAAATACGCAGACATTCCAATTGTATACAGTATATCTCGTGAAGCGCTTTGAGACATCTCAACGTGATACTGTGCTATATCAAATACAAGATTATTAATATTGTGTCGAGCCCTTCCTCTGTGACGATCTCTAGTCTGGTTCCTGAGCCAGGCGGGTTCGCAGTACACTGCTGGTGACAGCCCAGCCCAGCCTGGCTCATTGGCAGGATTTGGTAGGGCAGATAGTCATTGAGGGCAGGGATAATTCTCACTTAGCTCCCGTTACCTCTGCAAGCCAAAGCCCTAATGTGTTGGTTCAAGCCCCAATGACTGTAGGTGCAACTCATTTTGTCCAAGCTGACACTCCAATGCAATGCTGGGGAAGCACGGCATTGTTAGAGGTGTCCAACATCAGATGAGACGTTAAGCCAAGGTCCCATATTGTTAATCCTGCAATCCCAAGGCCTAGTAGTCCCAGCTGGACAAGCGGTGGGAAAGCTTGCCAGACAGCGCTCTGGTTAGACTCCAGCAGTTACCCCAACACACACGCCGGGCTCTCCCCAAGCCTCTGCTCTCTCCCTTGGTTTGGAAGCTCTGGTTTTGGGTTTCCGTCTCTCAGTCAGGCAGCTGAGCTAAACCACATCACCTTTTTTAGGCAGTGCTTTTACTGGTTGTGAAGATAGCAAATCTCAGTTCACGTTTAACTACCGATAGCAAACCCGATCAAAGCAGATCCCGTTCCCTGTAGTTTACACAGACTTTAACTGTATCTCTACTGCTGTTTGTCCCCAATCTGCATCCACATCTGAAACCAGACATCAGCTCGGGACTCCCCTTTCACCACACACACACACACACACACACAGACGGAAGAGAGACATACACAGGTACAAACAGACACACACACACACACACACACACTGGGAGTCTGGTTTGTTACTTTGGCTGAAATAATAATTGCACTGTGAGCAAAGCTGTGTGTGACTGTCTCGGTCAGTCAATCTTCCTCTGTCTGTCTGTCTGTCTGACATTCTCCTTGACTCTTTTTATTTGTCAGTCAGTGTGTGTGTGTGTCCCTCTCTGTCTCTCTCCCACTCAGTGTGTGTCTCTCTGTCTCTCTCCCACTCAGTGTGTGTCTCTCTCTGTCTCTCTCCCACTCAGTGTGTGTGTCTCTCTGTCTCTCTCTCTCCCGCTCAGTGTTAGTTACTGTGTGTATCAGTGTGTGTCAGTTAGTGAGTGTGTCAGTGAGTGTGTTAGTGAGTGCGTGAGTGTGTCAGTGAGTGAGTTAGTGAGTATCAGTGAGTCAGTGACTTAGTGAGTGTGCCAGTGAGTGAGTGTGCCAGTGAGTGAGTGTGTCAGTGAGTGTGTCAGTGAGTGAGTTAGTGAGTGTCAGTGAGTGAGTGACTTAGTGAGTGTGCCAGTGAGAGAGTGTGTCAGTGAGTGTGTCAGTGAGTGAGTGCGTCAGCGAGTGAGTGCGTCAGCGAGTGAGTGAGTGTGTCACTGAGTGAGTGTGTCAGTGAGTGAGTGTGTCAGTGAGTGAGTGTGTCAGTGAGTGAGTGAGTGTCAGTGAGTGAGCGAGTGTCAGTGAGTGAGTGAGTGTCAGTGAGTGAGTGAGTGAGTGAGTGTCAGTGTGAGTGAGTGAGTGTCAGTGTGAGTGAGTTAGTGAGTGAGTGTGAGTGAGTCAGTGAGTTACTGAATGAGTGTCAGTGTGAGTGAGTGAATGAGTGTCAGTGTGAGTGAGTGAATGAGTGTCAGTGTGAGTGAGTTAGTGAGTGAGTGTGAGTGAGTTAGTGAGTGAGTGTGAGTGAGTTAGTGTCAGTGAGTTAGTGTCAGTGAGTTACTGAATGAGTGTCAGTGTGAGTGAGTGTCAGTGAGTTACTGAGTGAGTGTCAGTGAGTTACTGAGTGAGTGTCAGTGAGTGTCAGTGAGTGAGTGTCAGTGAGTTAGTGAGTGAGTGTCAGTGAGTTAGTGAGTGAGTGTCAGCGAGTTAGTGAGTGTCAGCGAGTTAGTGAGTGAGTGTCAGCGAGTTAGTGAGTGAGTGTCAGCGAGTTAGTGAGTGAGTGTCAGCGAGTTAGTGAGTGAGTGTCAGCGAGTCAGTGAGTGAGTGTCAGTGAGTGTCAGTGAGTTAGTGAGTGAGTGTCAGTGAGTGTCAGTGAGTGAGTGAGTGAGTGTCAGTGAGTTAGTGAGTGAGTGTCAGTGAGTTAGTGAGTGAGTGTCAGTGAGTGTCAGTGAGTTAGTGAGTGTCAGTGAGTGTGAGTTAGTGAGTGAGTGAGTGTCAGTGAGTGTGAGTGTCAGTGAGTGAGTGACAGTGAGTGAGTGACAGTGAGTGAGTGACAGTGAGAGTGAGTGTCAGTGAGTGTGAGTGTCAGTGAGAGTGAGTTAGTGAGTTAGTGAGTGAGTGACAGTGAGTGAGTGTGAGTGAGAGTGAGTGAGAGTGAGTGTCAGTGAGTGTGAGTGTCAGTGAGAGTGAGTGAGTGTGAGTGAGTGAGTGTGAATGAGTGTCAGTGAGTGTGAGTGTCAGTGAGTGAGTGTCAGTGAGTGAGTGAGTGTCATTGAGTTAGTGAGTGAGTGAGTGTCAGTGAGTTAGTGAGTGTCAATGAGTGTGAGTTAGTGGGTGAGTGAGTGTCAGTGAGTGAGTGAGTGAGTGTGTCAGTGAGTGTGAGTGTGTCAGTGAGTGAGTGAGTGTCAGTGAGTGAGTGACAGTGAGTGAGTGAGTGTCAGTGAGTGAGTGTGAGTGAGAGTGAGTGTTAGTGAGTGTGAGTGTCAGTGAGTGAGTGAGTGAGTGAGTGTGAGTGAGTGTGTCAGTGAGTGAGTGAGTGTCAGTGAGTGAGTGTCAGTGAGTGAGTGTCAGTGAGTGAGTGTCAGTGAGTGTGAGTGTCTGTGAGTGTCAGTGAGAGTGAGTGTCAGTGAGAGTGAGTGAGTGAGTGTGAGTGAGTGTGTCAGTGAGTGAGTGTCAGTGAGTGTCAGTGAGTGAGTGTGAGTGTCAGTGAGTGAGTGAGAGTGAGTGAGTGAGTGTGAGTGAGTGTGTGTGTCAGTGTGAGTGAGTGTGAGTGAGTGAGTGTGAGTGAGTGAGTGTGAGTGAGTGTGAGTGTCAGTGAGTGAGTGTGAGTGAGTGTGAGTGTCAGTGAGTGAGTGAGTGAGTGTGAGTGAGTGAGTGAGTGTGAGTGAGTGAGTGTGAGCTCGGGGGCTGTGACACTGACCTGTGTGTGAGTGTGAGGCGGGGTCCGGGAGTGCGGGTCCGGGAGTGCGGGTCCGGGAGTGCGGGTCCGGGGCCGCGCGGCGGTCGGTGTCGGTGTCGGTGTCACTGAGAGAGGAAATCCCCGGAACCTCTCACTGAAAATACCAACATCGGCTCCACAGGGCCCTAAAGCCTCTCTCACACACACACACACACACACACACACAGCACTGAGCCCCACCCCCCACCCTGCCCCCCCCCGGCCACACCCCCACCCCCCACCCCCGGCCCCACCCCCCACCCCCGGCCCCCCCCGGCTCCCCCCCACCCCCTCCCTCCCACACTCCGACTCCTACCCATCCTCCCCTACACACCTTCCTACCCGTTTCCCCACCCTCTGTCACTGAACTCATCCTATCCCTAAAACCAACCACCTGCTCCCTTGACCCCATCCCCACTCCACTCCTTATCTCCCAGCTCCACTTTCTTGCCCCACATATCACTGACATCATAAACCTGTCCCTCTCCTCTGGCTCTGTCCCCATTCCTTTAAAAACTGCCATCATCACGCCCACCCTGAAAAAACCCTCCCTTGATGCGTCGCAGCTATCAAGCTACCGGCCCATCTCCAACCTCCCCTTTCTCTCCAAGGTCTTGGAAAGAGTTGTCGCCTCCCAACTGCGCTCTTTCCTTTCCACCCATTCACTTTTTGAACCCCTTCAGTCAGGTTTCCGTGCTGCCCATAGCACAGAAACTGCCCTGGTCAAGGTCACCAATGATATCCTGACCATCTGTGACCAGGGCTCCCTCTGTCTCCTCGTCCTCCTCGACCTATCGGCAGCATTCGATACGGTCGACCACGCTATCCTCCTCCACCGCTTGTCCTCCCACCTCAACCTTCAAGGCACTGTCCTTGAATGGTTTAGGTCGTACCTCTCCCACCGTCTTCACTTTGTCTCCACAAATGGCTTTTCCTCCACCCCCCGCACTGTCTCATGTGGTGTCCCTCAGGGCTCTGTCCTCGGTCCCCTCCTCTTCACCCTCTATATGCTCCCCCTGTGGTGACATCATCCGCAGACATGGGGTTAACTTCCACATGTATGCGGATGACACCCAACTCTACCTTTCCTCCTCTACCCTCAACTCCACGACCACCGATGTCCTGACAGCTGCCTGTCCGACATCGAGTCCTGGACGAGAGACAACTTTCTTCAGCTCAACGTGCGAAAAACTGAGGCCCTCCTGATTGGCTCACGTCAGCGCCTCCGCACCTCAGGCGCTGACACCATCAGCTCCGCACTCTCCACCTCTCAAAGCCAGTCAGGAACCTCGGGGTTCCCCTCGACCCTGAGCTGTCCTTTCTCCCACATATCCGCACTACAACTGGCACCGCCTTCCATCACCTTCGGAACATCGCCAGACTACGGCACTACCTCACCCCTCACGCGGCTGAAACTCGGGTCCTCACCTTTATCACCTCAAGACTGGACTATGGGAACTCTCTCCTCGTGGCCTTCCCGGCCCTCCCTCCACACTGCAGGTCATTCAGACCTCTGCAGCTCGTGTACTGTCCCGCACCAGGCTTCGCGCCACATCACTCCCACCCTCGCTCGCCTCCACTGGCTCCCCATCCCCCAGAGGATTGAATTCAAGATCCTCATCCTCACCTACAAGGCCATTCACGGCCTCGCTCCTCCTACCTCTCCGACCTACTATCCCCTACCTACCTGCCCGTACCCTCCGTTCCTCTGGCTCCGGTCTGCTCCACTCCCCCGCCCCAACCGCCCTACCATCGGTGGCCGGGCCTTCAGCCTCTCAGCCCCAGGCTCTGGAACTCTATCCCCCAGTGCCTTCGCCGCTTCCTCCCTTTCCTCCTTCAAGGCCGGTCTCAAGACCTTTCTCTTCGACCGTGCCTTCAGCTCCCCTCTCGACTCTCCACCCCCTCCTCGCTCAGTCCCCTCACCCTGACCATTTCCCCCCCCTCGCTCCCTCCCCTCACCCTGACCATTTCCACCCCCTCCTCACAACCCTCTCCTCCCCTCACCCTGACCATTTCCCCCCTGCTCGGGTCCTGACCCAACTGTCCAGTGCTTTGGGACTTCATCCCGACGTGAAAGGCGCTCTATAAATGGAATCTTGTTGTTGTTATAACCAGCCCACACACTAGCCAACCAACCAGCCAACCCTCTCACTAACCAGCCAACACACTAGCCAACCTACCAGCCAACCCATTCACTAACCAGCCCACTCACTAGCCAACCAACCCACTCACTAGCCAACCAACCAGCCAACCCACTCATTAACCAGCCCACTCACTAGCCAACCAACCCTCTCGCTAGCCAATCAACCAGCCAACTCACTCACTAACCAGCCCACACACTAGCCAACCAACCAGCCAACCCACTCACTAACCAGCCCACACACTAGCCAACCAACCAGCCAACCCACTCACTAGCCAACCAACTAATCAACTCACTAATAATAATAACAATAATAATCCTTGCATTTGATATAGACTTTCACGTCGGGAGGACGTCCCAAAGCGCTTCACAGAACACACTGTAAAGTGAATTGACTGTATATTTGTGGGCGAACGCGGCAGCCAATTGCGCACAGCAATGTCCCACAAACAGTCGTAGATTGAAAATGACCAATTTATTATTGTTTTTGGTTTTGGAGGGATTATTATTAGGCTCTGTGTGGAGTTAGGAAACTTGCCCAAGGTTTCGCCCTCTGCCTGGAATTGAACTCAGGTCTCTCACTTGCAAAGCGAGTGGTCTAACCACTGAGCTACAGGACTATATATATAATATATATCATATATATTATATTATTATTATACCCCCTCCCCCCGGCACTCCATCCCACAGTTTCTTCGCCTCGCGCCCCCTCCCTTGCCTCCTTCAAGGAATACCTCAAGACCCTCCTCGACCACCACCTACTCCTACCTTCCCCGACCTCCACCCCTTCTGATTCCAACCCTGAGCTCAGGTACAAATCCTTGACTGTCCGGTGCCTTGGGATGTCCTACTGGTGTGAAAGATGCTTTACAAATGTAATTTGATGTCGAAACGCAAGGATTATTATTGCTATTATTATTATTTGTTATTATCCGCCACAGTGGGGTTTATGGAAACATTGTGGGTAAAACAGTGATCACACAAAATACACGTGAGCTACAGCGCTAACTAAGAGCCTTCTCCACTGTGTCCGCTTGCTCACTCTCTCTCAAACTAAAACAAAATCTTTGGGTTTCTCTCCATCCGTTGGAGCCCGTGTCACAGCCACTGATTAGCGGAGTGTGGAGACAGCAGGTCAGAAAGGTAGGGAGGTGTCAGGGTGTGAAGGAATTTCTATGAGTGGGAATCATGGCTTAATCATGGCGTTTCTTACTTAATTTGAGACAGCACGTGGTTTCTATGATCACACTGTATGTGCAAGGTTTCTCGCCTGCCAGATTCGCTGTTCGAAATCTTGTGATCACCATCTGTGACTATAAACAGAACTGTGTCTCTTAGTAACAGCAAAATACAGTACTGTGTGGCGCAGGTCATCCTAAAGTCATATTCATAAGAAATTAATAATGATTAGTATGTAATGGTCATTTCCTAACAAATCCTATTGTATTAGTCACCAAAGAAATCTACCCACGACGGTTATATTAGTTATTTTATATTTTGTGTCTGTGTCCCTGATAATGGTAATAATAATAATCCTCATTATTAATAAGCAGGGTGGAGGGTGTGGGCGGGGGGCTGGGGGAAAGCAGGGTGCTTGCGATCACCCTGCTTCCTCTCCTGCCCTCCACCCTCCCCTAATTTTGTTGTTGTTGTTGCCAACAGCGAGGAGATGCTGGACTTCCTCGAATCCAAAGTCAAAGTTATCCGTTCAGCTTCCTCTGCCATTCCATCTGCTATCCCCTCCCCATCTCCCCCTCCCACCCCGGCACCTACCCCATCCCTCTCTCCACACCTTCAAGCCTGTCTCCCCCTCCTCTCTCATCACCACCATAACCCGCATGAAAACAAAAACCTGCTCCCTCGACCCCATCCCTACCCCTCTCCTTACCTCCCAGCTCCACCTCCTTGCCCCTCTACTCACTGACATTATAAATCTCTCCCTGTGCTCTGGCATCGTTCCCACCCCATTAAAAACAACAGTCATCACTCCTATCCTTAAAAAACCCTCCCTGGACCCTTCTATACACCCCATCTCCAACCTCCCTTTCCTCTCCAAGGTCTTGGATCGAGTTGTTGCTTCTCAGCTTCACTCCTTTCTCTCCCGTCACTCCCTTCTTGAACCCCTCAAATCGGGTTTCTATGCCGCCCACAGCACAGAAACAGCCCTGGTCAAAGTGACCAAGGACATTCTGTCCATCTGTGACCAGGGCTCCCTCTGCCTCCTCGCCATCCTTGACCTCTCTGCTGCCTTCGATGCCTTTGACTGCTCTATCCTCATCCACCCCCTCTCACCTCAACCTTCACGGCTCTGTCTTTAACTAGTTCAGATCGTACCTCTCACTTCATCTCCACAAACGGTGTCTGTTGGATATGAAGTCCTGGTTGAGAGCTAATTTTCTTCAGTTGAACGCCAGCAAGACCGAGGCTCCTAATTGCCTCCCGCCAGCGCCTCCTCACCTCAGGCACTGACAGCATCACCATCCATGGTTGCACATTCCACCTTGCTGAGCCAGGCCGAAACCTTGGGGTCTTGTTCGACCCTCAACTATTCTTTTTACCCCACATCTGTGCCATGATCTACTCTGCCTTCCCCCACCTCCGCAACATCGCCTGGCTCCGACACTGTCTCACACCGAAACCCTCACACGCGCCTTCATTACATCGAGGTTCGACTATGCAAACTCATTGCTTGTCGGCCTCTCCAACTCCTCCCTCCACAGGCTGCAGATCATCCAAAACTCTGCAGCCCGTGTCCTCTCCCGCACCAGGCTCCGTGACCCTATCACCACCATCCTCGCCCAATCCGCTGGCTTCCCATCACACAGAGGATACAGTTCAAGATCCTGGGCCTCACCTTCAAAGCCCTCCATGGTCTTGCTACCCCCTACCTCTGTGACCTCCTAACCCCCTACCACCCTGTTCGCTCCCTCTGCTCAGCGGGCTCCGGCCTGCTTTACGTCACACGCCTCGCTCGCCTCTATTGGATGGTGGGCCTTCTGTAACTCTGCCTCCACCCTCTGGAAATCCATCCCGCAGTCCCTCCACCTCGCCCCCTCCCTTGACCCCTTCAAGACCCATCACAAGATCCTCCTCTTCGACCGTGCTTTCGTTCTCCCTGAATCCCCACCCGCCTCCACCCTCTCCGATCCCGTCCCCCAGCTCAGGTCCGAAACTTTGTATGTCCAGCGCCTTGGGACGTCCTCCCGACGTGAATGGAGCTTTACAAATGTAATTTTCTTGTTGTTATATACATAGATCTGATATATACGATGTTTAGATGTAAAGAATAGTGTCACAGGAATTTTTTTTAAAAGAAAATGAGTAATTCAGTATTCTGCTGCGGTCATCTATTTTGTCTGAAGTTTATGGAATCAGTGTTAAGAATTTTTTTTATAATAAAAAATAATAATTTGGTCACTCAATCCACGGCTGTTGTGCACAATTGGCTGCTGCGTTCTGCCCAGTCAATTCACTTTACAGTATATTCTGTGAATATTACGTAATATTACGTAATACGATTACGTAATATGGCGCTGTATAGAATACAAAGGTTATTATATTATTATTACAGTAATGTAGACACAAGCTGTCGGGAGGACTCTCTGTGTTTAATCAGTTTGCTCTGATCTGAATTTCCACTTTCAAAGCCCACTTAATGATTCACCTTTTTGACTCAGTTTTTGGGCATCTTCCTCCTCCTGTGCCCCCCCCACCCCCGCATCTCTTTAGCATCCACTCCCAACTGTGTGTAATTGGTTGTACCATTTTCCTACAAAATAAAACCAGTCACTACACTTTACAGTTGACATTACCATTTGCTTACAAAAACAAATATCAAATGCAAGGGTTATTATTATCTACACAGTCACTACACTTTCCAGTTGACTTTGATGTGTGTAATTAGCTGCTACATTCACATGAAATATAATCATTAGACTGGACAGGGAATCCTTTATTGATGTTACAGACAATGGAAAAAACAGTGAGATTATTACGTTCAATATTAATAACAGTACTTGGCTAAACAGAGAGATTATAATAATTCTAATCAGCCCCAATATATTTGGTTGTTTTCTCTAGTTTCCCAAAGACTTTCAACTGTGCAAACATCTGACTTTTCCACAGGTTTAGATACAAACTTTGGACAAAAATATATTGATACGCTTTTGTCCAACGTTTGCAAATCCTTTCTGACTGTCCAGTGCCTTGGGACTTCCTCCAGATGGAATGTAATTTGTTGTTGTTTTGTTGGCTCTAAATTACCGAACAGATCGATTTCAACATCCTCTCACACAATTTCAAATCCCTTCATACCCTGGCACCTCCCTAACTCTCCGACCTGCTCACCCCCCACTCCCCCACCCGCTGCTTCCGCTCGGCTGTCTCCGGCCTCCTGTTTGTCCCTCGTGTCCTTCTCTCCACCATCGGTAGCCGTTCCTTCAGCCACTACGCCCCGATTCTCTGGAACTCTCTCCCTGAATCCTCTGCTTTGCCTCTCCCCACTTTTAAAACCCATCTAAAGACCTTCCTTTTTGATCGTGTTTACGGTCACGCCCCCCTTCCCTCTCCCCCTGGCTCAGGGTCAGACTCTGACAGTGTGAAGCGCTCCGGAATGGTACCCCGTGTGAAGGGCGCTGTGTAAATGCAAGTTGTTGTTGATGGTTTATGGATGGGTGGAGCAATGCATCCTATGTGGGGGGGTGGGGGCGGTGGGACAGTGTGATTGACTGAGGTCTTGGGTTAGTTTGGGAGATGACAGGCTAGGTCAGGCTTGCCTGGCATGTGGTGACCACTCATGTGCTCCAGAGAGAGACACACACACACAACACAGCTCAACACACACAGTCACACTGTGAAGCCAACAGGCCCTGTGGAGCAGGTGCTGCCACACTCCGCAAGGCGCTTGTCCATTTCACGGGACAACAAGACAGAGAGAAATCTCACAGTCCAACTTGGTGCAATAAGTTGGGAAGTGGCTGTAAAGTTCTGGATGTCTGTGGTGTGTTATTTGCAGACAGTGAAGCTCTTTCTTTATAAATAGCTCCAGAGAGGGGATTGATTGACATCTGCAGCCATTCACTGGGGCAGAGGCAAAGCTCAGAGGGAGAATGGTGAGCAGAGATTCGCTTTCTATTGTATTACATCTATTATTTCGGTGACAGGTTTATTAGCTGCTGATTTCTGTGTAAAATAGACCTTTGCTGAATGCAGAGATAAGAGATTTTCTATGGGGAGAGCGAGTGATTTCAAGGAGGGAACTAAAACTGCAACAATCTATTTTTAACTCAAACCTCGATCTCCTTCCAACTCAGTGAAGTTCCCATACCCTAGTTATCCCCAACGCTTTCATTTCTTTTTGATCCCAATTTTTTTTGGTTTAACCTGCAAAAAAAGATTGTATTTGTGTCCGTGTGTGTGTGAGAGAGAGAGAATGTGAAATAGCGTGAAGGAAAATTGATTTTTTTAGAGAGAGAGGATGTGTGTTTTCTAATGAATGATTTTTGCTATAGTATTGATTTTGTTATTTGCAAAAAAAAATCGATTGTATTTGTCTGTGTGTGAGAGAGAGAGAGAGAGAGAAAGAGACAGAGACAGAGAGTATGAAATAACTTGAAGGAAAATTGGCTTTTTGTTAGAGAGATGTGTGTGTGTCTGTGGTGTTCATAATGATTGATGTTTGAAATACTTGGTGACCAAAAAGTCTTATTTTCAGCTACCCGCTTATCTAAAAAACATTATAATTTCTTTAAGACTTTAAGACTGTTTGTGGAACGCTGCTGTGTGCAATTGGCTGCCGTGTCTCACCCACAAAATACACAGTCAATTCACTTGTCAGTGTATTCTGTGAATTGAGACGTCTCAAGAAGTGATAAGGCACGATATCAAATGCAAGGATTATTATTATTAGACATTGTAATGGTATCACAATTTTTTGGTCACTCTGTAGTACAATTGTGAATAGAGTCTTACAGTATCCAATTGACCATTGTTACTGGGTCTCGTTCAATAGCTGGAGTTGTGAGTCTAGTCTACAGCGGTTGGATTACTCTCTGTGTTATCCCAAGTGCATTGTTGGAGGAGCCTGCCGTGGTTTGATCACACCAACAGCATTGATCCACTGACCCCAACGGCCTGACTGGAGATCTGACACGATCCAGGGAGCAGAGAAGAGAAAAGAAACGAAAAGCGGAAAAATGAGTTTCCAGCGTCTGATCCGGTCTGCTTCAACCAACGGCCGTTATTCTTCAGATAACGAGAGCAATGGGGGAGAGCAAGGGCCCACACGGAGTGAGACCAGCCGTAACTACTTTCTCAATGTGCGCCCTGAGAACAGGTGAGTGGGTATGGGAGGGAGGGAGGGGGTACAATAGGCTGATCAATGGGCTGGTGACGGGGCTGGGACGCTGGCCTCATGACTTCCCAGTGCCGTGATGGGAGGGCGTGGGAGATCTGGAAGAATGAGACATGATAGATCCCATGGCAATATTCGAAAAGAGAAGCGAGTTTCTCCTTCCCGATTTCCTGGCCAACAAGCTTAAAAAAAAAGGATCTTTTGCTCCATGGCTGTTTGTGGGATGTCGCTGTGTGCAAATTGGCTGCCGCATTTCATCCACAAAATTCACAGTCACTACGCTTTACAATATATTTGGTGAAGCATAATAAGGCTCAATGACTTAGAAAGGATCGATATCAAATGCAAGGATTATTATTATTATTATTATGAGATCAGATGGGCCAAAGGGCCATCGTTAACCAAAAATGAGTTGTGATCAGGATGTGGTAAGACAGCAAATCTGTTTTTTTCAGGAGATACTAGCGGGGCAGTTCCTGTGTCTCTGTGTCTCTCGGAAGCTAAGCAGAATTAGGGTTAGTTAGTACTGGGATGGTAAACCGTCTGGTGCTGTGGAGGTGTGGCGGCAGGTAACTGGGACTGAGAGGATCGCTTTTTAAAAGAGCCAGCAGAGGCTGGATAATAATAATCCTTGCATTTGAAATAGCGCCTTATCACATCGACAAGCTGTCTCAAAGCGCTTCACAGAATATACTGCAAACTGCAGTGACTGTGTATTTTGTGGGTGAATCTGACAGCCAATTGCACATAGCAATGTCCCACAACAGCCACAGAATGATGATCACTTTTTATTTGGGGGATTGTTGGCCAGGACATCAGGAGAGAGAAACTCCCTTCTCTTTTCAAATACTACCCTGGAATCTTAATGCCAGCACCTCTGACAATCCAACACTCCCCCACCACCCCCGCCATCCCAGGACTGCCCTGGAGATCAGCCAATGTGATTCCAAGGACCAAACGGAACAACACCTTTTTCTGTGTTGTAAGTTTCTATGGTTCTTTTGAGTGATGCAGGGTCGAGGGGCTGAATTTCATACTTTTTAAATGTATTTGAAAGCTTCAACAGATAGGTGCTGATCCAGGGAAGCCATGCGTCTAACTGTATGAACAGTGACACAGAATCCTGGGGTAAGATTTCTTCTGGGTACAGGTTTACTATGGAATCTGGCAGCTTGCTGAATTCAGTTGTATCTTTGAAGCCTGTGTTCTTTGTCTCTTAAAAGAAACTTCAAATTAACGACTGTGCTTAATAATTTTAACAAATTCTGAACACGTTGAAATGCTATGTTATTAGAGTAAATCTGGATCAGAGTGGGTATCACCGAACAGTGTGACACTGTATGTCACACTCAACGTGTCTCACTTTTAAAGCCCTCCAATGGTTTAACACCATAACAAACTGTCCGTTCTCTCTGCTCAGCGGGCACTGACCTTCTCCATGTCCCCCGCCTTACCCGCCCTACCATTGGCGATCAGGCCTTCACCCACCCTGTGGAACTCCAACCCCGAATCCCTCCACTTCGCCCCCTCCTTTGCCTCCTTTAAATCCCGTCTCAAAACCTTCCTCTTTGACCGTGCCTTTGGCCACTCTTCACCACCACTTCAAATATACTCCGACCCACTTGATTCCAACCCCCCCAGCTCGGGTGCAAGCCCTCAACTCTCCAGCGCCTCAGGACGTCCTCCCGGGGTGAAAGGCGCTGTGTCAACGCAATTTTTGTTGTTGTTGTTATGGTGTCACAAGAGGTGTGTTGTAAGCAGCGTATCACAAGCTTTGTGTTGTAAGCAGCCTGGCCCAGGGTGTTACAGACAGACACAGGTGCCAGTGTTGCTATCTGCACAGCTTTGCTCTGGGTTTTGAGATGTGACAAAAATAACTAAACTTTCAAATTAATGGGAAAAGTTTTTCCGATGTAAATCTCCGGCCCTCATTGTGAAGAGGTGTCCGGAGCTATGGCTGGGAATGTCTGCGGGCTGGAGAGACTGAAGGGAGAGGGGGGGGGGGTTGTACAGTGTGATCTGTTTGAGGTGTTTAAAATAATAAAGGGTTCGAGAGGGCAGCTACAGAGAAACTATTTCTTCTGATGGGTGAATTCAGAACAAGGGGGGCATCATCTTAGAATTAGAGCCGGGCCATTTAGGAATGAAGTCAGGGGCAGTTTTTCATCCAAACGGTAGTGGAAATCTGGAACTCTCTCCCCCAAAAGGCTGTGGATTATGGCTGGATACAGTCACATTGTCCAGACTGAGGAGGATAGATATTTTTTAGGTCAGGGTATCAAGGATACGGGGCAAGGGCGGGTAATTAGAGTTGAGGTACAGATCAGCTATGAATTATAGAATGGCGGAACAGGCTCGAGGGGCTGAATGGCCTCCTCCTGTTTCTATTTGTGTATGTTTCTAACGAGCCGTATGCTTTGTATTAGTTTAGGGACTGACTTTACTGACTGATTCTAGGGAATGCTTTGACCTAATCATCATTTTATAAAGCATGAAATAGAAACAGTGAGATGTTGGGGTGTGTTTAGTGAAGTTGCGAAGGTTAGCAACTGTGTCCTGTTACAGTACGCTGTTTACGGGAATAGCAAAACGTTCAGTGACTGACAGAACAAAATGAAACGCATCTCATGCCATTGAACTGCACAGCAGATCTCCTGACAGTGCCTCCTGACAATGCCTCCCGCCCATTATCTCCAATGTTCATCATTGATTAGAATAGAACCCACGGAACTGTTGGAAAAGAGAAGGGAGTTTCTCTCTCCCGGAGGCCTGGCCAACAATCCCCCAAATAAATCGGTCACTCACTCCATGGCTGGTTGTCGGACATCAGTGAATGCAAATTAGCTGATGCGTTTATCTACAAAATACGCAGTCACTACACGTTACAATAAATCCGCTCTGCAGGTACTGGTCTGCTCCATTATTGCTTTAAGGCATTTTAGTGATGTTATAATAAGGCGCTGCATCTTACACAACATATTTGGGGGAAAAACACTTTGCAAAACACACCCCAGATACTCACTGCTACTTCTCCATGTTTAGAAAATGATTATTGGCTGAGGCTGGAAGGTTCAGTCAGTGGGTAAAAAACATAAATGTTTGACAACATATTGTTCAAAACTTGAAGGTCTTAAAGCTAATAAGGCCTTTGAACAACAATAAAATTGATCACTTCAATCCACAACTGTTTGTGGGACGCTGCTGTGCGCAATTGGCTGCTGCGTTTCGCCCACAAAATATACAGTCACTGCACTTTACAATATATTGCGTGAAGAGCTTTGAGGCATCTCGCAAACGTGGATAACTCGCTATATCAAATCAAGGATTCTTACTATTTATTATTATAAGACCTTTAGTAAGGCATTTACTAGAAGTGGCCTGGAGTATAAAAGTAAGGCGGTAATATACCCTCTAAAAAAAATTATATAGAGCACTGATCAGACCTCATTTGGAGCAATGAGATCACTTTGGGGCGCCCAGTCTTAGGAAGGATACATCAGACTCGAGGGTGTCCAACAATAACAACAAATTGTATATACACAGCGCCTTTCACGTCGAAAGGACGTCCCAAGATGCTGGTCAATGAGGGTTTACACCGGAGCTGTGGGCTGAGGGGTGGAGATGACTGAAGGCACAGTCCAAAGGGAAGGTCTTGAGACGCAAAGGAGAGTCCGGGATGGAGGGGCTCCAGGATGGAGTTCCAGAGGGTGGGCACAGAAAGGCTGAAGGCCCGACTGCAGATAGTGGAGCAGGCGGTGGAGGACCTGGAGCAGGCCAGTACCTGCAGAGCAGAGGGAGCAGACAGGTTGATGAAGTTTTAATAGGTCACAGAGGTAGGGAAGAGCGAGACCTTGGAGGGTGGTGAAGATGTCCAGAGAGCTGTAGAGACAGAAACAAATAGGGATGTTTCAAAGAGAGAGAGAGACGTATGGGTTTTATATATATATATATATCTACATTAAGGGGTGTGATGATAGGGTGGGGGTGCAAAGAGATTCATAGATCTAATAAACTGGAAACAGACTCGATGGGCTGAATGGCCTCCTCCTGTTCCTGATTGTCTATGTTCCTGGAAGGATTCTGCTGTATTTATAACACTCGTTGGGAAGCATTGGTGGCACATTGTCGATCTGGAAACGGTCAAAAGTGTTGTCCACGGATTTCACAGTCACTAAGCTTTACAGCTTATTCTGTGATGCGCTTTGAGACATATCGACAATGTGATGAGGTGCTATATAAAATGCAAGGATTATTATTATTAATAATAATAAAATGACAACCAAGGAGTGTAATTGTGTCACTGGGTAAACCTCAGACTGATGGAGGCCTTATTTTGCAGTTATATGACTTGTTATAAAGCTATGGGCATTAATTAGGAAGACAGAATTGATATAATTGTTGATTAAATGATCATTTTGCTGGATGCTATTTCTCTGTCTTTTAAGATACTTTATGAGCCATACACAATACAATACCATTTACATTTACACGGCACGTTTTACGTTGGGAGGAAGTCTCAAAGTGTTTCACAGTGCTGGCTGGATACCTGAGCTGGGGGTGGGAGTTGAGGGGTGGAAGTGGGGAGGGGAAAGATAAAAGAAAGTATGGTCAAAGAGGTATATTTTCAGACAAGCCTTGAAAGAGGGCAGGGAGTGAAGGAGCGAGTCGAAGAGACTCCAGGATGGAGGTCCAACAAGACTCTTCCTTCTGCTAGAGGGATAATAATAATCCTTGCAATTGATTTAGCGCCTCATCACGTCGTTGAGACGTCTCAAAGCACTTCACAGAATATACTGGAAAGTGGTTTTGACTGTGTATTTTATGGGCGAAATGTGGCAGCCAGCTTGCGCACAGCAATGTCCTATAAATAGTCATGAGTGAGTGACCAATTTTATTTGGTCATTACAAGGGACAGAGCCTTAAACTCACCCCCGCTCTGAGTTTAAGGCTTGATCCCTCTAGCAGAAGGAAGAGTCGTCCACTCTCTAACCTGTCAATTCCTGTCATTATTTTATACACCTCAATCACAGCATCCGGTAACAGAGAAGCAGAGCAGAACCATGTAAATGATTGAACCTGTGGGGTTCAGGTGGATGCAAAGATCACTCTCTCTCTCCCCTCCTCTCTCTCTCTCTCTCTGCAACCCATCACATGACCAAGCCAGCATTACGCAATGAGCAAATGATTGAATGTTATGCCCTGGACGTGCAAGGGCAAGGCATGAGAACAGACAGTTCACTGTAAGGATTGCTAGGTCTCCGTGTAAGGTAATCGCCATTTATGTTGGGATCTTATGGACTGAGGCAGCTGGTGGAAAACATCGCTGTCAGAGAAACTCTTTGATCATATTGAGATGTTGCTGTTGTTCACTGGGATTCCAGGAACCAGCCTCATTTATGGCCCTGACTGCATTTTAACTTACAACACCAGGCTGGGGGCAGGGAATCCTCCCAATTGGCTCCCGTTAACCCTACAGCCCTAACGGGTAGGGTGGTCCTGGCTGGACAAGCAGCGGGAAAGCTTGCCAGACAGCGATATCAATGGCAAGCTATGCGGTTTTAGCTGGTTAGACTCCATTGCACACTCTGGGATCTCCAAGCCTTGGCTCTTGTCAACCTGTGCTTAATACACATGGAAATTAGGTAAGCAGGATGTGTCCCTCAGTCAGAGAGTGCACGTTCCATTACAGACACAGGGAAATTTCCATGTGCCAACAGATGTGGCGCTCTCAGTCTGGTTTGAAGACTCTTTAAGCATGGTGATGGGCTTTGGCGTGCGTTAGGCAAAAAAAAACCTAGACACAGGATGGGCTGCTAACGAAAATCATTATTTTTCCTGCCAGTGGCGAGCTGCGTCAACCCCACTGTAAGTGACTGAGATAACTTTACAGAACTCCCCCCACCCCCCCACCAACACACAGTGACATTTCACCTTTTGCAGTCATTACAGCAGTACTACTGAGCATCCCATCCTACCTACCTCACTAGCCACTCAGCACACTGAGCCAGCCACCTCAACTAACCACACAGTGAAACCCAACTTTGCTCTTTTAAAAGCACATGAGCTTTGCCAATGTATCCACTAACTGTTCTCTCCCTCTGAACACTAGTTGATCCTTCTGAAAGGCCCCAGCGCTGTATCTCCTGGGTCCAGCTCCCTAACTGACATCCACCACGAACTTCCAGGGATGTGCTTCAGAGCGATTGAGTAGAGTCCCGTAGTGTGGTGGTTAGTGCATTCGCCTCACATGTGGGAGGACCTGGGTTTGATTCCCGGGCTGGGTGAAACCTTAGGCAAGTTTTCTTACTCCACACGCCTTTGTTTACCTGGCAGTAATTTGGAAGCAGGTTGTTAGTCGATTAGCGAATTGCTTTCTGCGGGTAATATTCCCTCTTAAAAAAAAATTGGTCACTCAATCCATGATGTTTGTGAGTCGCTGCTGTGCGCAATTAGCTGCTGTGATACGGCCACAAAATACACAGTCACTACACTTACAGTATAATCTGTGAAGTACTTTGAGACGTCTCAATGAAGTAATAAGGCCCGATATCAAAAACAAGAATTATTATTAATAAAGACTAGTCGTAACTGTTGCAGCAACGCTTGCAATCAAAGGATCCAATACGGAATGTAGACTTCAGTGATACCCACTCATAAACCATTTAACATGCCATAAATACTGTGTCTACACCTTAAGCAAAACTGCCATACATGTGCGATGAGCTTGTTTACTTTATATTATTATAAAGTTTTTATAATTGTATTATTATTGAAATCCTGTACACTGTCCAGCGCCTTGGAATGTCCTCCTGACGTGAAAGGCGCTATACAAATGTAATCTTGTTGTTGTTGTTGTGTTATACTTGATATTATTATATTTTATATTATTATACATTATTGATATAGTACAAAGGTAGTCCAGACATGCACGCGACCGCCAGGAAGGTGGAAGGCGAACTAGATAACCTTGGTCTTTTTTTGTCTAGCATTTCTTATGCTCTTATAACGATAGGAGATTCCCCCGAAAAATATGCCCATACACTCCCCCATGCAAGACCTTTCCAATGATATATAAATCATGTCTCTACGTCAATCGGTTATTACATTATTGGCGGACAAACACACAAACAGACATTTGGCCTTTATTAGTATACATGTATCTTTCTAGAAAAGTGTGAGATTTCCTTTGTCGCTACTTTGCTGCAGAATACCATGCTTATCTCATATTTTAGGACTCAATTAAAGCATTTTTTAAATAAATGATAGGAGATTGCTGAAACAAAATATGCCCATGACACTCCACTTACCAGACCCTTCTGATGAGTTATAAATCATGTCTCTATGCCAATCAGTTGTTGCGTTATTGGCGGACAGATACATAGATATTTTGTCTTTATGAGTATAGAAGCCTGGCAGGTCTGCTCTTCCTCCGCAGAACGCTTCAGCCAATTTGCACACTGCAACGTCCCACAAACAGCCATGAAGTGAATGATTCATTCTTCTGTTGACTTGGACACCGGGAGAGACTCTTTCCAAATAGTGTGACAGGATCTTTAATGTCCCCCTGAACAGGCAGGTCATGGTTTGATCTGATCTCGTCTGAAAGACGGCACCTCTGACAATGTGGCGCTCCAAATAGCACTGCACTGGACCAAGAGTCTAGACTGAGAATTCAAGGATATTAAAGTTACCTTCAAAGGGTTCCAACTCAGACAAGGATGATTAAACTCCCTTTTTTTCTCCTGAGACACTTGGTTTCTAAGTGAAGTACTGTATCAGAAATAGGATTATTTGTTATTAATTCTCATGTTTCCTTTCAGGCAAACCTTCTGCACCATCATGGCTCATCTCACTGAAGAGACTCAGCCTTGTTTTGAAACAACGTTGAAATCCCGTGCGGTATCTGAGGACAACGACGTCAAGTTTCACTGCATTGTCACAGGTAAGTTATTGACACCTCAATACGAGTAATGTGAGCTCAAAGCAGGATGGTGCAAGACTTCTATCTAATAATAGTTATCCTTGCATTTGTTATAGCGCCTTATCACGTCTTCGAGACATCTCAAAGCATTTCACAGAATATACTGTAAAGTGAATGGACTGTATATTTTGTGGGCAGAACGCGGCTGCAATTGCACACAGCACTGTTCCACAAACAGTCATAGATTTAGTGACCAAATTATTTTTTTAATATATTTTTCTGAAGGGATTATTATTCCCGAAAAACGATGCATCAATTGACTAACAACAGGGTTCCTACTTACTGCTAGGTAAACAGAAGCGTGTGGAGTAAGGAAACTTGCCCGATGTTTAGCCCTGCCCAGGCATCAAACCCAGGTCCTCTCACTTGCGAGGCGAGTGCTCTAACCACTGAGCTGCAGGAGACTAATTCCTGTGACTTCCTTAGAAAGTGGTCGTCGTTGGTGATCCGTCACATGGCAACAAGGCCAAGAAAGCCACTTTCACTGTCGATTGCACATTTGGCTCGTTTTATGTTTATAAAAAAAAAGGCCTGACTTCCAGGTCATCAGATCGCTATTGACATAATTTCCTGCTTTGTGCAAGAGCGGCTCACAGGAAGTGACGCTGGAGGTGACCTGCTGACCTGGCCGTTGGCCATCTTAGTGAGAGAGCACTAATCGGAAAGAGCTTCTCAGTATGGTGCACACTGCAATAACTGAACCAGTGCTACAAAGGAATGCGTTAAATGGGGCTGCAATGTATCTTTAGAAAATATTAGCCACTGAGCGAGACTCCCAGGCTGAAATTCCACCTAGTCTCAGTCTTTCAGACCACTTTGCCTTAAAATTTTAAATTGCAAAGACGTTCAGGCTTCATTTGGAAGCCAGTCCGGGCAGCCGCTTAAAAGTAACCGGTTTCCAAATTCACCCCGGATCGGAAAGAATCTGCTGTTTTAAGTCCACGAGACCCAAACCTAAAGTCTGTGGATTTGACCCCAAAAGCTGCAGGATCGGAACGCTTCGCTTATCCGAAGCTTGAGTTACATCCGGTAACTGCTCATCACTGGGATGGTGGAGAGAGACAATCGGTCATTCACCTCATGACAGTTTGTGGGAAGTCGCTGTGTTGAAATTGGCTGCCATGTGGGTCTGCAAAATATACAGTCACGATGCTTTGCAGCAAATCCTTTGAAGGATTTCTTCCCAGAAGAAACTCGGACAAAAAAATAATAACGATAGTGATTTGGTCACTCAACCCACGACTGTTTGTGGGACGCTGCTGTGTGCAATTGGCTGTTCTGATTTGCCCACAAAATACAGTCAATTCACTTTACAAAATATTCTGTGAAGCGCTTTGAAGTGACTCAAAGACATAAGGCGTTGTATCAAATGCAAGGATTATTATCGTTATAAACTTCCTGCTGAGGATTATTTACTATTTTAACTTCCATGAAGATAACTGAGCTTTTATTCTCGTCTCCAAAGTGGAGCCAGGGTGCGGCGGCACCAGTGGAATGTAAGTGTGTGGAAGGCTGAGAGAGAGAGAGACAGAGAGAGGGTGAGAGCCCAGAAAACGGACAGAGAGAGAGCAGTGTAGAGCCTTGAATTCCAGCCGGGGTCGCTTTGGGACGTCCTCCCGACGTGAAAGGCGCTCTATAAAGCGCTTTACAGGATACACTATGAAGTGTATGTTTTGTGGGCGAAACGCGGCAGCCAATTGCACACAGCAGCGTATATACTGTGAAGTTCATTGACTGTGTATTTGTAGTTGAATGCGACTGTAAAACTGCCTGTAATACCGAGCCCAGCAGACAGTGGGGATTGTGGTCTGGATATGTGTTATTACAAGGCAAATATCAGTGGGATTTGCCCATTGTGACCGCACATCCCTGAAGGGTGACACTGAACAGACGTTATGTAACACTTACCAGAAATTTTCCTGTGTGATTTCTGGGCTTCATAAATCAATTAGCTCAGGTTCATGAATTCCGGAATTCCAGACATTCCAGTGCACGTCAGCTGAGTCTAATTGGCGATGAAACAGAATTGCACAATTTCTAACTCTTTATTGCAAGGTGCAGGTAATAATTTGTGGAATGCTATAGTTTAGTGGTTACAGCACTTGTCTGGCAAGCAAGAGGCCTCTTGTTCGATTCCCGGGCAGGATGAAACATTGGGCAAGTTTCTTTACTCCACACAGACGCTTACCTGGTAGTAAGTAGGAACTCAGTTGTTAATCAATTGGCGGATCGCTTTTCAGGGAGAAAAGAAAAAAAAGATAATTTGATCACTCAATCCACAACTTTTTGTGGGACACTGCTGTGTGGAATTGGCTGCCTCGTTTCGCCCACAAAATATACAGTCAATTTACATTACAGTATATTCTGTGAAGTGCTTTGATACATCTCAAAGATATAAGGCGCTATATCAAATATGAGGATTATTATTATTAGTAACAAGCTCCTGGGATCCAAGGACATTTGCTGGAACAATAAGAGGTAATAACAACAACAACTTGCATTGCTATAGTGCCCTTCACGAGGGGTACAGTCCCGAAGGTAACAAGAGGGTACAGGGGGGTTTTAGTGCTGGTATCTGGGTTTGAACTGCATATCAAGCCTGTCATACTGTGGAGACTGTGGGATGGGTTTGCCTGTTATTACAAGGCCATAACAAGACCATAACAGCTTTGTAATAAGGTGAGTCAGCCTGGCTCCGTTGGTAACACTCTCTCTTCTTAGTCAGAGGGTTGTGGGTTCAAGTCTCGTGTTGGAACATGAACTCACATAGTCTGTATTGACCCTCCAATACAGTGATGCATTATCGGAGATGCCGTCCTACAGATGAGATGTCAAACCATTGTCCTGTCTGCCTGTTCAGGTGGATGGTAAAAATCCCGCGGTGCTATTCGAAAAAAGAAGGGGCCAAAAATCCCCCAAATAAAATTGTCACTCATTCCATGGCTGTTTGTGGGATATTGCTATTTGGGAATTAGGTACCTCATTCACCTATAAATACACAGTCACTGCACTTCACAGTATATCCTCTTAAGGGCTCTGGGACCCCACCCGGCATGGAGGGTACTATTTTAATGGAACAACAAATTGCTTTTATGCAGCGGCTTTCATGTCGGGAGGACATCCCAAAGTGCTGGACAATGAGGTGTTTACATCTGAGCTGCGGGTTGGGATCAAGAGGGGTGGAGGGCGGAGTGGATGGGGGTAGGACGGTGCCCGAAGATATGGTTGAAAAAGGAGGCCTTGAGACGGGCCTTGAAGAAGGCAAGGGAGAGTGAGGCGGAGGGGCTCCGGGATGGGGGCAGAAAGGCTGAAGGCCCGAACGCCAATAGTGGAGCAGGCAGGAAGGGGTCATGGAGCAGGTCAGTGCCCACTGAGCGAAGGGAGCATTCAGGCTGGTGAAGTTTGAATGTCATGTGAAGCGCTTTTAGATGTTTTGACAGAATGATAAGTCACTGTATCAAATGTAAGGATTATTATTATTATGGCTTAAAATGTGAGGTGGCGCAGAATGGTGGAAGATTTGGTAGCTGTAATTTGACAGCTGGTTTCTTTCCTAATAACTCCAGAAAAATCTTCCAAATGGAGACTAATATTAAGAACTTTCCCCAGCTTCAATTTCCAGTCAAAGACAGTCTCCCAGGCTAAGACCGGGTGGAATTTCAGGTCTGGATTTACTCGGTTTACGTCGCATTTCACAGTGTGCAGAAAGTGACAACCTGACTATTTCAGCCTTAACTTCAAAGCTCGGTTTCTCATCAATTCTTAAAAGAAATTGACAGAAAAGCGACTTCAAAGTTCAGGCCGTGGTAAACCATTTTCTAAATTGGGGATGATCCCACTCTAAAGGAGCTTGTTCCTCTTTCAGTCCTTTGCTATCTCTCGCTCCCTGCTCGCTCCCTACACCACTACTTGCTGCCTCCGCTCAACTGGCTCCAGTCTCCTCCTTGTCCCCCAGACCCTCTGCCCCACCATTGGAGGCCTTGCTTTCAGCCACTGCGCCCTGAAGCTGTGGAACTCTCTCCCTCAATCCCTTCGCCTTGCCTCCTCTCTCCTCATTTTCAGGTTGCCTTCGAAGACTTTCCTCTTCGACCGTGCCTACGGTCACCTCCACCTCTCCCTGGCTCGGCATCAGGCTCCGCCATTGTCAAGCGCTCCAAGATGCCGTCTGGCCTGAAGGGCTCTATATAAATGCAAGCTGTTGTTGTTGGTGCTGTTCCTCTTTCAGTCCTTCGCTGGGAGGTTGGGCTTCTGCTGTGTAAGTGGCAGGTGTCAATGGCAGTCTGGGACTTTAAGTGTGTTCAAGCAGCCTAACCCCTAGAGGCTGTGAGTTCATAGAATTATACAGCACAGAAGGAGGCCATTCAGCCCATCGTGTCTGTGCCGGCTCTTTGAAAAGCGGTTCCAAATCAACCCCACTCCCCCACTCTCTCCCCATAGCCTTGTAAGTTTGTCCTTCCCAGTTCTGGGAGTATTCTGGGAATTCTCTTATCTTCCCGTGGCTTGTGGGTGTTTTCTCCCGGCTTCTCTAAGTCACATTCTGAGGTCCAAATAAAGCCTTGTGGCTTTGTGATGGTGGAGGATAGTTATTTTTCCATCGTGTACATTTCCATTGTGTAGTGTAAGTGCTCTGGGATGCTATCCTGATTGAGGGGCGCTATCTAAATGCAAGTTGTTGTCATCTGAATGTTGTCTATTGTACAGAGACTCAGCAGGTTAGACTGGGATGTGGATGAGGTTGACTGCAGCACACATCAGTGAACTGTTCGCCTTTCCCCACCGTACCTACACCCATTAAAATAAAATTTGGTCACTTCAATCCACGACTGTTTGTGGGACACTACTGTGCACAATTGGCTTCTGCCTTTCCCCCAAAAATAGTCATTATGCTTTACAATATATTCTGTGAAGCGCTTTGAGATGTCTCAATGACGTGATAAGGTGCTGTGTCAAATAGAAGGATTATTATTATATCAAATGCAAGGATGATGATTATTATTATTATTACCCACAAACACACAGTCACAGTGAAAGCCTGAGACGTTTTGATGATGCAGTAAGGGCCGTATCAAACGCAAGGATTATTATTTTATGACTACAATATACACGGGACCTCGGACGCGTTTAGACACCCAACCGTGACCTCTGTTCAGAAAGGTTCTGACTCATTCTGCTAATAGGACAGAGAATTGGCTGCCGCGTGATGGCTGGAGTTTGAAAGCTGAGCTGCTGTGTGACCAACTCTAACTTGTTTACAATGTTACACAATGGAAAATATCAACATGACAAAGCCACAAGGCCTTATTTATAGACCTCAGCGTGTGACTTAGACCGGCCGGGAGGAAGCAGACACAGGCCATGGGAAGATAAGAGAATTCCCAGAATATTCCCAGAACTCACAGCCTCCTGGAACGCACGTAAAGCACCTGTCATGGACTCTGGTTACACAGCCTACCACAAGCCTCCCCTAACAGCACAGGAGATTAGCCACAGGAAAACACCACATTGTTTCACCTGAGATGAAAGGATCTGATCGTTGTGGTTGTGTCCTTGTTAAGTCCTGTGTACGTACAGCGCAGGGACTGACTGCCACTGTCAACCTGGCTTAGTTGGTAACTCTCTTGCCTTGGGGTTAGAAGGTTGGGGGTTCAAGTCCCCACAACAAAACTTTAAGCTCAACAACACCAACTTGTATTTATATAGCGCCCTTCACGCTGGACGGCTTCTCACTGCTCACAGTCTAAGATGACATTTCAACTCAGCTCTGCATTGGTGGAGGTGCCATCCTTTAAATCAGACGTTAAACCCGTATCCCTTCTGCCTGTTCAGGGGAATGTTAAAGATCCTGCGGCGCTATTGGAAAAGAGAAGGGAGTTTCTCTCTCCCGGTGTCCTGGCCAACAATCCCCCAGTGGTATCTCCACTGGCTGAAGAGTCAGTGACTCGAGTCATAATTATAAGATAAAGAGAGTTCAGGAGAATGTTTTCACTCAGGGCTGGGAACCCCTACCAAGGTGGGAGAGGCAGAGGTCAGTGTGGGTTTGAAGAGGGAATTTGATGGTCAGAGGCTTGGAGTGGTGTGGGGATAGGACAGGGCAGTGTGATTGAATGAACAGCTTGCTCTGAGAGCGGGACAGGCTAGATGGGCCAAATGGCCTCTGCTGTTCCGTAAATGTCTAGGATTCTCTGATTCATTCACTTCATGGCTTTTTGTGGAACATTGCTGCACGTATATTGGCTGCCGCAGTTATCAACAAGTGTACGGTCACTACACTTAAAACTATTTATTGTTCCAGGTGCGATATGGAACACGAGGATTATGATTTTATGCAAAAATCTCACTAAAGTCTTATCTTCCCTGGCT
Organism: Callorhinchus milii; assembly: GCF_018977255.1. Lineage (NCBI taxonomy): Eukaryota > Metazoa > Chordata > Chondrichthyes > Chimaeriformes > Callorhinchidae > Callorhinchus > Callorhinchus milii. Next base: position 9,041,523 of record NW_024704763.1, on the reverse strand, counting down.
CCGCTGAAATCCAGGGTTGTTTCCAAACCCACCCGCTCCCCCTGGTACAACAGTCATGTCCGCTCACTCAAAACACAAACCCGGACACTCGAGCAGATGGCAGAAATAGTGTCTCATGATTCAGCCCAGCTGTGGCTCGAGCTCCTCCTCACCCTCCACCTCTCCCTTTCACAGGCCACAACTGACTTTTACTCCAAAGTCATCCTGGTGCAAACAACAACCCAAGACGCTGTTTTCCACTGTCCATCACCTCCTCCGTGCACCCCCTCAAGCCCCCTCAATCCTCACATCAAATGCCAGGTGCGAAGAGGTCCTAGACTTCTTTGTCTTAAAGATTGCAAACATCTACTTGGCTGCATCCTCCCCATGTCCCCCCCACCCAGACCATCCACACCACCTTCTCCCTCTGCCACAGCTATTAGCACTCCCCACTCCTTATACTCCTTTGACCCCATTTCTCCCTCCTCCCTCTCAACCACAATCACCTGGATGAAGTTCACTAACTGCTCCCTCGACCCCCTCTGCACCCAGCTGTTGGTCACTCAACTCCCCCTCTTCTCTCCCTGCTGGCTGGTACCGTCAACTAGTCTCTCTCTCCTCAGGCTCTGTTCCACTCCCTCTGAAACCCCTATCATCACCCCCCTCCTCAAAACCCCCACCCTCGATTCCTCTAATCTCGCACACTACTGTCCCATCTCCAACCTGCCCTTCCTTGCCAAAGTCCTGGAATGCATTGTTGCAGGTCAACTTCAGTCGCAACTCTCCCTCCACTCCCTCCTCGAGTCCCTCCAGTCTGGTTTTCGCCTCAGCTGCACAGAGACAGCGCTTGTCAAAATCACAAACAATGTTCTCTCTATTTGTGACCAGGGCTCCCTCTGCCTCCTCGTCCTCCTGGATCTCTCTTGTCACGTTCGACACAGTCAACCACGCCATCCTCCTCCACTGCCTCTCCTCCCTCATCCACCTTAGTGGGACTGTACTCATATGGTTTAAGTCCTACCTTAACCAACCTCCTCCCTTTCATCTTGGTAATAGTTTCTCCTCCCGCCCCCGCCAGTCACCTGTGGGGTACCCCAGGGCTCCATCCTTGGCCTCTTCTTTTCCTTATCTATATGCTCCTTCTCAGCAATGTCATCCACAGACACCGGGTAAACATTCACATGTATGCGGATGACACACAAATCTACTATTCCTCCTGCAGCATTGACTTCAGGTCCCTGATGTTCTATCAGCTTTCTGGCAGATATCGGGGCCTGGACGAGTGTAAACTTTCTGCAGCTGAATATGGACAAGATGGAAGCCATACTCCTTGGCTCCCGTCACCGTTTTCACTTCTGCGGATCTGAACTCCGCAACCTCCCTGGGTTCTCCCTCAGGCTCACCGAACCAGTGCACAATCTAGGCGTCCGGTTCGACTCCCCCAGCTGTCCTTCCTCCCCCACATCCGGTCCCTGACCAGGACCGCCTTCCTCCACTTCCGCCACATTGCCCACCTCCGACCGTACCTAATGCAGCCGAAACCCCTTGTGCATACGTTTATCACCTCCCTCCAACTCACTCCTCGCCGGTCTCCCCAGCTCTACTATTCACAAGATCAGCTCATTCAGACGCTGCCGCCCACATACTGACCCGAACCAAACTCCCTACCCACATCTCACCAGTTCTGGCCCAGGCTCCACTGGCTCCCCATCACCAAACAGATCGACTTCAAGATCCTCACACTCGTGTTGAAATCCATTCACTCCCTGACACCTCCCTCCCTCTACAACCTCCTCACTCCTCAATCCACCACCCGGTGCCTCCGCTCGACTGGCCTCGGCTCCTGCTCGTCCCTCACACCCTCCGCCCCACCATCAGAGGTTGCTCTTTCAGCCACTACACCCTGAAACTCTGAACACTCTGCCTTGCCCCCTCTCTTCCGTCTTCCAAGCCCCACCTTCGACCGTGCTTACAGTCACCTGCTGCCTCCCCCCACCACCCCGTTCCCCCGGCTCGGAGTCAGACCCTGTCATGGTTAAGCGCTCTGAGATGCCTCCCTGTGTGGAGGGCGCTATATAACTGCAAGTTGTTGTTGTATCGTTATAAATTGTATAATCACCTAAGTTGTATCTTCGCCCAAGTCTCATTCAGGTTCCTATCAAATCCACTTCACCTAAGCAGATTCTGCAGATTCTGCCTCCACCACCGTTCCAGGCCCAGTTCGAGCTCTGTTGATGAAACACAATAGGATTTATTTGGCTTCATTTATTTCTGCCACAGTATTTTTCTATTACGAAGAACCCGCCATACCCTCACCACAATGAGAATGGTTGCTAGGTTGCAACTGTTTGGTATGCTGGTTTGATTTTCAGCCATTTTAATGATAATAAAAAATAATAATCCTTGCATTTCATATCGCGCCTTATCACGTTGTTAGACATCTCAAAGCGCCTCACAGAATATATTGTAAACTGTGTATTTTGTGGGCGAAACGCGGCAGTCAATTGCGCACGGTGGTGTCCCACAAGCAGTCATGTATTGAGTGACCAAATTAATATTATCATTGTTGGTTAATGAAACACCTTCACATACACACGCAGGCACACGCATACAAACTCGCACACAGACACTTACACTCATAACACGGTCCTGTAGCTCAGTGGTTAGAGCACTCGCTTTGCAAGCGAGAGACCTGGGTTTGATTCCCGTCAGGGTGAAACCTTGGGCAAGTTTCCTTACTCCACACAGAGCCTAATAATAATCCCTCAAAAAACAAAACAATAATAAATTGGTCATTTTCAATCCACGACTGTTTGTGAGACACTACTGTGCCCAATTGGCTGCCGCGTTCACCGACAAATACAATCAATTCACTTTACAGTATATTCTGTGAAGTGCTTTGGGACGTCTCGAAGACGTGAAAAGCGCTATATCAAATGCAAGGATTATTATTATTACTATTATACTAATTTTTTTACGGAGGGATTATTACTCCCCGGAAAGCGATCCGCCAATCAATTAACACCTAGTTCACAACCGGGTATGGGTGACAGTGTCTAACCCCAGAGTCTGTTCTGCTGTAGGTTACCCAGAGCCAGAGGTCACATGGTACAAGGATGACATGGAGATGGACCGATATTGTGGACTTCCCAAATATCAAATATTCCGCAATGGAAAGAAGCATTCTCTTCATGTCTTCAAGTGAGTACAGAAGGGCAGCTGACATGGCTGTGCCGAGTTTTGAGATGTTACGGGGGAATGGGGGTGGTTGGGGGGGAAAGGGGCAGAAATGACTGAAAGGATTCTCTGAGGGAGCCACACAGACATGATGGACCAAATGGCCTTCTTCTTTGCTGTAAATTTCTGTGTTTCAATGTGGCTCAATGATAGGGCTCTCCCCTCTGAATCAAAAGGTTGTGGGTTCAAGCCCAATGTCAGGACACATCGTCTAAGCTGACATTCCAATGCAGTGCTGGGGGAGTGTTGCATTTTCAGAGCATTGCCCTTTAGATGAGATGTTAAACTGAGGTCCCATCTGTTCAGATGGATCTTAAAGATCTCATGGCACTATTCAAAAAGAGAAGGGAGTCCTGGCCAACAATACCCCAAATAAAATTGGTCACTCACTCTATGGCTATGTGTGGGACATTGTTTTGCGCAACTGATTGCTGCGTTTCACCCACAAATACACAGTTACTACATGCACCTGGCTCCATGACCCCATCACTCCCACCCTCGCCTCCACTGACTCCCCATCTATCAGTGAATTGAATTCAAGATCCTCGTTCTCACTTTCAAGGCCATCGACGCTCTTGCCCCCTCCTACCTCTCTGACCTGCTGACTCCCTCCATTCAGCCTGCTCCATGTCTCCCGCCCAACCCGCCCTACCCGCCCTTTCAGCCTGTCTGCCCACACACTCTGGAACTCCATCCCACAGTCCCTTCTCATCGCTTCCTCCCTTGCCTCCTTGAAGGCCGGTCTCAAGGCCCTCCTTTTCGATCGTGCCTTCAGTCGCCTTCCCACCTCTCTGCCTTCCCTCACTTCTACCCTAGCCCTCCCCCTCCATGCTCGGGTCCTGACCCCTGACAGTGCCTTGGGACATCCTCCCGACGTGAAAGATGCTCTATAAATGTCATTTTGTTGTTGTTGTTACAGTATATCCTGTGAAGCGCTTTGAGATGCCTCGATGAAGTGATAAGATGCTATATAAATGCAAGGACTATTATGTGGTTCCTCTGTGTAAAGAAATATTTTCCTAACCTCTCCCTTTGTTTATTATTCCAATATTTTGCCAATTAACATACGTTTACATTCTATGCTTGCTATCATTGCTCAGCGACTCTGAGACATCAGCAAACAACAACAAAATGGCATTTATATAGCCCCTTTCACATCGGGAGGATGTCCAAAGGTGCTGGACAATGAGGGGTTTGCACCCAAGCTGAGGGTTCGGATTGCAGAGGGATGGAGGGCAAAGGGTGGGGAGGTAGGAGGGCTGTATATTAAGGCTAGTTTTTGTAGTCGTTGCCTGGAATAATGAACCTGTGCTCAATCTGTCATCTGTAACTGAAGGTCTTTGTTTATGCCAACCTGTCCCTCACTAACCGCTGAGGGCACACCCTCCTATCTGTATGTCTATTACTGTGCAGTCATCAGGGGCATGGAATCCTCCTACTCAGCTCCTGTTAATCCTGCAGCCAAAGCCCTAATGGTGGTCCTAGTTGGACAAGCAGCGGGAAAGTTTGCCAGATAGTGCTCTCAATAGCAAGCTATGCGGGGTTGGCATGTTCAGACTCCAGCAGTTACCCCAGCGCGCACTCTGGTGTTCCGCAAGTCTTGACTCTCGCCAACCTGTGCCCAATACAATATCATTAGGTAAGCAGGTTTCATCTCTCCAGGGAGGGAGTGCGCGTTCCATTCCAGACACAAGAATTTCCTCGTGTAGGTGCATATACACATGGAACTCTCAGTTTGGTTTGGATACTCTTAAGCACGGTGGTGTGTTTACGTGTGTGTCAGACGCTCGGCTGACCACAAATAAAATAAAATAATAATAATTCTTGCATCTGAAATGCTGTCACTGTCCAGCGCCTTGCGACGCCCTCCCGACGTGAAAGGTGCTATACAAATGTAATCTTGTTGTTGATATAGCGCCTTATCACATCGTTGAGGCGTCTCAAAGTGCTTCACAGGATATATTGTAAACTAAAATGATTGTGTATTTTGTGGGCAAAAATATAATTTGATCACTCACTCCATGACTGTTTGTGGGACACTGCTGTGTGCAATTGGCTGCCTCGTTTCACTACACTTTACAGAGTATTCTGTGAAGCATCATATCATTATATGATAAGGCGCTATATCAAATGCAAGGATTATTATTATCTATTATTATTTTGCCCAGCCGGGTGTCAGACTCGTGCAGAAACCCACCACCGTTGCTTAAGAGTCTCCAAACCAAGCTGAGAATTCCAGGCCTCCCACCGACACATGGCAATCCTAGAGATAGATTGTTGAAATGGAATGCACTCTCTCTCTCTCTCTCTCTGCTTACCTAATTCCGGAAAGTATTAGGCACAGGTTGGCAAGAGCCAAGGATTGGAGACCCCATAGTATGCGTTGGTAACTGCTAACCAGCCAAAACTACATAGCTTGCCATTGAGAGCATTATGTGGCCAGCTTACTCACTGCTTGTCCAGCTAGGACCACCCTATTAGGACTATGGTTTGCAGGGTTATTATTATAACTCATACCATCGTGAGGGATTGTATTGGCTGTGGTGCTGAGTCGAGAAGAGGGTCAGACTGACTGACTGATGTGTGTTTTGCCGGCAGGTGTACGGAGGAGGACGCTGCCATTTACCAGGCGTCGGCCCGGAACAGCAAAGGGATTGTGTCGTGCTCCGGCATCCTGGAGGTGGGCACCATGAGCGAGTACAAGATCCACCAGCGCTGGTTTGGCAAACTCAAGCAGAAGGCGGAGGCCAAGCGGCGGGAGCTGGAGCGGGGCAAGGAGAACATGCAACGAGCTCCCAGCGACGAACGCGTGGATCTCCTGCGGACGGTGAATCCGGAGAAGGCTCAGCGCAAACGCAAGTCGTACGGTCAGGCCCGCACGGCGTCAGCCAGCTCGGTGTCAGCCAGCTCGGTGTCAGCCAGCTCGGTGTCAGCCAGCTCGGTGGGCAACACAGAGGAGAAGCTCAAAGGGTTACTCCCAGACCCCGAGACCAGGCTACACCATCGACCGGCCACTACGCCCAGGGCCGGAGTGTCGGACAAACCGCCCATTCCCTTCTCCGAGGTCCACAATGGCTACGTAAGAGGCCCCCAAGGGGTCAGGCTCAACGCCAAGGAAGATGCCAGGGAAGCTTCGGTGAAGAATTTGCAGGAAAACCCGGTGGAGAATGGGATTTCGTTCATGGACTACATTTACAAGACGGTGGAGATGGTGACGGCCAAACCCACGAGCAAGGAGTTTGCAGCCAAGAAGAAGAAAAGGAAACTCTTGGAAGACAAGGCGGAAGAGAGCGAGCTGCCGGCTGTGATCACCGAGGACAAGCCTCAAGGCTTCTGCAATGAGAATAGCATCAACGGGAGCAAGGAGTCGGGAAGCCTGTCCCAGTACTTCTCAGATACTTTGAAGAGAAGCAAATCAGGGGACGATGTCAAACCATCGAAAGCTGAGGATGGGATGGATGTTGATGCCCCTCTGTCTTCAGTGCTTCTGGGGCTGAAAGACGTCTCTTCACCACCTCCCAGCCCGGAAGGTGTGAGTGTGGGATGTGAGAAGGATCGATTGAAAGGGCAGACTTCCAAAGGCCCACACGCTGAGGTGACTCGGGCTCCAAGCAATGGAGACTGGAGCGCCAGCCAGTGCCCAGAGGCTCCCAGAGAGCAAGATCCTGCCCAGGTCATGTACTTCTCCATGAGGGACATGTACTTAGACACGATCCAGGCTTCCCAGCAGGAGGAGAAGCCTCAGGGAGGCAGTGACGAGGCCGGCTCCTGGCTCCCAGACCGTGCGGGCAACAGAGGGAAGAGATTGAGCGAGAGCTTCTCCCCACCTCCTGACCTGAAGGCCCCAGCGAGGGCTTGTGCCTCCAAACAGGCGTCTGAGGAGCTTCAGACCATGGAAACGTCGGGGACTGATACAGACATGACGATGCCCTCGGTCATCATGGAGACGGAAACCGGAGAGACATGTGACCTGCGTGTTGTTAGTAGGAGGCCACAGCCCTCGGTGGGAGACAAGGTCGGTCCCAGCGAGGGGAGAGACCTGCAGGACTCTGGTGTGAGCTCCGCACGAGGGCCTGACAAAGGACCTGACCAGGGGGTCCACTTCACCTCCTCGCTTGCATGGCCCAAGGACGGAGCAGAGGCCGGGCAGCCCAGGGCAGAGCCGGGAGAGGGCGGCCTGAGGCCCACGTTCTCCCCACAGCTGGTCTGCGAGGCGCTCGCTGAGGTAAGTGGTTCCTTCGCGGTGTCTGACCTTATATAAGATTTGGTCTCACTTGGGCCAGCGGGTAATGCAATCGGCACTTACACAGGCTATTTATAAGGGACTTTAGCAGGCAGGCGGTTGACAGAAGTTGAATGTGGTGACATGTGTTCTGGCCAGGGCTCTCGCTGGCTGTACCAGGGTCACCTCCAGAGCCACAGGCAGAGCTCAGCTCTCAGCCCCGGAGCAGGGAGAGCACACAGACACCGAGACACACACACAAAACAGCAACTGCAATGTTCCTGGAAAATAGCGGGTGGTTACAAATACAGTTAAGCCCTCTCCGTTAGGCCCTCTCTGCCTTCGCAAGGCAGTCCTTACATCTCATTTATATTCTGATAAAAATATCATATCTGCCAGACAATCACTTGGTCATCTGCAAAATATATTGCTGGATGAGAGGTTCAGTAGGTGGACGTTAAAGATCCCGCAGTGCTTTTGGAATAGAAAAGGGAGATTTCTCTCTCCCAGCGTTCTGGCAAACAATCAGAATTACACAGAAGGAGGCCATTTGGCCCATCGTGTCTGGCCAGCTCTTTGAAAAGAGCTTCCAAATCAACCCCGCTCCCCCGCTCTTTCCCCATAGCCCTGATCAACCCACTCCCCCACTCTCTCCTCATAGCCCTGATCAACCCCACTCCCCCTCTCTCCCCATAGCCCTGATCAACCCCACTCCCCTCCTCTCCCCATAGCCCTGATCAACCCCACTCCCCCCCCTCTCCCCATAGCCCTCAACCCCACTCCCCCACTCTCTCCCCATAGCCCTGATCAACCCCACTCCCCCCTCTCTCCCCATAGCCTTCATCAACCCCACTCCCCCGCTCTCTCCCCATAGCCCTGCAAACTTGTCCTCCCCAAATAATTATCTGCTTCTCTCTTAAAAGTTGTTATTGAATCGGCCTCCCCCACCCTTTCAGGCAATGCATTCCAGATCCCAACAACTCGCTGTGTGAAAACATTTCTCCTCACCTCCCCTGTTTGTTTTAACGACTATTTTAAATCGCTGTCCTCGGGCTATCAACCCGCCCACCAGTGGAAACAGTTTTGCCTTGTTCACCCTATCGAATCCCCTCATAATTTTGAAAATCCCCCAGATAAAGTTGGTCACTCACTCCATGGCTGATTGTGGGATGTCGCTGTGACCAAATTGGCCGCTATCTTGCCTATAGAATACTCAGTCACTGCAATCTGCGGGAAATCGTGTGAAGCACTTTGAGGTGTCCCAATGGGATCAGGTGCTACATCAGCTGCAAGGACTACCGTTATTGTGGTAAGAGGCGAGTTATTAAGAGGACATTAAACTTTGTTCCTCACTGAGACTATCTGCCAAGTGTGTGTTAGCTGTTTAGTTTTTCATTGACCTCAGTCTGGACTGAAGCCTGGACTTTCCCAGCTGTCATTATAAATAAACACAGGAACGAAAAGTTCAGAGGTTTAAGCCAGTGACGTTATGGCCTTGCTGTGTAACCAATGACATTCCCTCATGCCGATTTAAGACGTGTCTTTGTCTCCTTGACAGTATTACTGACCAGCTGGTTGGAAGAGATTTGACTTAATAATAATAATAATAATCCTTGCATTTGATATAGTGCTTTTCACGTTTATAGATGTCTCAAAGCGCTTCACAGAATGGACTGAATTGACTGTATTTTGTGGGTGAAACGCGGCAGCCAATTACGCACAGCAGCGTCCCATAAACAGTTGTAGATTGAAGTGACCAATTTTTTTATTATTGTGTTTTTTTTCTTGAGCGATTATTATCAGGCGTGTGGAGTAAGGAAACTTGCCCAAGATTTTGCCCTCTGCAGTGAATCAAACCCAAGTCTCTCGCTTGCGAGGCAAGTGCTCTAACCACTACAGGACTCTATAACTCCATAGGACTACAGGACTTATGTAATTGTTGAAATGCCCTAGGGCTGAAATCCCAACAAGCACTCGATTTACTCTTGCTATTGAAGGTTTCAGAGTGGCCAGAATGTGGCAGCCTCCAGAACAACTTCAACAACAACAACTTGCTTTCATATCACACCCTACACGCGGACGGTAGCATCCTGGAGCGCTTGCCAGTGGCAGAGTCTGACCCCGAGCCGCGGGGGAGAGGGAGGGGGGAGGTGACCGTAAGCACAATCAAAAGGGAAGGTCTTTTTATGCGGAATTTGAAAGTGGGGAGGGAGGGGGAAAAGCGGAGGGAGGGGTTGCGGGAGAGAGTTCCAGATTTTTGGGCTGTAATGGCTGAAGGCCCGACCACCAATGGTGGAACAGAGGGGACGAGAGATAAACAGGAGGCCGGAGCCAGTCGAACGGAGGCAGCGGGTGATGGAGTGGGATCGGAGAGGTAGGGAGGTGTCAGGGAATTAAGTAATTTGAAAACGAATGAAAACTACCCCCGCCAAGTAGACAGAGAAGGAAGGAAGCACAGGAATGAAGCAGAGACCGTGTTCAGCTACTAAACATGGAATCCTGTAGCTCAGTGGTTAGAGCACTCGCCTCGCAAGTGAGAGGACTTGGGTTTGATTTCCGGGCCGGACAAAACCTAAGGCAAGTTTCTTTACTCCACACAGTTGCAGTAAGTAGGTTGTTAGTCAATTGGTGGATCACTTTCCAAAGGTAATAATCTATCCATTTGGTCACTCAATCCATGACTGTTTTGGGACGCTGCTGTGCCCAATTTCACTCACAAAATATGCAGTCGATTTACTTTACAGTATATTCTGTGAAGCCCTTTGAGACGTTTCAATCATCATCATCCTTGCATTTGATATAACACCTTATATCTCAAAGTGCTTCACAGATTATACTATAAAGTGAATTGACTGTATATTTTTGTGGGTGAAATGCGGCAGCCAATTGCGCACAGCAGCGTCCCACAAACTTATCATGGATTGAGTGACCAATTTTTTTTAAAATGTGATAAAGTCAATGAAATGATAAGGTACTGTATCAAATCAAGTATTATTATTATTGCTGAACACCTAAAAATCCACCCAGCCTTAGACAGAGATAAAAAAACCTTCAGTCCCACAGAGACTACACCTCCTACACCCACCCCACCCCTTGATCCCAACCACACCTTGTGTGCAAATCCAGTACTTTGGGACATCCTCCCAATGTGAAAGGCGCTGTATAAATGCAATCTGTTGTTGTTGTTGATATGCTGTGAAGTGCAGTGACTGTGTATTTGTAGATGAATGAGGTACCTAATTCCCACACAGCGATATCACACAAACAGCCATGCAGTGAGTGACCAATTTTATTTGGGGGATTATTGGACACCAGGATACCAGGAGAGAGAGAGAGAAAAGCAGAATCTTTTCGAATAGCACCGCGGATCTTTAACATCCACCTGAACAGGCAGACAGGACAATGGTTTGACATCTCATCCGTAGGACGGCATCTCCGATAATGTATTGAAGTGTCAGTCTAGACTATGTGAGTTCATGTTCCAACATGAAACTTGAACCCACAACCCTCTGATTAAGAGGAGTGTTACTGACTGAGCCAGGCTGACTCACCTTGTTTTAAGGCTTTTATTGCCGTGTTATGGCCTTGTAATAACAGGCAAACCTATCCCACAGTCTCCACAGTCTGACAGGCTTGATATATAGTCTGAGCCAAATACCAGCACTAAAACCTCCCCTGTACCCTCTTGTTATCTCTTAAATGCTTCGGGACGTTACTCTGTGTGACAGGCGCTGTATCAATGCAAGTTGTTGTTGTTGGTGACTGTGTTGGCTATGTCAGAACACCCTCACTGGCCCAGCTTGGTGGGGGATGGGTCGAAGAGGAGGGTCTTGAGACGGGCCTTAAAGGAGGTGAGGGAGGGGCGTGGCGGAGGGGCTCAGGGATGGAGGAAAGTGGCCTAAAATTTGCCAGTGGATTCTGGAGAGAGGATCCACGTGGCTTGTCTCAGGTTTCCTGGAGAAATCATTTCATTGACTTTAGCACATTTAAAAAAAATTGGTCACTAAATCCATGATAAGTTTGTGGGACGCTGCTGTGCACAATTGCCTCCACATTTCACCCACAAAAATATACAGTCAATACAATCCCCACCCCCATCATTGCCAGGAATCCACCTCCCCCTCATTGAATCAAATATTAACTGCTGGATTATATGATAATGTTGGATAGTTCTTACTGCTCTGTTTCCTTTAGGGTCTATTATAATAATAATCCTTACATTTGATATAGCGCTTTTCACGTCTTCTCGACATCTGAAAGCGCTTCATAGAATAAACTGTAAAGTGAATTGACTGTATGTTTGAGCGAACGCGGCAGCCAATTGTGCACAGCAATGTCCCACAAACAGTCATGGATTGAAAATGACAAATTTTTTTTTTGGTTTTGGAGGGATTATTATTAGATGTGTGGAGTAAGGAAACTTGCCCAAGGTTTCGCCCTCTGTCTGGAATTGAACTCAGGTGTCTCGCTTGCAAAGCGAGTGCTCTAACCACTGAGCTACAGAACTATTACAGGTGTCACCATGGATCTATTCAGCTCAGAACTATTCATTAGCTGCGAAATGCTCACAAGGGCACTGGAGCATAAACCGTGTACGTATCTGCATGTGTCTACATGTGTGTGCATATTTGTGCGTGTATAAGTGTATGTACATATATGTGCGTGTGTATGTATGTCTGCGTGCATATTTGTGTGTGTGTAAGTGTGTGTGTGTATATGTACATATATGTCTGTGTACACATGTGTGTGTTCGCATACGTGCCAACAATGACCCAATTCAGAATCAAAGGGGAAATGAAGAAGCGGTGAAGATTATTGAGTCAGATTTGGAATCCAACACAGCTGGGTTTGCTGTAAGAGATGGAAACTTTCACTAATCCAATGAGATGGGGCGGGAGGGGGAGGGGGGAAGGGGGAAGTGGTCAGGTGGGTGCGGGTGTAAGAGTTTCTAAGGAACAGTGTCTCTCAGCTGTCGCAAAATGTTCCAACCTGACGTTCCGTCAATGAGAAACCGAGGGTTTGAGCAGCAGCTCCACAATGTGCCATTTAAAACAAACTCTTTCATTGTGATGTGGTCCCAGATGGGAGTCAGCGCCTGGCATTCAGGTCTGCTTGACAAAGTATTGTGTGTACAATAAATGTACAACAAGTGGCCAGGCTGACGAGACACACTCAGACATGTGTCCTACATATGTGAGACTATTAATTGCCTCCTCAGGGAGAGATGAAATGGAGACTCAAAACAGCTGATTTCTCCAGGAAACCTGAGACAAGCTACGTAGATCCTCTCTCCATAATCCACCGGCCAATTTTAGGCCACTTTCCTCCATCCCGGACCTCTCCACCTCGTCCTCCCACTCCCTCCCTCACCTCCTTCAAGGCCCGTCTCAAGACCCTCCTCTTCGACCGCGCCTTTGGTCATCTTTGGGACATCCTCCTGATGTGAAAGGCGCTGTGTCAATGTAATGTGTTGTTGAAATTCAAGGATTATTATTGACATTTATTATTAATTAATGAATTATTAATTAAACAAATTCTTATTATTACTTTTTTTTGTTTTGCATTTCGCCCACAAAAATACAGTCAATTCACTTTACAGTGTAGTCTGTGACGCTTTGAGACGTCTTGAAGATGTGATAAGGCGCTATATCAAATGTAAGGATTATTGTTATTTATTTATTATTACCATCAGCCCAGTGAAAGCTTGCAGGTAAAACAGTGATCACACAAAATACACATGAGCTCCAGTGCTAATGAAAATCATCTCCAGAGTCCTAACTCTGCTCACTTTCTCTCAAACTAAAATAAAACCCTGTGACAAGGACACTGACTGACACAGACAAAAAAAGCTGTGATACATAGACAGGGGCCCAGAGGGTTTCTAATCAGTTTATTTTTGAATTTGCCGCTATCTCTAATGATGCTACCATCAGGAATACTGGTGTCATTCCAGACAGCGGGAAGTTTAGTGATTCAAATATACTGTGGAGTCCTGTAGCTTAGTCCCAAGCAGGCCGAAACGTTGGGCAACTTTCCTTACACTTCTGTTTGCCTAGCAGTAAGTAAGAACCCGGTTGTTAGTCGATTAGCGGATCGCTTTCCGAAGGTAATAATCCATCCATTTGGTCACTCAATCCAGGACTGTTTGTGGGACACTGCTGTGAGCAATTGGCTGCCACATTTGGTGACTCAATTCATGACTGACACATGCGAAAACCCATCACGGTGATCAGTCAGGTGTCTGACACACGCGGAACCCCATTATTGTGTTGAAGATAAGCAGTGGAATCAACCAAAAACCCATTTAAAGTCACGCGTGTGACTGCACTGAATGTAAGAGTGAGTGTGAACAGGCTCTACCTTTGTAAGGTAGTATCAGATAGAGAGAGTGTATGGGACGCTGCTGTGTGAAATTAGCTGCTACGTTTCGCCCACACAAAATAAACAGTCAATTCACTTTACAGTATATTCTGTGAAGCGCTTTGAGACGTCTCGAAGACGTAATGAGGCGTTATATCAAATGCAAGTATTATTATTATAATGAGTCCTCAAATTAAGGGGCCATGGACCACTTTCGCCAACCCCCTTCCGATCTGCCCCCCTTCAGATGGCTGAAAACCAGTCCGTTAAATCATTAATAATAACTATAATCATTTTGCATTATCACATCGTTGAGATGTCTCAAAGCTCTTCACAGAATATATTGTGAAGTGTATTTTGTGGGCAAAATTTAAGCAGCCCCTCTTACATCCCCCCGATATGAAAGGTGTTATAATAATAATAATAATAATATAATAATCCTTGCATTTGATATGTTGTTGAAATGTAAAGCGTATTGTATTCCCAGCGCCTCGGGACGTCCTCCCGACGTGAAAGGCGCTATACAGATGTAACCGTGTTGTTGTTGTTGTTGTTGTATTGTATCTGGTTTTCCAGGTTGATGTTGTTGGTTCATTCCTGGGCAGTTATCGCCACCTGATGGCTGTCCACAGAACTACAGGCGGCTGCACCTGGTGGTATGTTTTCACTGGTCACTGTGGGTCATTTGGCCACATTCGAACGGAGGACATCCCTCCTCTGCTAATAAGAGGGCATGAAGACGATACTACTGCTGTATTCTCACTTCTTGACAGCTTTGTCCACCTGTCTTCCCACCATTAAGGATTTAATGCCCAAGTTTCTGTGCTCTTCACTGCTATTCTTCAACTTGAGAATGGGTTTTCGCGTGTGTCAGACAACGGCTGATAGTCTCTTTGTATTTCAGGCTGTGGAGGAGGAGGGTCAGGCGGGACCTGACCAGGTAGGTGCTAGCGACACCCAGAGGGAGATGTTGGATTTCTTGAAATCGTCAAAGCAAAACGAGACAACAGCTGAGCGTCCAATACTGGAAGCAAAGCCACTAAGAGACCCTGAGGACCAAGTGTCTAGTGAGAGAGCTCAGGCCAACAATCACAGGGAACATCAGTGTGTGGCAGAGAGGGGAAGCCACGGAAGTCAGGCCAGCCAGGACCACCTAAGAGATGGCTTTGAACCAATGGAAGTAACAATTGACAGCCTTGCCCAGATTGCTGGCCAGGCTGCCGAGGTGCCCGTGCGCACGGCACAGAGCCGAGATTCCGTGGAAAACCTGGTCCCAGAGAGAAGGGAGACGATAAGCACATGTTCTGTAAGCGAAGCTTTGTTGGGTGGAACTTCCTTAACAATGAAGGTTCCTTTGGTTGAAGAACGTGTTCCTGAGGCAGTGGCCAGAGGTGAGAAACTGACGGGGATGATGGGTGTCCAGGGTGATGCTGAGATTACCAAAACCACAAAGCCGGTGGGATGCGGTGAGGATGTTGGATTGGGAATGTGTGTGCAGGGAGCTGTGGCTGTGGGCTCTCCTGACAATGCTGAGTCATTGCTCGCTGGTTTACAGACACCCACTACCTCGAGGGGTGATAGACCTCCAGCGGTCATTAGCAAAGTAGCATTGAACATCTCAGCTGTTAGTGGGCTGGGCTCACACATCCAGGACACAGCAGGACTGCAGCCGACTGATGGCCTCCCGTGTGGGTCACTGCCTGTCCCCGTGAAGCCATCGGCAGAGACAGAGGTTGGCTGGACCCCACCGAGCGGGTTCCCGGACGGTACCGCGCACAGTGTCTGTACACAAGAAGAGCGAGTGCCTGTGGTTGGTACAGATGTTGAGCATGTTAAGGTGTCGCCATTACCTGTGGCTGTGAGAGAGCCTGAGCCACAGGTGTCTAGTCCAGCATCACTGTTGATGGAGAAGGGAGATGACCATGCTCTGTGCCCAGTGAGTAGTGCTGGCGAGGAGCCCAGGGTTGGGGGCTTGGGCGGGAGCGATCCGAAGTCCTTTTCATCTAATGGTGAGCAATTCCCAACCAAGATGCCTCTTGTGCCAACTGGAGATCAGACCAAGCCAAGGCTGGCATTGGCACGAAACGTTATCGACACCCGACAGACACCTGCACCACCGATGGCTCTGGACGGTAGCAGGAGAGAGAATAGAGAAGGCTCCACAGTTCCTTCTGTGCATGTTGAGGACAAGACTACAGACAAAGCCCCAGTGCCGTGCTCGACGGAGACAGTGGAAGACAAGAGGAAGGAGGTGCCGAATGGTGGAAGGACGTTGTTGGTAGTGACGGATGTTCGAAGTGTTGAAAAGGCATTGGTGATCATGGGGGACACAGACACAAACCCCCTCGGGAGTGGGGGTGACCATGTCCCGGTGAAGAGCGTTCCCGACTCCAGGGCGCCGGAGGTGAGCCGACTGCCGTGCATCCTGGTGGGAGATGTTCTGCTCAAAGAAGCGGCAACAACGAGCCAGGCGTCCGAGGAGCTGGGTCACAGGGAGCTGGGGACCCCTCCTGAGCAGGGCAGAGATCCCAAGCTCAAGCCCAGCGAGAGCCCACCTCCCATTCCGTCCGCCACCCCTCAGGAGTTGGCCGCTGGAGCCCGGCGCAAGATATTTGTCCCCAAATCCAAGCAAACGGAGAACACCGAGGTGTTGCCATTGGATGCTCTTAACATGCAACCTCAGCCAAGGAAGGAAGAGGCTGGGAGGAGGATGCAGGAGCTGGTGGAGGACGACCTCTATCCCCTGCCTCGCAGGAGAAGCAACTCCTTGTTACAGGCTCCGGTGACCCCACCGGCCCCCCAAGCCCCCCGCTGCTCCCCTATCCCCGCCCGCAGGATGACCATGCTCCAGGTCCCCAAGCTTCGCCAGGAGCCGGAGGAGAAGAGCGAGAGCGTGTCAGCAACCAGAGGGGAAACAGTCGCGGAGGTCAAGTCATCCACTGGGAAAAGTGAGGCCAAAACAGAGGAGGTGAAATCAACCAAAAACCCCTTTAAAGGTACGAGTGTGACTGCACTGAGTGTAAGAGTGAGTGTGAACAGACTCTATGTTTGTAAGGTGTTATCAGAGACAGTGCGTGGGACGCTGCTGTGTGCAATTGGCTGCTGCGTTTCGCTTACAAAACACCCATATCCTTTGAAGCGCTTTGAGGCATCTCAACATCGTGATAACAACAACAACAACAACAAGATTCCATTTATAAAGCGCCTTTCACGTCAGGAGGACGTCCCAAGGCGCTGCACAGTTGGGTCATGACCCGAGCAGGGGGGATATGGTCAGGGTGAGGGAAGGGAGGGAGCGAGGAGGGGGGAAATGGTCAGGGTGAGGGGAAGGAAGGGAGGGAGCGAGGAGGGGGAAGAGAGTCGAGAGGGGAGCTGAAGGCACGGTCAAAGAGAAAGGTTTTGAGACCGGCCTTGAAGGAGGAAAGGGAGGAAGCGGCGAAGGCACTGGGGGATGGAGTTCCAGAGCCTGGGGGCTGAGAGGCTGAAGGCCCGACCACCGATGGTAGGGCGGTTGGGGCGGGGGACGTGGAGCAGACCGGAGCCAGAGGAACGGAGGGTACGGACGGGTAGGTGGGGGGATAGTAGGTTGGAGAGGTAGGAGGGAGCAAGGCCGTGAATGGCCTTGTAGGTGAGGATGAGGATCTTGAAATCAATCCTCTGGGGGATGGGGAGCCAGTGGAGGCGAGCGAGGGTGGGTGTGGTGTGGTCGCGGTGTCTGGTGCGGGACAGTACACGAGCTGCAGAGTTCTGAATGACCTGCAGCCCGTGGAGGGAGGTGGCGGGAAGGCCGGCGAGGAGAGAGTTCCCATAGTCCAGCCTTGAGGTGATAAAGGCATGAACCAGGGTTTCAGCAGCGTGAGGGGTGAGGTAATGCCGTAGTCTGGCGATGTTCCGGAGGTGATGGAAGGCAGTGCCAGTTGTGGTGCGGATGTGAGGGAGAAAGGACAGCTCAGGGTCGAACAAAACCCCGAGGTTCCTGACTGGCTTTGAGAGGTGGAGAGTGCAGCCTTGGATGCTGATGGTGTCAGCGCCTGAGGTGCGGAGGCGCTGGCGTGAGCCAATCAGGAGGGCCTCGGTTTTTCGCACGTTGAGCTGAAGAAAGTTGTCTCTCGTCCAGGACTCGATGTCGGACAGACAGCTGTCAGGACATCGGTGGTCGTGGAGTTGAGAGTAGAGGAGGAAAGGTAGAGTTGGGTGTCATCCGCATACATGTGGAAGTTAACTCCATGTCTGCGGATGATGTCACCGAGGGGGAGCATATAGAGGGTGAAGAGGAGGGGACCGAGGACAGAGCCCTGAGGGCTCAGAGGGCTAAGGCGCAGAGACAGTGTGTGTGATATGAAGAACAACTTGCATTTACCCAGCACCATTTTTCCCAGCTCGTCCATCTCCAGATGAGCCTCCAGCCCCACCCCTCCTCCACCCCCCCCGTCCCCTGTGCCCTGTATCCCGTCAGTCAGCCTCTGACCGGCTCTGCGTGTTCTTTAGCTCCTCAGGTGATCAGGAAGATCAGAGCCGAGCAGTTTACTGACGCCTCCGGGAACCTGAAGCTCTGGTGTCAGTTCTTCAATTTGTTGAGCGACTCGACTGTCCGATGGTTTAAAGATGGACTTTGTTTGGATGAACTGAAGCGGAGGTAACTGATCCATGGCTTGGTTCTCCTTCAACCAGATTCTTACCACACAACCCAACACAATACAGTACTGTACACACTAAACACAACACAGTATAATACAATACAAGAACAAATTAAATAGATTTCTGCTAGAAAATAATATCTGGGAATGCAGTGTACAGTTTGGGACCCGACATGTCAAGCGAGTGCCAGGATGGTGGAAGGCAAACTAGAGGGACCTTGAACTTGTTTCAACAGCAAATTCTGATGATCTTATGTTCATACACACAATACAAGACAGACAATATAATACAACACAATATAGCACAATACACTACAATCAATGCACACGATACACACAAAAGAGTTTGGGGAGGATGCTCCTGTTGCCGTGCTCTGATCAGACGGCTGCGCTGTGCTGTGTTTCAGCGCTGGGGATGAAAGCCAGTTAGCGCTGGCCATCGTCCAGGCCTCGGGGAAGGATTGTGGTGTTTACAAGTGTGTGGTGGAGAATGATTACGGCTCCGACAGCACAGACTTCCTGCTCAGCAGTGGAGGTAAGTGATGTGTCAGCCTACACCACGCCTTCCAAACAGCTGTCTACCCCTGGTTTGTGAGTGAATGAGTGGGGGGGGGCAATAACACATCTGGGACTGTAAGGGGCAGGGGAGTGGGGTGTGTAAGGGGCGGGGCTGTTGTGTGTGAGGGGCGGGGCTGTTGTGTGTGAGGGGCAGTAGCCTCTCCATCCTCCCTCCTCGTCCCCCCCTCCCCTCCTCGTCCCCCCCTCCCCTCCTCGTCCACCCCTCCCCTCCTCGTTTCCCCCTCCAACCCCACCCCCCACACAGTAATTCAGCTCAGCATTAAGCTCCCCTCTCGACTATCTACCCCCTCCTCGCTCCCTCCCTTCCCTCCCCTCCCCCTGACCATTTCCCCCCTGCTCGGGTCCTGACCAGCAGCGAGTAGGTACCCAGTTGTTAGTCAATTACCGAATATTGTTATTGGCTGATAGTCTAAGTGGGATGTTTGTTGTTGTTGCAGGGATGAGCGGATTTATTTCCAGGGAAGATGTTGAAGGTAAGATCACAGCCTCCCTACAGCGACCCGCCATGCTGACAGGCCTTTTAGTTTAGTAAGTGTCAGTCTGCTTCAGTTGGTAGCGCTCTCACCTCTGAGTCAGAAGGTTGTGGGTTCAAGCCCCACTTTGCGACTTGGAATCACATAGTCTAATCTGATGCTCCAATGCAGTGGTGGGGGCAGCGGGGGTTTGGGGTTCATTGTCGGAGGTGCCGTCATTCACACATGGGATGTTAAACTAAGGTCCTGACTACCTGTTCAGGTGGACGTTGTAGATCCCATGACACTAAGAGAGAAGGGAGTTTCTCTCTCCCTCCCAGTGTCCTGGCCAACGAACCCCCAAATAAAATTGGTTACTCGCTCCACAGCTGTTTGTGGAACACTGCTGTGTGCATATTGGCTGCTGCCTTTCACCCACTAAACACACAGTCTCCATTTTACAGTGTATTCTGTGAAGTACTTTGAGACGTCTCGATGACATGTTAAGACGCTGTATCAAATGAAAGGATTATTATTGAGTCACAACTTGGCCTTGTGCTGTGTGTAACGCAGAGTGTCACATCCTGTGGTCTCCATTACAGTGGGCGAGGAAATCGAAATGATGCCTGTGCTGTTCGCTAAAAGTCTGATGGACTCCGGGTTCTGGGCTGACAAGTTTTTCGGCAGGATTATGATGGAGGAGGTGCATTTTGGAGCTGGGTTCCTGGGCAAGGCCAGCCGGGTGAAGGTTATATACGGGTTAGACCCCATCTTCGACTCCGGCTCTACCTGTATCATCAAAGTGCGAAACTGCATCGCTTACACCACCAAGAACGAGAACAGCCTGATTGAGAGAAACCACAGCCTCACTGTGCAGGTAAACCATCCGGCCCAACTGCAGAGTGGAGCAGTCGTATCGCCCGCAGAGGAGAATGATTGCAGTTCACTCGGGAGCTGATAACACCACTGTCAGCATGTCTTGGTCTGTAGCCAAGGGCCTGTCTTGGTCTGTAGCCAAGTGCCGCATTGTCAGAGGTGTCGCCCTTCGGATGAGATGTTAAACCGAGGTCCTGTCTGACTGTTAAACATCTTATGGCACGATTTGAAAAGAGAAGGGAGTTTCTCTCTCCTGGTGTCCTGGCCAACAAGCCTTTGGATAAAATCGGTCACTCACTCCATAGCTATTTGTAGGACACTGCTGTGTGGAACTAGCTGCTGTGTTTTTCCTACAAAATACACAGGCACTACACTTTACAGTAAATCCTGTAACTGGACCAATATCACAAGGTCGCAAAAGAAGTTTAGGTAGAGAAGGCCTTTGGACCCATTTGATCTCATCTCTCTGCAACATGTACACCTCTATCCTCCCTCAGTGCTGCCACCCAAGTCAGACTAAAACCAGAGAACACGGCCTGCGATTGAAGGGGGTAAATTCAGGAAATATCTATGGAAACGCTAGTTCAATGAGCGAATAATAATAATAATAAATAATAATCCTTGCATTTGATATAGCGCTTTTCACGTCGGGAGGACGTCTCAAAGCGCTTCACAGAACACACTGTAAAGTCAATTGACTGTATATGTGTGGGCGAACGCGGCAGCCAATTGCGCACAGCAATGTCCCACAAACAGTCGTGGATTGAAAATGACCAATTTATTATTGTTGTTGGTTTTGGAGGGATTATTATTAGGCTCTGTGTGGAGTAAGGAAACTTGTCCAAGGTTTCGCCCTCTGCCTGGAATTGAACTCAGGTCTCTCACTTGCTCTAACCACAGGATTCTGTGGGACAGGCTCCCTAGGGTGATGGTTGAAGCAGGAAGTGTTAATTCCTTAAAACACAGATTAGATCATTTTCTTTTAGGAAATAACATTGTGGGATATAGTACAAATAGGGTTCGGGACATATGCGAACGCGACCGCCAGGAAAGTGGACGGTGAACTAGATGGACCTTGGTCTTTTTTTGGCCTAGCATTTCTTATGTTCTTATGTTTTTTTTTATCGCCAGGAATGCAAGCTGCAGAACACAGCGAGGGAGTACAATAAAATCTTTGCTGCCGAGGCTCGAACGATCAATACCTTTGGGGTTGTGCCGGAGTAAGTCTCCCTGCAGCTTGGAGTTGCTCTCAATTCCAACAGCTTCAGACCCCGCAGGTCTCTATCACCCCTATCCTCGCCCGACTCCACTGGCTCCCGATCACACAGAGGATACAATTCAAGATCCTGGTCCTCACCTTCACAGCCCTCCACGGCCTTGCTTCACTCTAACTCTGAGACCTCCTAATCCCATACCAACCTGCCCACTCCCTCCATTCAGTGGGCACTGGCCTGCTTCACATCTCCCATTTTTAGCCTTCAGCCTCTGCCCCCACTCTCTGGAACTCCATCCCACAGTCCCTCCGCCTTGCTCCCTCCTTTGCCTCCTTCAAGCCCCGTCTCAAGACCCTCCTCTTAGCCCGGGCCTTCAGTCATCCTCCTACCCTTACCCTCCCTGGTCTCCACCCCTCCTGATCCCAACCACCAGCTCGGGTGCAGATCCCTGACTGTCCAACACCTTGGGTCGTCCTCCTGATGTGAAAGGTGCTGAACAAGTGTAATTTGTTGTTGTTGTCACTCACCCCGTCTTGAATTGATTTCAGGATAATTCCGCTGCACCTGGTCTATCGCCCGGCCAACAACATCCCCTACGCCACCATTGAGGAGGAGCTGAGTGGCCCCTTTGTGAAGTATTCAATGAAAGACAAGAATATGACGGTGAAAAGTGACTCTGAGATTGGACACAAGTGCCGGGCTTTCCAGCACTGGATTTACCAATGGACAAACGGGAATTTGTTGGTAACAGACTTACAAGGTACAGTAGACGATCAATATCCATTGATATAAGTAAACGATCCTGTGGCGCTACTCGGAAAAGAGAAGGGAGTTTCTCTCTCCAACTGTCCTGGCCAACAAACCCTCAGATTACAAAAAAAATTGGTCACTCGCTCATGGCTGTTGGTCACTCTGCTTGACCACTCGAGCGAATTGCTCACTCGCTGAAGAGAGAGGACCTGGGTTCGATTCCCGGGCGGGGTGAAATCTTAGGCAAGTTTCTTTACTCCACACGCCTCTGTTTGCCTAGCAGTAAGTAGGAACCTGATTGTTAGATGATTGGCGGATCGCTTTTCCAGGTGTAATAATCCCTTCAAAAGGTACCCCCGGATTTAAAAAAAGTCACTCAATCCACAACTGTTTGTGGGACGCTGCTGTGCACAATTGGCTGTCGCGTTTCACCCAAAACATATACAGTCAATTCACTTTACAGTACAACCTGTGAAGCGCTTTGAGATATCTCAAAGTCGTGATAAAGCGCTATATCAAATGCACTATTATTATTATTACAGGACCCTGAGTGACAATGTGTCTCAGCACTGTCAATAATATATGGTTTGTGATGTTTAACAGTGGCCTTTCTACTTGTCACTCTGTCTGTCTGCTTATCCACACAGGCGTTGGTCTGAAGATTACTGATGTGCGGATCGCCACTGTTTCCAAAGGGTACGTTCATCACAGACATTGCATTATCCATGGAAATCAGGCAGAGGACAGAGAATATAACAGTGAAGCAAAACAGAGCAGAGAGGACAAGAGAGGATGTGTGTGGAATGGATGGCAGGTTAATGTAAAGAAAACCACAAAAGGATTTTCTAAATATATAAAAAGCAAAGGAATCATGAAAGAAAAGCTTGGGCCAAATAGAGACGAAAAATCTAATCTTAGAAAATGAAGGACTGAATGAGGATTTCCGCTGAGTTTTACTGGAGCGAGAGAGAGAGACTGAGGGTGGTGGAGGCCAGGAAACTGGTACATGTGGATTTTTGAAAGGATTTTGATGAGGTGCCATGTACGAGGCTTGTTAACCAAATAAAGGTACTTATTAGCAATAGGTAGGTGACAGAAATGGTAGAGAGTTGGTTAAAGGATAGAATTTGGGGAATACAAGATTGTTATTCGTAATGGAGAGATGTAAAGATTGGTGTACCCCAGGGGTCAGGGTTAGGACCACTGCTTTTCTCCATTTATATAAGGGGACAATTTCTAAATTTGCAGCTGATACAAAACAACAACCAACAAGTTACATTTATATAGCGCCCCTCATCCAGGGGAGCGTCTCAGAGCACTAGTGTAGATGAAGAAGTTTGTAAGCAACTTCAGGGGAATATAGATATACTAGTAGATTGGGCAGAGAAATGGCAAATGAAATTTAATGCAGGAAGTGCGAGGTTATCAGGAGGACAGATAAAAAGAGTAAGCATATGCTAAATGGTAACATTTTAAAAGGAGTAGAACAATGGAGAGACTGAGAGGTTAATGAATATAAATCCTTAAAGGTGGGAAGGAAGTTGGACAAATCTAATAGGATCCTAGGCTTATAAATAGAGGCATAGAATATATATCTGTATTTTGGTCAGCCGGGTGTCTGACACATGTGGAAACCCATCACCATTACCTAATTAGGCACAGGTTGGCAAGAGCCAAGGGTTGGGGGATCCCAGAGTGTGTTTTGGGGTAACTGCTGGAGTCTAACCAATTAAAACCGCATAGCTTGCCATTGATATTGCTGTCAGACCAAAGAGGTGAAGCCTCTATGTAAATAGTTAGTTAGACCACTTTGTTCATGTCACTTTAGGTGAACTATCCACCTCCTGATGTGAAAGACGCTATAAAAATACAAATTGTTGTTGTGTTTAGTCCAGGGTCATAGAGAGGATGTAGAGGAAATTTATTAGGATGACACCAGGGATGAGGGGTTTGACCTGTGAATAGAAACCAGAGGAACCGGGTACTATTTTCACTGGAACAACAACAACAAATTGCATTGATATAGTGCCCTTCACATTCAGAGAATGTCCAAAGGTGCTGGGGAGGTTGAGGGGAGGTTGAGGGGAGACCTGATCAAGAGCTTCAAATGATGAGAGGGTTTGATAGTCGATGGGGAGAAATGATTTCCACTGTGAGACAGTGATTAGAGGGTGTTAATTTTAGATAGTTAGAAAAGGAGGAAAGATAGACATTAGGAGCAATGATCTGAAATGCCCTGAAGGGGGTGTGGTTGAGGTGGAATCCAAATTATCTTTCAAGAGGGAACAGCATAGGTATCTGAAAAGGAGTGATTTGCAGTGTTGTGGGGGAAAAGGCACGTAATTGGGACTGAATGGATTGCTCTTTCGTACAGAAACAATGGGACGAATGGCCTTCATCAGTGTGTAAATCTCTTTGGTTCTCTGGGATTTAGTGGCCAATGCAGCTATGGTTGTAGTTTGTAAGTGGAGGTGGATGGTTTCTGTCATTCCAGAGAGCGGGAAAGTTGGTGATTCAAATATATTGTGGAGTCCTATAGCTTAGTGGTTACAGCACTCGTGTCACAAGTGAGAGGATCTGGGTTTGATTCCCAGGTAGAGCAAAATGTTGGGCAAGTTTCCTTAGTCCACATAGCTCTGTTTATCTAGCAGTAAGTAGGTACCTAGTTCTTAGTCAATTGGCGGATCATTTTTCTGGGGGTGGGGTAATAATCACTTCAAAATAAATAAATAATAATAAT
Organism: Callorhinchus milii; assembly: GCF_018977255.1. Lineage (NCBI taxonomy): Eukaryota > Metazoa > Chordata > Chondrichthyes > Chimaeriformes > Callorhinchidae > Callorhinchus > Callorhinchus milii. The sequence continues at coordinate 9,016,477 of NW_024704763.1, read as the reverse complement.
AATTTGAGTTACTCAATCCACAACTATTATGGGACACTGCTGTGTGTAATTGGCTGCCGCATTTCACCCACAAAATATACAATCACTACACTTTACAGTATATTCTGTGAAGCGCTCTGAGACGTCTTGAAGACATCATAGCGCTATATCTAATGCAATTATTATTACTCACTGTAAAGACAGAGCAGTGATCATGCTTAAATGTGTTTCTCTTTGCAGGTATCAAGGTCTTACAGGAAACTGTCCGTCGTCAATCATTGAGGACTTTGCTCATGCCCATCAGTGTAACTGCTACTGTGAGGCGCTGGCACTGAAGAGCATCGAGAGTCTCCAACAGTCACTGAAACCTAAGGCAGCCAGGAGCCCACTGCCAGCGAGGAAAGCATCTCAGTCCAGCCCTCAGGTTCACAGGAAGACACAAGGCAGTCCTCAAGTCCAGAGGAAGGGTCTCTCCAGCCCACAGGCTCCGAGAAAAGGGGTTGCAAGCCCTAAAGTCTCTCGCAAAACGGGCGATTCCGAGGACTCGCTGTCTGGAGTGAAGCACAAAACTGTGGAAATACCCAAATCTGTCCGGCTTCGGTAAACCGGGCCGATCAGTGGCCGAGAAGGATGGCGCAAGGGTTTGAAGCACTTTTGCAAGAAATTTATTTATGTGGATAAAAAAAAACTTGAGTAAAAATAAGGATACAAAAAAACAAGAGAGAGAGAGAGAGGAGAATCAAACTTAGTGTCATCGTCAGTAATGTCCGCTGGGAGGTGATGTCCACATCAGCCTCTCGCTCGACTACGACAAACCATTACTCCTTGTGAGGTTGTTCCCAGTAGTTCCAACGAGTGGGTCTGACAACAACAACAACAGCTTGCCTTTCTATAGCGCCCTTCACGCGGGACAGCGTCTCGGAGAGCTGAAAGCTAATTAATCACAAGAGTAAACCTAGAGTGATTTTTGCAGAACGCAGAGATTTTGTTTACACAGCATAAGAGCATAAGTACATAAGAAATATTAGACGAAAAAAGACCAAGGTCCATTTAGTTCGCCTTCTACCTTCTTGGCGGTCGCATGCACATATATCCCGAACTACCTATTTACTTGTCCCAGGCTATTTGCTAGTCCTTATAATATATAGGTTTACAGTTCATTTTTGCTTTGTTACTCGACCACTATCTTTTTGAGCAGGAAAGTGTAGAGAGGCGGCAGGCACGCTTAGTTGGCAAGACTGTAGGTGAGAAATGGCTTAGGACCTGACAGTGCATGTATGAACTGACGGGGAATATTAGATGGCTAATATTTAATATCAGCGAGTANTTTTTTTGAGAGGCAGATTACGGGTAAATAAGCTATTTGGTATATATTATAATTCGGCCAATTATCCGGACAGCAGATTAGCTGGGACCATTATTGGGAGATTGACATGAGTTTTGTTTCGATATTAGGTGATACTGTTAAAAATTAACTAGCGTTGGGTTGTTTTTGTTTGCGATCGTCTGGTGGTCACCAAGTGGTTGTGAGCAGTTGCATCAGAGCACCAATGCTGGGTTTATTAATGACGTACACAGGCCTGTCACGTGAGCTGACAGTCACTTGTTTTAGTGACGTGAATGAGCTTGTAACTGAGGTGCTAATTCTGGATCTCACTGAGCACCGTGAGTGTTGTTGGGAGCATTACGCTATCTCTCAGAAATGCTTCCAATGCACACAACCCCCTAGACTGTACATTGTCACATTAGGTTGCCAACTTCACCCCTACTAATCTCCTTACAGGGTCTCCTAGGAGCTGAACTGGCTCCCAAGGTGACATGTTTGGCTACAGAATGTCAGAATCGAGCCAGGCCTCTGTGGCGGTCTCTAGTCTGGTTGCTGAGCCAGGTGGGTCCGCAGTATTCCAGAGCACTGCTGATGACAGCCCAGCCCAGCCTAGCACATCCGCAGCACCTGGAAGGGCCGACCAGTCACTGGGGGCAGGGAATCCAACCACTCAGCTCCTGTTAACTTTGCAGCCAAAGCCCTAATAGTTAGGAATGTTCCAGCTGGACAAGCAGCAGGAAAGCTTGCCAGACAGCGATATCAATGGCAAGCTGTGTGCTTTTGGCTGGTTAGACTCCAGGAGTTACTCCGACACATTCTGGCACCCCAAGCCTTGGCTTTTGCCAACCTGCGTCTAATACTTTCTGGAATTAGCTAAGTGGGATGCGTGCCTTCAGGGAGAGAATGCGCATTCCATTCCAACAATCTTCTGGTGATGTCTGGTTTCACCAACCCCCCACCCCGCATCTACTTTGAATCCATCTTTTCTCTGTGTTTTCGGGGACCAGCCAGAAAGGGCAAGTGGAATTGACTTGGTCTCTCTTCTCTGGGTTGCAGTCCAGCTCTGTGAGAACCCAATGCATTTCCAACTCACGTCCTAATTCACACCAGTCCTCAACACAAAGATGCCATTGGCACTAATGCCCCGAAATTCCACCCACTCTTAGCCTGCAAGTCCATTTTGTCTTAAAATTTAGCAGACCTGTGGAAAATTATTAAATAGATTTAACGTAGAGGTTTCCATATTTCCTAAAAAGAAACCGGCTTCCAAATAAAGACTGAAATTTAAGGAATTTTCACAATTCCGCAAAATTGCCATGATGACTCAGACGAGATGGAATTTTGTGTTTAAAGGGAATTTTTTTTTTGCCGTGAACTGATTTGATTTGGTTTCAGTTTCTTGCAAATCCGGCAGCTGAGAAACTGAGGGAGGCTCTGTGTGTGTGTGTGGGGGGGGGTGATGTGACACCCGCCTGGCGATTATATGGAATGTTCTCCTGAGTTCTTGTCAGAACATAATAAGGAGGTCTCACTTATTGTTATTGGTTGTGTTGCCTGGGTGGGATCGAGGCAGGAGTGGGCAAGGTAGGGGGAGCTATGCTCTGTGTCTCACCAATGTTCTCCCTGACATTGTGAGCCCATTACAAGGGAATGTGAGCTGGGTTTAGACTGTCATGAGACAGGTTAGGGTTACCCTACTTCAGTGGAAAATGTTCCACCTTGGGCATCTTCCAATCCCCAAAGCTGAGCTGCTCCCCTTGTGTGCCAGAGTGGAGGAGACCTAGTTCCCCTGCATCTCCCCATGAAACCTACGATTGCTGGGCTGGTGAAGCGACTCGTGTACTGAGCAGATCTATCCACAGGGACTCATTCTTCCTGACATCATGTAGCTCTCTAGGTTTAGTGTTGAAACCCAATTCTGAGCATCATTGAATGTGAAATAGATTGTGTACAAATACCATCGATGTAGGATGGTGATGTAGGAAAACTTAATGTCAATTACAGAAGCCACTGCCACTCATGTGCTGTTTACATTACTTCTGTCAAAGCAAGTCCAGATCTACTCAATATCTTCTCCAAGTCTAAGCATACCCCAAGTCTACCACAAGTCTATTCCAAATGGGGTCCTCTCCTATAGGACAAACATGTGAGTGATAACACCTGTCACAATACGTGTCTGCTGATGGTTCTCAAGCTCCAGTATCTTTCAGCTGAGCTGATGATACCCTCCCACCAGGCAGCCAGGACCTCCCAAATCCAGCATGACTGACACTACATGAGATGTTTCCTTCCTACCAACCTTACACAAGCTATTATTGAATGAAAGCTTACTCTATGCGTTATCACTGAACACAACAGCAACATGTGATTACATGGCACCTAACACACACAGGAATTGTGGAGCTCTTCACAGAGATGTGGTTGGACACTGAGTAAAGGATGGAGGATGGGGAGGTGGTCATAGGCTTGTTCAAAGAGATTGGATTTCAGGCAAGAATTAAACAGGAAGAGAAGCAGTGGAGGAGTTAGAAGGAGGAAGTTGCAGAGATTAGACGTGTAGGAACTGAAAGCTTGGCCACCGATGGTGGTGAATGGAAGATGGGCAAGTCTGAGCTAGCTGAGTGGAGGTGGGGAGTGGAGGAGTGAAGTAGGAGAAGGTTGGAGAGAAAAGGAAGTGCCAGGGAATGGATGATTTTATAGGTGAGGGTGAGGAGCTTGAAATCAACCCACTGGGAACCAGTGAAGTTTGGTGAGGACTGGGGTGTGGAGGTTTGGATGAGTTGCAGCCTGTGATTAGTAGAGCGAGGAAAACCAGCGAGGAGAAACACTGGGAAACTGAACAAAATGTGAGGAATATGTGAAGGAGTGTTTCAGTGGCGTTGAGTGTGAGGTAGGGGAGGAGGCGGGCAATGGGGCCCATGTGAGGAAAGGTGGTCTTGGTGAGGGACCGGATGTGATGGAGAAAAGAGAGCTGGGGATCGAGCACACATCCGTTCACACACTTGCTCTCCACACTCATTCATTTGTTCATTCATGCATACATGCACTCATTTATTCACTCTCATTTACTCACACATATTCAAACGCATGCATTCACACAAATGTATGTAACTCATGCACACGCACATACACACACAGCTGGACACAATGACACTCAACAAAACGCAGTTACTACACTTTACAGTACCTCCTCCGAAGTGCTTTGAGATGTCCTCCAGAAGTGAAAGACACTATATAAAGTGCAGGGATTGTTATTATAATATTATAATTCATGCTGTGATGCAGATTCCTGCAGTCCGTAGTTTATAACTGATCAGACCAGAAGCTGGTTAGACTCCAGCAGTTACCCCAAAGCACACTCTGGGGTCCCCAAGCCTTGGCTCTGGCTAACTTGAGCCGAATACTTTTTGGAATTAGGTAAACAGGATACGTCCCTCCAGGGAGAGAGGGAGAGAGAGAGAGAGAGAGCATTCCATTCCAACAATCTATCTCTGGGATTTCCATGTGGAGGTGGGAGACCTGGTATTCTCAGTTTGGTTTGGAGACTCTGAAGCATAGTGATGGGTTTCCACATGTGTCAGACACCCACCAAAAAAAAGGAAGTACATTGCAGTAAAAAAGGATGATTAAACTCGATAAGTGACAGCACCTCACTCCCACCCCACCAAAAAAAAATTGGAAGAGCAGCAGGCAGCTGGGAGTTGGTCAGATTTGTATCTCATTGATACCGACTAAAACTCCTTTTATACCCAACAAGTCTAACTTCCACATGCAGAGAGCTGGGGTGTGGGGGGTTGGAGGCAGAGGGGGGAGCTACAATGTCAGAGATATCATCTTTTGGATGAAGTGTTAAACCAAGGTCCCATCCATTGCCTGTTCAATTGATCTTTCACCTCCTGGTGTTTGTGGGACGTTGCTGTGCATACATTGATTGTGGTCTTTGCCTGTAGATAGTTACTAGGTTTGACCACAATTCCCTGCAATGTGTCTGGGGATGTTTTGTGTTAAATGATAAAAATGATACTTACATTTGACACAGTGCATTATCACGTCTTCGAGACGTCTCAAAGCGCTTCACAGAATATACTGGAAAGTGAGCTGACGGTATATTTTGTGGGAAAAATGAAGCAGCCAATTGCTCACCGCAGTGTCCCACAAACAGTCGTGGATTGAGTGACCAAATTATTGTTATTTTTTAAAGGATTGTTACCCCCGGAAAAACGATCTGCCAATCGACTAACAAACAGGGTCTGATTTACTGCTAGGAGTAAGGAAACTTGCCCAACGTTTCGCCCTGCCCAGGAATCAAACCCAGGTCCTCTCACCTTTAAGGCGAGTGCTCTAACCACTGAGCTACAGGACTCCATGTGAGGCGTGAGATGTTCACACTGACAAAGCCAAACCTGAACACTGGCAATGTCATCTGCGAAAAAAAGGATCTTTTCTAACAATGTGTGAGTTTAATCTTCATAGACAGTTATAAATAAAGGGATTTTCAATGTGGAAAAAGAAAATTCATTGCAACAGAAATGTCCTGTAAGGGTTTTGTTGTAACGGGGCGTTGCATTGCACGAGTTTCCATGTCACGGGAGTTTTAATGATAAATAATTCATTCTTGCAGTTTCAATGTTAATTACCAATGCGCTGAGCTTGATATAAATATCCCTCAAACAATAAACCTTCAATTCACATTGCTGTTTATTACATTCAGAGGAAAGAAGTGGAATATTGTTGGGCTAAATTTATAATAATAATCCTTGCACTTTATATAATAATCCTTGCATTTGATTTTTTTTATATAGCGCCTTATCACATCTTTGAGACGTCTCAAAGGGCTTCACAGAATATACTGTAAAGTGAATTGAGAATATATTTTGTGGGTGAAACGCGGCAGTCAATTGCGCACACCAGCGTCCCACAAACAATCGTGGATTGAGTGACCAAATTTTTATTTACGTTTATGCTTTGAAGGGTCCTATTTGGTCCTCACTTTCAAAGCCCTCTATGACCTTGCTCCTCCCTACTTCTGTGACCTCCTAACCCCCGACTCACCTCTCCGCTCAATGCGGATCCCTGACTGTCCAGCGACTTGGGACTTCCTCCTGACGTGAAAGGCACTATGTAAATGTAATTTGTTGTTGTTGACCTAATAAATAGCTATCTCAAATAAACCAAGAGCAATCTGGAGATTCAGGTTGTCATTGCCCTGTGAATCATTTTTAATTGGACATTCAGGAGAACATTAACCTGCCCAGAGATCGTTATCATTTTATGGCCAGTCTCCACTTATCACACCCAGGTGAGGCTCGTGTTTCTCTGTAAGGCACGTGTCTTAACCCTTCACCTGTCTCCCTTTGTGTCCAGCGCACATTCCTTAGTTATCACACGCCTGAGCCCGCTGTGCATGAGAACATGTCTGACGACAACATTTCATGTCTCAGGATCATTGAGTAACAGCAAACTTTGATCTGACAATAGGCGCAGGACCTTGAACTTCTCATCTTTCTATGGATTTATTTACCCTCAGGGGAGTGTGCCGTGACTCTGAAATAGCTGGACTTGTTGATAAACATTGGAATTTAGTGAGCTGTGTGTGAGCTATGCTATTTCTGCCTCCTCTACACCAGGGACAAAAGATTTAATCTTCGATAGTCCTATCACCGTCATAATTATGTGATAATTATGTGATAATTATATCCCGTGATTGTTAACACATCGCACAATGCATTTTTGCAGCTCAGGGGCAAGCGAGAGACCTGGGTTCGATTCTCAGCAGGGCAAAACCTTGGGCAAATTCCCTTACTCCACATGCCTTATAATAACCCCTCAAGAAAAAAAAACACAGTAATAAATTGGTCACTTCAATCCACGACTGTTTGTGGGAAGCTGCTGTGGGCATTGGCTGCTGCATTTCGCCCACAAATATACAGTCAATTCACTTTACAGTATACTCTGTGAAGCACTTTGAGATAACAACAACAACATTACATTTGTATAGCCCCTTTCGCGTCAGGAGGATATCCCAAGGCAGTGGACAGAGTACAGCATTTCAGCCCCTAGCTGGGGTCAGAGGTGGGGAAGGGGGGGTGTGGAAGGGGGGTGCTGATGGCTTGGTCGAAGAGGCGGAACTTGAAGGAGGCTAAGGAGGGGGTGAGGCGGAGTGATTGGGGGATGGAATTCCAGAAGTTGGGGGCAGAGTGGCTGAAGGCTCTCTGCCAATGGTGCCAATGGGACATGGAGTAGCCCGGAGCCGGCTGAGCGGAGGGAGTTGGCGGGTTGGTAGGGGGTTAGGAGGTTGCAGAGGTAGGGTGCCTTCTTCAAGGTTGGTCTCAAGACCTTTCTATTTGACCGTACCTTTGGTCTCCCTCCCACCTCTCTGCCTTCCCTCACCCCTACACCACCTCCCCTCCTCCATGCTCGGGCCCCGACACCACTTTGGGACGCTTTGGGACGTCTTCCCAATGTGAAAGGTGCTCTATAAATGTAATTGTGTTGTTGTTATTGTTGTTGTGGGGCGAGGCCATGGAGGGCTTTGTAGGTGAGGACCAGGATCCTCTGAAGGATAGGGAGCCAGTGGAGTTGGGCGAGAGTAGGGGAGATGGGGTCATGGAGTTTGGTGCAGGAGATGACACGGGCTGCAGAGTTCTGGATTATCTGCAGCTGTGGAGGGAGGAGTTGGGAAGGCCGTCAAGCAGGGAGTTTGCATAGTCGAGCCTGGAGGTGATGAAGGTATGAACAAGAGTTTCAGCGCCTGAGGGGTGAGGTAGTGGCGGAGTCGGGTGATGTTACAGAGGTGAGGGAAGGCAGAGCGGGTCATGGCTTGAATGTGTGGAAGAAAAGACAGTTGAGGGACGTCCTCCCGACGTGAAAGGTGCTCTATAAATGGAATCTTGTTGTTGTTGAACAAGACACCTCGGTTCCTGACTGGTTGGTGAGTTGTGGTGTGTAACTATGGAGGTTGATGTTGCCAGAGCCTGAGGTGCGGAGGCGATGGTGCGAGCCAATCAGGAGGGCCTCAGTCTTGTTCACATTTAACTGTTGGAAATTTGCCCTCATCCAGGACTTGATGTCCGACAGACAGCAGTGGTCCTGGAGTTGAGGGTGGGGGCAGAAAGATAGAGTTGGGTGTCATTCGCATACACCAAAGGGGAGCATATAGATATTAAAGAGGAGACAAGGACAGAGCCCTGAGGGGGACGCCAGACGTGACAGTGCGGAGACTGGAGGAGAAACCGTTAGAGGCAACAAAGTGGAGATGGTGAGAGAGATAGGAATCGAACCAGACAAGGACAGGTCGTGAAGATTGAGTAAGGCAAAGAGGCGGTGTATGAGGATGGAATGATTGATGGTGTCGAAGGCGGCAGAGAGGTCGAGGAGGACAAGGAGGCAGAGGGAGCCCTGATCACAGATGTTCATAATGTTATTAGTGACTTTGACCAGGGCTGTTTCCTAACTGTGAGCAGCGCGGAAGCTGGATTAGAGGGGTTCAAAGAGGGAATGGCGAGAGAGAAATGAGCGGAGCTGGGGGTCTAGAAGACGTGAAAAGCACTATATCACTTGCAAGGATTATTATTATTTTTGTGTGTGTGGGCATGGGTGGGGCAGAGGGTGGGTGGACTAACTGGAGAAATGATGTGATTTTGGTGGCATTGTTTAGGTCTGTGTCTGTAATGATTGCAAAGCACTTTGAGATGTTTTATCTCCCTCTCCTCCTGGCTTGATGAAGCGCTCTGGGACGCTACCCTGCGTGAAGGACGCTAGATAAATGTAAGTTGTTGTTTTTGTTGTTGTTTTTCTTGTCTTAAATGATTTAAGACGGAAAAAAACTTAAATCCAGTCTGAATTTGGAAGCCACCTTTGTTTTAAGCATCGCAGAACAGCAGGTTTTTAATTTAAGAACTTTTCACAATTCTGCGTAACCTTGAATTGTAAAACAAAGATTTTACAGACTTGGTTGAATTTTAGGTACAGGCTGCTACAATCCTACCCGAGCGACTGTGAGGGGTTGACAATGATAGGTCTTTAACACAGACAATTCTTTCAATTATTCAACGGATGTAAGTACTGTCCAAATGCAATAATATTCCTTACTTTGATATAATATAATTTACATTTCTCGCACCTTTCACATCAGGAGGACTTCCAAAAACACTTCACTCTAAATTGTAGTGACTGTATTTTGTAAGGATTCAATCTGCCTATTAACCTTGTTCTGCATTTTTGAAAATGAATCATTTGAGAACACGTTAAATATTATGTTTATAACTTTAATCTGGCATCAATCAGTTACATCATAACATACTTCATGTTGCCACACTTTTATAAATATCTGTAATTATCAGTACAGTCTTCATACAGAAGGGAATTAACAATTGGAACAGGGTTACCAGGAAGGGTGGTTTGAGGTCAGGGCACTGGGAGTCATAATAAAAGCAGCTCAATGCTGTGATGGGGGGATGTTAGGGTGGGTGGCTGGAGGAATTGTGACCCTGTGAGGTATTGTATCTGAGGCTTGTGTACCTTTGATGCTTCACCATCAGCAGCCGTATTTCCAGCCACTATGCCCCGAAACCTTGGAACTTTCTCCCCCAATCCATGCCCCATCCTTCCCCTCTTTTACATCATGACTGAAGACCTTCCTATTTGTCCATGCTTATGGTCACTGCCTCTGGCTCTGTGTCAGGCTCCGCCACTGTTAAGCGCTCCAAGAAGCTGCCCCGAGTGAAGGGCGCTATATAAACACAAGTTGTTGTTGTCTTCATGGAATCCATCACCACTGGGTTATACGGACAGAGATATTCACTTACAAGGCATTGAATGGTTGGGGGCGCAGGGAAGGTGGGGGGGAGAACAGTTCCTATGTTCCTATATTCCTAAAGTCATTGTTAATCTGGAAACTGTTTTTCAAGAAGTGTGGAAATCATGGCTCCCACGTTAGGGCTGGAACTTTCCACTTCTGTACAAACTGGAAGGAAATGGTCTCAAGGCTGACATGGTGAAAAATTTCGGGCCACTGATTCGGGTCCTGTTATTCTTTCTGAAGTAAATGTTCGCCAGTTCATTCTGTCTTATTTACAAGAACGGGTAAGAACAGTCCTGTGTTTACTGAAAACATACAGTATTGTTGTACAAGCCACAGCAATTAGTCATAAACTTGGGGCTCTCCGCTACAGTGTTCCATTGCCCATCGAAAGACCAGGTGCCGTTCCCAGTGCTCACCGCACTGTGGAGAGAGAGAGAGAGTGAGAGAGAGACTGTCAGATTTGAAGAATGTTGGTGTAAATAAGGTGCTGTCCTGGAGCTCAATGGTTAGAGCTCTCGCCTCACAAGCGAGAGGACCTGGGTTCGATCCCTGGGCAGGGTGAAACGTTGGGCAAGTTTCCTTACTCCACTCGCCTCTGCCCAACTAGCAGTAGGAACCTGTTTGTTAGTGGAATGGCGGATTGCTTTTCAAGGGGTAATAATTCCTTCAAAAAAACGTCGGTATCTCAACACTGACTGTGGTGGGCCGCCATGTTACAAGAGTAAGTCTAGGTCCGTGTGGAATTTCTCCCCCTCCCAGTCTGTTAGGGAAATGAAATGCAGCGTTGTGAACCCGTACCCCTGTGTGAGTTGATTTGCTAAAACCGCAGCTGTGTGAATAAAGAATAGGGAGGAGATACACTGACCTGCTGAAGAGATCCTGACAGCACCCAAACAGCTCACTGCTGGCAGTGTTGAACAGGCTGCCATTGAGGAAGGAGACACAGTCCACAGACCCCCGAGGCACGTAGAGAATTCCTGACGTGAGAGAGAACGAGACCGGTGAGTGGGAATGCTGTTCGTAGGCTTTCCAGGATGTTTGACTCGCCCACACACACACACAAGGACACGAGGAGGAGCTCGGTTTAGATTTTTAATCAGTTTACGTTTAATACAGCGACTTCTCACAGCAGGGAAGCGTCTCAAAGCACTTCACAAGATTCATTGTAAAATGTAGTGCCTGCATTTTGTAGGTGAAAGCAGTAGCTAATTTGTAAACAAGAATGTCTCACAAACAGCCATGGAGTGAGTGACCAAATTTATCTGGGAGATTGTTGGCCAGGACACCGGGTGAGTGAAACTGCCTTCTCTTTTTGAATAGTGCCGTGCATTGGTGAGAGCACTACCAGTGAACCAGACTGACAATGCATGTATCACTCAACGTACCTGCTACACACGCATTTAGCAAAGATGTGCAGGTTCCTGTGAAGAGGGCGCGAATGACCAACTGTGCCATGTCACCCTTGCGTTGTGGAGCCATGGAGGCTGTGCCCATGGAGAGTGAGAGAGAGAGAGGGGGGGAGAGAGTGAAAGAGACATATTAACTAAGCTGAGGACTTTCAACCCCCATCAAACCCATTCCACAATATTGATAACAACAGTAATAGGAAGAATCCTTACATTTGATGAAGTGCTTTATCATGTCATTGAGAGATCTCAAAGCACCTCACAGGATGCATTGTAAGGTGCATTTTGTGGGCAAAATGCGGCAGCCAGTTGCACACAGCTGTGTAGTGAGTGACCAATTTTACCTAGGGGATTGGAAGAGAGAAAGAGAGAGAAACTCCCTTCTCTTTTTGAATAGGGCCATGGGATCTTTAGCGTTCAAATATAATAATTTAATAATTTCCACAGCTCTTGTCCACATCCCTTAAACCACCTCACTATGACCGTGAGCCCTGTGTGTCTTGGAGCTAGACAGGACAGTCTTATGTCTTGATGGCACAGCCACCCTGGTTCATCTGCAGGACCTGGAGGGTAGACAAGTCACTTGGGACAGTCAATCCTCCAACTCAACTCCTGTTACATTACAAGCCAAAGCCTGAATGGGTCAGGTGGTCATAGTTGGACAAGCAGCAAGCAGCGGGAAAGCTTGCTGGACAGCAATATCCATGGCAAGCCATGCAGTTTTAGCTAGTTAGACTCCAGTAGTTACCCCAACATACATTCTGGGGTCGCAAAGTCTTGGATCTTGTCAACCAGTGCCTAATAATTTCCAGAATTAGGTAAGCAGGATGCATCCCTCCAAGGAGAGAGTGCGCATTCCATTTGAACAAGCTATCTCTGGGATTCTCAGGTGTAGGAGATTTGCATGGAAATCTCAGTTTGGTTTGGATTCTTTTAAGCACTGTGTTAGGTTTCCCTGTGTGTCAGAACGTGTGTGTCCTGGCTGACTAACAAAAAAATAAAACAAACTGCTTCCTTCGAGGCCCGTCTCAAAACCCTCCTCTTTGATTGTGCCTTCGGTCACTCTCCTACCCCCACCCTCCCTGCCCTCTCACCTATCAGCAGCTCTTGCCGAACGTTAGTTACTTACAGAGGCCTCCGAGCATGATGCCAATGGAGCTGAAGTTAGCAAAGCCACAGAGAGCGTACGTAGCGATCGTTTCTGTTCTGGGCTACAAGGAGAAAAAGATAGTTCTCGATTGATTCTCATCCATCACCAACCCTGGAGTAAATGTCTACCTCTGGGCCTTGTAACATCATTTACATTAAAGCCGTCATGATGTCTCAAATGCTTCACAGGAATTACTGTAGAGTGCAGTGACTGTTATTTGTGGGTGGGTGAAATACAGCAGAAGTGGGGCTTGAACCCACAACTTTCTGACTCCAAGGCAAGAGTGATACTGACTGAGCCAGGCTGACACCTAGAAGTTAATAATAATATTCCATGCATTTGATATACCGCCTTATCACATCATTGAGACGTCTCAAAGCAATTCACAGGATATACTGCAAAGTGGATTGACTGTATTTTGTGAGCAAAATGCAGCACACAAGTGCACACAGCAGTGTCCCACAAACAGCCATGGAGTGAGTGGCCAATTTTATATGGGACATTGTTGGCCAGGACACCGGGAAAGAGAAACTCATTTCTCTTTTCTAGTGCCATTAGATCTTTAACATCCACCTGAACAGGCAGACAGAACCTCGATTTAACATGTCATCCAAAGGACGGCACCTGCGACAATGCCACACCCTCCCAGCGCTGCATTGGAGTCACATCTTAGACTATGTGATTCCAAGTCCCAACGTGGAGCTTGAATCCACAACCTTCTGACTCGGAAGCGAGAGCGCTATCACTGCGCCAGGCTGACAAGTTGGAAGGCACATACGGTGTGACAAACTTGACAGACACAGGCTGTGTACTCACAGTGATCCACTGCTTTTTCCCATTGAGGTATTCCTCTAGACCGTTCAGACGGTTCTCCTGGTATAGAGAGAGCCTCTTAAAAGCCACAAACTCGTTCAGAAAGAGCTTGACGCCGATCAGCTCCGCCATGACAGAGGCATCTTTCCACTCGGCACCCATCATGAAGGCGATGGGCATGAAGATGTAAGAGCAGATGAGCTGTGGAAAAGTCCCAGGAGCAAAGCTCAACACATCACTTAACAATAATAATAATAATAATAATAATCGTTGCATTTGATACAGCGCCTTATCACGTCGTCGAGACGTCTCAAAGTGCTTCACGGAATATACTGTAAAGTGAATTGACTGTATATTTTCTGGGTGAAATGTGGAAGCCAATTGCGCACAGCAGCGTCCCACAAACAGTCGAGAATTGAGTGACTGGATTATTATTATTATTTTGAAGAGAATATTACCCCTGGAAAAGCGATCTGACAATCGAATAACAACCGGGTTCCTACTTACTGTTAGGCAAACAGAGGTGCGTGGAGTAAGGAAACTCGTCTAAGGTTTCGCCCTGTCTGGGAATCGAACCAGAGTCCTCTCGCCTGGGAGGTGAGTGCTCTAACCACTAAACTATAAAACAAATTATTGCCTGCACTTTGCAATAAAGCCTGAAAGGGTGATGGAAGCAAATTTAATAATAACTTTCGAAAGGGAATTGGATATATACTTGAAAAGGAAAAATTTGAAAGGCTGCGGGGAAAGAGCGGGGGAGTGGGACAATTTAGTAGCTCTTTCAAAGAGCCGGTACAGGCATGGTGGGCCGAATGGCCTCCTTTTGTACTGTAATATTCTATGAATCGAATCCTTTGCATTTCGATACAGCACTTTATTGCATCATCGAAATGTCTCAAAACCATTCTCTGTAGAGTGGAGTGATCGTGTATTTTGTAGACGAACATCCACCTGAACAGGCACACGGGACCTCAGTGTAATGTCACATCAGAAGGGTGGAATCTCCAACAATGCAGCATTCCCCCAGCACCACACTGGAATGTTAGTTTAGTCTGTATGAGTTCAAAGTCCCGACATGGGACTTGACCCTAAAAGCCTTTGACTGAGAGACAAACATGCTACTGACTGAGCCAGGCTAACACACGATACACCCACATGTTAGCTGAAATGGGGTAGAAGCTCGACTCGACTCTGGATTGAAGAAAACGCTTAACGCTATAATGGGAGAAGGGTCGTTGAGTATTCTGGACTGATGAACAGGATCTAAATGAAATCTGAATTACAGTTACCTGTGTCTCAATTGCTCCTGATAATCCTGCAAGCCAAAGCCCTAACCAGTAGGGTGGTCTGAGCTGGACAATGGCAAGTTATGCAGTTTTAGCTGGTTAGACTCCAGTAGTTACCCCAACTCACACTCTGGGGTCCCCAAACCTTGGCTCTTGCCAACCTACGCCTAATACTTCCTGCGATTAGGTAAGCAGGATGCATCCCTCCAGGGAGAGAGAGAGCGCATTCCATTGCTGCAATCTATCTCTGGGATTTCCATGTGTAGGTGGGATGCATGGAAATCTCAGCTTGGTTTGGAGACTCTTGAGGTTGGTGATGGGTTTCCGCACGTGTCAGACACGGTGGGTTCTGGTGCTTTAGCTGATGGAGTGGGTGTCTCGGGGTAAGGATCGGAGGTTGATCAGCAAAGCTGTGTTTGAGAATAACTGTACCTCAAAGGTAAGTTCTGGGTAGTCCACCATGCCACCGATCCAGGAGAGCCCAGCATTCAAAAACTCCAGAATGGCTAAAAAGGCGATGAGGTTGGCGGCAATGTTAGCCACCAGGCAAATGGAGTCTGAGGCACCATTACTTGCAGCTTCCAGAATGTTCTGTGCGTCTCTGAGGGGAATTCATTGAAAACAATAGAGAAAACACACTGTGAGAAAGTGATGATTCATTCAAACACAAATCAAATAGATTTCTTTCAGAGAATAATATTTTGGGATACAGTAATATGAGTAATTACATATAGTAAGTGTAGTATGGCTTGGAAGAACCAGGCAACTGTGGATCTAAGGTTCCCAAAGCTTCCCATTCTGCTGTCAACTAATCCATACAGAATTAATTGCTATCAACATCTCCAATATTGTAGTATGTGACGACCAGGATGGCAGAAGGTGACTGTAAAGTTTTGATACCATTACAATGTCAAATAAGTCTTAAAGAAATGATGATTTTTTTTGAATAATAGGGTAGATATCATGATTTTTTTTGTCCAGTAATTCCTATGTTAATATGAGAATGGGGTGACAATAGGTGATGGTGGGGGTGGGGGGTGGGGTGGGGAAACTATAGAACCTGAATGAAAATGCACCTGAAAATGAAATAAGTGGATGGTCACCCCCTCCGCTGATGATGCAACTGTTCTTGATCGCACCATCAGTAAAGCCAAGTCTGGTAACCTTGGTGCCCACAGGATGGAGGTGAAAGGGCAGTGCACCAACACACTCACTGTGCAGCATATTTTTCTGAGATATGCTACACTTCCCAGGGAAGAGGGCTCAGTGACCAGTTACCAGGAAAGGCGATACGTATAAATACACTGTATATGAATAAATGGAGCTGGGATATTGACAGCATAATGATTTAATGATGTTGGTGACCACTAGTGTTATCAGGAGTTTAATAATAATAATCCTGGCGTTTGATTTACAACAACAACAACAAGATTCCATTTATAAAGCGCCTTTCACGTCAGGAGGACGTCCCAAGGCGCTGCACAGCCGGATCATGACCCGAGGAGGGGAGAAATGGTCAGGGTGAGGGGAGGGAAGGGAGGGAGCGAGGAGGGGGAAGAGAGTCGAGAGGGGAGCTGAAGGCTCGGTCAAAGAGAAAGGTTTTGAGACCGGCCTTGAAGGAGGAGAGGGAGGAAGCGGCGAAGGCACTGGGGGATAGAGTTCCAGAGCCTCGGGGCTGAGAGGCTGAAGGCCCGGCCACCGATGGTAGGGCGGTTGGGGCGGGGGATGTGGAGCAGACCAGAGCCAGAGGAACGGAGGGTACGGGCAGGTAGGTAGGGGGATAGGAGGTTGGAGAGGTAGGAGGGAGCGAGGCCGTGAATGGCCTTATAGGTGAGGATGAGGATCTTGAAATCAATCCTCTGGGGGATGGGGAGCCAGTGGAGGCGAGCGAGGGCGAGGGTGAGGGCGAGGGTGGGAGTGATGTGGTCCCGAAGCCTGGTGCGGGACAGTACACGAGCTGCAGAGTTCTGAATGACCTGCAGCTTGTGGAGGGAGGTGGCGGGAAGGCCGGCGAGGAGAGAGTTCCCATAGTCCAGCCTTGAGGTGACAAAGGTGTGGACCAGGGTTTCAGCCGCGTGAGGGGTGAGGTAGTGCCATAGTCTGGCGATGTTCCGGAGGTGATGGAAGGCGGTGCCAGTTGTGGTGCGGATGTGAGGGAGAAAGGACAGCTCAGGGTTGAACAAAACGCCGAGGTTCCTGACTGGCTTTGAGAGGTGGAGAGTGCAGCCTTGGATGCTTTAGCACCTTATTGCATCGTTTAAGACATCTAAAAGCGCATCACAGAATATTTCGTGAAGTGAATGGACTGTGTATTTTGGGGGCGAAACACGGCAGGTGATTACGCACAGCAGTGTCCCACAAACAGACATGGATTGAGTGACCAATTTTTTTCATTACTAATTATTTATTATCACCCCCGTAAAGCGATCTGCCAAACGACTAACAACAGGGTTCCTATTTACTGCTAGGTAAACAGAGGCGTATGCAATAAGGAAACTTACCCAAGGATTCGCTCTGCCCGGGAATCAAACCTGGGTCCTATCGTTTGCGAGACGAGTGCACTAACCACTACTCTCCGGGACGCCACAGTTTACTGCTATTCAAGTGACGATCAACAGCAACAACTTGCATTTATATAGCGACCTCCACACAGGGTAGCCTTCCAGAGCGCTTAACAGCTGGGGAGCCTGACTCCGAGCCGGGGGAGGGGGGAGTGAGGGGGTAGGTGGCCGTAAGCACGGTCAAAGAGGAAGATCTTCAGGCAGGACTTGAAAAAGGGGAGAGAGGGACAAGGTGGAGGGATTGAGGGAGAGTGTTCCAGGGTTTCGGGGGGTAGAGGCAGAAAGCGCGACCTCTGATGGTGGATGGGAGGGTGCGAGGGATGAGCAAGAAGCCGGTGCCAGTCGAGCAGAGGCGCTGGGTGGTGGATTGGGGAGCGAGGAGTTGGAGAAGTAGGGAGGTGCCAGGGAGTGAAGGGATTAAACTTTGATCGCGAGGTTTCAGAAGCGAGGTTAGCATCACACACCCGCAATCTATTTTCACTCCTTCCTCAGTCATGAACTTGGACTCCTCGACCTCGGGGTAGCTGAGTTTGGACAGGGCGAGGGCACATGGTGCTGCCATCACTGAGGCTGCGATCAATCCGGACGCACTGATCTGCAAAATACCATCCAAACCATTCACTGGGCAACCTGTCCGCACCCTCCACTTGGCGGGCTCTGGCCTGCTCCATGTTCCCTGCCTTGCCCGCTCCACCATGGCTTGTGTCTATAGCCTGCACGAGCCCCCACCCCTCCTATTCCCCTCTCGATAGAGACATGCGTTACCTGGTACACACAGCCTGCATCACATTACAAGTTCAAGATCCTTGTTCTCACATTTAACTGCCTCCCACGGTCTCTCCCCTCCTTTACAACCAGCTTGACCTCTTCCCAACTCAGCTGCTCCCTTCACTCGGCCAACTCCATCCACCCTACTATTGATGGCAGGTTTTCAACATGACACTCACTCTCTGGAACCCCGTTGCCAGGTCCCTCTGATTTCTTTCCCCTCTCTCTCTCTCTCTCTCCCTCTCTCCCTCCCTCCCTCCCTCCCTCCCCTCTTTCAAGGGATGCCTCAAAATGTACCTCTTTGACCATGATTTGGTTCCTCTTTCCCCTTCCTCAACCCCCCTCAGCTAGAATTGTCGTCTTAAAATGTCCTCCTGACGTGAAAGGCGTTGTACATTGTAATGCATCACCTAAAAGAGATCCCAACATTTGAGGGTAAGAGTCCTCTTGGCATTCCGCACAGCATCTTTGTTGACGTGCGGCCTCAATGGAAAATGAATGGCCACCACTGGGTTTGGCGATACGCTTAAATTTGAACGGATTCCTGACCTGTTAATGTCTCTGTTCTTGTGGTCCACTGACTGAGCTGCAGCCTCCCAGCTCGATGTGCCCTGAAGGTGATCAGCACTTACTTACCCCAAAGGAGATGTACGCTCCGAGCACGCTGCCCGCAATCGTGGCGTAACCTCCGGTCATCACAGCGTGAATTTCGGACTTTGTCATTTCGGGCAGATAAGGTCGGATCAGAAGTGGAGCCTCCGTCTATCAGATCAAACGCAGAAAGTGTCAGCCTGGTTCTGGGTTAGAAGGTTGCTAGGCCAAAGTCTTGCCTGGTTGTATTCCTGGGCAAGAATCCCCCAAATAAAATTGGTCACTCACTCCATGGCTGTTTGTAAGACATTTCTGTGCGTCCCCAAATCAGCCATGGAGTGAGTAACCAATTTTGTTTGAAGGATTGTCAGCCAGGACACCAGGAGAGAGAAATTCCCTCTCTTTTTGAATAATTCCGCGGGATCTTTAATGTCCACCTGAACAGGCAAACAGGACCTCAATTTAATGTCTCATCTGAAGGACAGCACATCTGGCAGTGCAGAACTCTTTGTTCTTCTCCCGCTAAATCACTGCGGATAGAATTCCCTCTGTCCTCCTGTAGTTTGAAGCCACCATACAACAGCTCATGGAGGTGGGATGGGGATTAGAGTGGGTGAACCCTGTGGGGTTGACAGAAAAGCATGACCTCTGCAGGCAAGTCTCTCCGCTTGGTGCAAGGAGGATGGTTGTCATGCGGAATAATAACCCTGAGAATCTGGACTGTTGTTGAGGTGAGAGGAGAGATTCACCTGTCTGGTGAAAGGGGAGACATATATGTGGTGAGAGGGGAGACATGCGTGTGGTGAGAGGGGAGACATGCGTGTGGTGAGGGGGAAGAATCACGCATGTGCTGAGCAGTTCCACTGGCTTCATTGATGTGAATTATCTGACGTTTCTCCTCAACCCAACAGGAGGGTAAGGATCAATAAATACAATGAGTTATTGTGTGGCCCGAGGGCAGAAAGCAGCCTTTGCCATGTTTGCTCACCTGACCCACAAATATGTTGCCAGCGACACTGAGTGACTCGGTGGGCGCGGTGCCCATTGTTATTTGCATCAGCCACGCGATCTGAGGAAAGGTGGAGAGAGACAGGTCGGACAGGCAACAATAACAACTTGCATTTACACAGCGCCCCTCATGCAGGGCAACGTTCCAGAGCGCTTGACAGTGGTGGAGCACGAGTGGGGAGGGGGGAGGTGATCGTAGACACGGTCGATCAAGAAGGTCTTCAGAAGCGACCTGAAGGTGGGGAAAGAAGTGGCAAGGCAGGGGGATAGTGGAAGAGTTTTCCAGAGTTTCAGGGCTAACACTGAGCAGATCTGGTGAAAGCGCAACCACCAATGGCGGAACGGAGGGCAGGAAGGATATGCAGGTGGCTGGTGCAAAATAATAATAATAATAATAATAATCCTTGCATTTGATATAGTGCTTTTCACGTCAGGAGGACGTCCCAAAGCGCTTCACAGAACACACTGTAAAGTGAATTGACTGTATATTTGTGGGCGAACGCGGCAGCCAATTGCGCACAGCAATGTCCCACAAACAGTCGTAGATTGAAAATGACCAATTTATTATTGTTTTTGGTTTTGGAGGGATTATTATTAGGTGTGTGGAGTAAGGAAACTTGCCCAAGGTTTCCCGCTGCCTGGAATTGAACTCAGGTCTCTCGCTTGCAAAGCGAGTGCTCTAACCACTGAGCTACAGGACTCCAAGTTGAGCAGAGGCAGCGGGTGGTGGAGTGTGGAGAGGTAGGGAGGTGCCTGGGCATGAAAGGATTTGAAGACGAGTGTGAGGTTGTTGAAATCAATCTGTGTGGTGAGAGGGAGCCATGGGGCCTGGTGAGGACTGGTGTGATGGGGGTACGTAGTTTAGTCCTGGTGAGAATTCTGGATTAACTGGATTTTGTCAATCAACCTCGTGCAAGAAATAGCACTGCAACATTTCAATTCAAACAGCAAAATCACAATAGCTAGAAGAATAATCCTTGTACTCGAATTTTGGCTTTCACGTCGCAGGACATCCCAAAGCGGAATTCACTGCAAAGTGGAATATTTTGTGGGCGAGCACAGCAGTTAACTTGCACACAGCCACATCCCACAAACAACCGTGAAGTGATTGACCCATTTTATCGACATAATAATAACCCTTGCACTTGGTACAGTGCATTATCATGTTGGTGAGATGTCTAGAATTGCTATATATAGAGCATATAGTGTCCTTCATGTGGGGTAGCTTCTCGGAGCTGTGATTTATTTTGATGCTGAGCAAGGGAGAGACAAACATGGCAGTCAATTGCTGCCAAAGAACAAACCCCAAAGCAAATGACCAATTATTTTTTTATTGGAGGATTGCTGGCCAAGAAACCAGGAGAATTGATAAGATAGCAACAACAACAACAACAAGATTCCATTTATAAAGCGCCTTTCACGTTAGGAGGACGTCCCAAGGCGCTGGGAGAGATAGAGAGAGAGGGGGGGGGGGAACATTTCTTCTCTGTCATCTTAAACTTAGAGCTAAACCAGAACAGAGTGAAATAAGAAACATTTTTTTTCATACAAAGGTTTGTAGAAATGAGGAATTCACTCCCCTAAAGGTGACCAGGTCAACTGTAAGAGGAAGATGGATGAATATTTGATGGGTAGGGTTGTCCGGGTGATAGTGTGAGAGGGCAGGGAAATAAGGTTACGTGACAGATCAGCCTTAGAGGATCAGACTCGATAGGTCAAATGGCCGACTGTTGTCCGTAGTTTCTTATGAAAGCAGCAAGATTAAACATCATGGGAGAGTGGAGTTTCCTCTTTTCGCTAACTTCTCGCTAACAATCGATCTTTAGTCGATTGGCGGATCGCTTCTCCGGGGCTAATCATCCCTTCCAAAAAAAAATAAACAAATAATAATTTGGTCACTCAATCCACGACTGTTTGTGGAACACTGCTGTGCGCAATTGGCTGCCATGTTTCGCCCACAAAATATAGTCAGTTCACTTTACAGTACATGCTGTGAAGCACTTTGAGACGTCTCGAAGACGTGATAAAGCACACTATATCAAATGCAAGGATTATTCTTAATGCAACTATGTAAATGTATGAGGAAAGCAACCCATTTTACCTTAAGAATCAGCCACTGCATCAGACCAAGGTAATAGAGGATGGACATCACACAGCTGAAGAAGATAACTATTGGTAAAGCCTGTGTGTGGGGAGAGCAATGGAACATGAGTGAAGACAGGCAGAGATTGGCAAGTGTACAAATGGCAAAATACTACAGGTGCTGAAATAAAATCTGAAATAAAAACCGAAGTCGCTGGTAACACTCAGCAGGTCAGGCAGCATCTATAAAGAGAGCAAAGTGGGTCAACGTTTCAGGTCCATGAGCTTTTGTCAGAACGGTCACCTTTCTGATGGAAGATCATCGACCTGAAACATTAATCCATTTTCCTCTCTCCATAGATGCTGTCCGACCTGCTGAGGGTTACCAGCGACTTCGGTTTTTTATTGGCAGTGTATTGTGTCTGAGACCTGTTTCACTGTTACCTACACACTGACCACTCTTTCCAGGAATCCCATAACGACATCTTTAATTAAGGACTCAAGAATTTTCCGTCCCACTGATGTCAGACTAACTGGTCTATAGTTCCCCATCTTTTCCCCACCCTCTTAAATAGTGGTGTTATGTTTGCAATCTTCCAATCAATGGGAACCGTTCCAGAATCCAGAGAATTTTGGAAGATCAAACACAAGCCATCCAGTATCTCAGTAGCCACCTCTTTTAAAACCCTCGGATGTAGGCCATCAGGTCCAGGGGGTTTATCAGTTTTAAGACCTGACAATTTACCTAAAAACATTTCTTTACTAATATTAATTCCCCCAAGTTTCTCGCTAACATTGTCTTCTTGGTTCCCCTCTATTCTTGGTAGGTTTTCAATGTCCTCTAAGGTGAAGACAGTAGCAAAGTACTTGTTTAATGACTCTGCCATGTCTTTGTCCCCTACTATAATTCCCCCCGTCTCTGCCTCTAATGGATCTTTACCTTTGACAGCCTCTTCCTCTTTATATATTTATAAAAACTCTTGCAGTCTGTCTTTATGTTCTTCGCTAGTTTGCCCTCAAGGCATTCAGCTTTGAAGTTCCACCTAGTTTTACAAACTAATCTCCACCAACATACTCCGGTGAAATACCTCCACACCCCCATCCCCTGGTCCAGATTTACTCTGTTTACATCACATTTCAGAGTTGCCAGAATTTGGGAACTTCTTAAACACAGCCTTAATGTGAAGTCGTATTTTTCTGTAAGTTTCTTTGAAGAAACTGTGGCTTCAGAGTTAAGGCTGAATTCAACAATTTGCTGAAAAATAACAATTGGTGAGGGAGGTCAGCCGGGTGTCTGACACATGTGGAAATCTATCACCGTGGCTTAAGAGTCTCCAAACCAAACTGAGAATTCCGTGCATCCCACTTACACATGGAAATCTCAGAGATAGATTGTTAGAAATGGAATGCTCTCTCTCTCTCTCTCTCTCTCTCTCTCTCCATGGAGGGATATATCCTGTTTACCTAATTCCGGAGAGTATTAGGCGCAGGTTGGCAAGTGCCAAGGCGCGGGGCGACCCCAGAGTGTGTGTTTGGATAACTGCTGGATTCTAACCAGCTAAAACCTCAAAGCTTGCCATTGATATCGCTGTCCGCCAAGCTTTCTCACTGCTTGTCCAACGAGGATCATCCTACCCGTTAGAGCTTTAGCTGCAGGGCTAACAGAAGCTGAGTGGGAGGACTCCCTGCCCCCAGTGACTGGTCTATCCTGCCAGGTCCTGCTGAAGAGTCAGACTGGCTGTACCCTGGAATACTGTGAACCCGCCTGACTCAGGAACCGTACTAGAGACGGTCACAGAGTGCTGGCTCGATCCTGACATTCTGTAGCCAGGCGTATAACCTTGGAGCCAGTTTAGCTCCAAGGAGACCCCCAAGGTCGCTCTGAAATGTGACTTAGACCCAGGTGGGATTTCTCTCCTGTGTTACTCCAGCACTGCACGATGCTCAAGAAGGATAGGTTCGCTGCAATATAAAGGGGGAAAAGGACTGACCTGGAAAGCAAACACGTCAGCTATCAGGGCTTCTCCGAACACAAAGCCTGACCCCGCTTTTGTGTAATCCAGAAATATCTGCAAAGGAGATAAAGATTGACATCAGGTAAGATAAGATGCTGTAAGTGGGTGCGGATCGCTGTCCAGCGCCTTAGGACATCCTCCTGACGTGAAGGTTCTTTGCAAATGTAATTTTTTGTTGTTCTTGTTGTTTCCAGCCTTGGTAATACACTGCTGGTCAATGGGCCTGTAGGGTGGGTGTTGTGGAGGGATCAAGTTGGTTGGGACGAAGAAACTTCTTCACCCAGACCAATCTTGTGAATTTCCAAGATGGAATTAAATTCACATCTTGAGATAATATTTGGATCTCGCCATGTTCCACTGGCTCCCAGTCTCTGACCCTCACCTACAAACCCCTTCACGCCCCAGCACCTTTCTACTTCTCTGACCTGCCCGTACCCCACTCCCCTGCCCCCTGACCTTTTTCACTCAGCTAACTCAGGCTTGCTGTGTAACTCTGATCCTGTGTCACCATCGTGGCTGTGCCTTCATCCCCCTAACCTCTGGACCTCCCTGCCTCCAAATCCCTCCGACTTGCTCGACCGCTCTTTATTTACCTTTAAACCCCATTTAAGACCTACTTCCTTGACTGTCCGCCTTCCTTCTGGTCCACTCTCCCTCCCCCTTCTCTGTTGCTCGGTGTCCAACCCACCACTGTGCAGCGCCTCGATACACTGTCTTGTGTGAAGGGCGCTGTGTAAATGTTATTGTATTTGTCAGTGATACAGCTGTTTATCACTGTGTTGAATTATCTCAGCTGGAGGATGTCCTCTCACTCTCTCTCAGAGTTGTACCTGAATCTGGAGGCCCAGCCAGTCAAATGCTGCAAATCCAGGTTCTGTTCTGATGATGAAGAGGCCGAGACAGAACTGTAAGCCCAGCCCCCAGCCCACTGCCCTCCACGACACCTGGATGGGAAGCGGCAGCTTATAAGAACATAATAATAATCCTTGCATTTGATATAGCGCCTCATCACATCATCGATATGTTTCAAAGCGCCTTACAGGATATTCTGTAAAGTGTAGTGACTGTGGCTTTTGTGGGCAGAATGTGGCAGTCAGTTGCACACAGTAGTGTCCCACAATCATCCATGGAGTGAGTGACCAATTCTATTTGGGGGATTGTTGGCCAGGAGACCAGGAGAGAGAAACTCCCTTCTCTTTTCCAATCGTTCTATGGGATCTTTAACATTCACCTGAACAGGCAGACGGGGCCTTAGTTTAACGTCCATCTGAAGAACGGCACCTCCGACAATGCAACACAACCCCCCCAGTACTATATTGGAGTGTCAGCTCAGACCATACGATCACAAGTCCCAATGTGGGGCTTGAACCTACAACCTTCTAACTTGGAATTCTCACGACCATTCACCGTCTAACACATGCGTGGGAGGTGGGGCAGGTTTGTGGTACCTGAGGTGATAATTAACACAAGTGATGAACCACGGAGACGATGTGATCCGAATCTCATTAGACAGCATGCCCCAACCCCCCCACCTCCCCCACCCGAAATCCCACCCAGTCCCAGATCTTGAAATTGAAGATTATGTTGAATTGTTAAATTGAATTCGAAGCCAGTTACACACTCACTAAACTGAAGCTCTTTTCAAATTAATATAAAAGATGAAATTTTTCCACAATTCAGCAAAATATTAGCGGAGGCTGGGGGTGGGTGTGGGGGATTAGCGGAGGGTCAAGTGGGGGCCAGTTACCTGTCCAGGGTGACTGGAGAAAACGAAGAGGATGATGATGAACATGCACAAACCACCGAAGGAGATGAGCTGCTCCGGCCTTTTCGCTGTGTCGATCGCGAGCCAAGCCACAAGGCCTCCCAACGCCAACAAGGCAAAGATCCTGCCACACACCCACACACACACACACACACACACACACACACAGGCCTGAGCTTTCATCTTATCGTTGTCGCGATCAACAGCATAAAAACTGAAAGACTTAAATGTAGCCTGGATTTGGAAGCCGGTTTCTTTTTAAGGGACTGTGGGAAAATATGGCATTCCAATTCCCACTAGTTTGAAGAAATTTTCCCAATTTTCACATGTAAATTTTGAGACTGGATTGTCTCCCACACAACAACAAATTGTATTGATAGTATATTGATATATAGTGCCTTTCATGTCAGGATTGTCCCAAGGCATTGGGACAATCCTCTGGTGGAGCCGGGAGAGGATGGGGCTGACAGGATCACAGAGCCTCGTGCGGGAAAGGACATGAGCTGCAGAGTTCTGAATATTCTGCATCTTGTGGAAGGAGGAGTTGGGAAGGTTGACAAGCAGCGAGTTGGCGTAGTCAAGCCTGGATGCAATGAAAGCTTGGATGAGGGTCTCGGCAGCCTGAGGGGGAGAGGCAGTGGCAGAGTCGGGCGATGTTGCGGAGATGGGGGAAGGCAGAGCGGGTCATGGCACTGATGGGGGGTTTGATGTTGATCTTCCAACAATGAAATACGCCCTAAGGAAGAGGTTCCTAGAGGTTAAGCTGTTGAGTGAGTGACAGTGTGTCTGTGAGCAGCACTGATTTGTAACGTGACTTACCATTGAAGCCATTTGGAGTTATTCTTGAAAACCTTAGACACAGGCTGGAAGAGTCTGACTATGCGTTTGCCCCACAGCTTTTTGATGAGCTCATAAATTTTGATAACCAAAACCAAACAGGTCATCACAAAGAGGGCGAGAGCTCGCTGGAAGCTCATCACACAGGCGGTGATGAGAAACGCGACGAAACCTGCCGTGGAGAGAGACAGGAAGTGGATAGTTATACTAATATAATTATAATAATAATCCTTGCATTTGATACAGTGCCTTATCACGTCTTCGAGACATCTCAAAGCGCTTCACAGAATATACTGTAAAGTGAATTGACTATGTGTTTTTGTGGGTGAAATGCGGCAGCCGATTGCGGATTGAGTGACCAAATAATTTTTTATTTATTTTGAAGGGATTATTACCCCCAGAAAAGTGACCCGGCAATTGATTAACAATCCTACTTACTGCTGGTAAACAGAGGAGTAAGGAAACTTGCCCAATGTTTTGCACTGCCCGGGAATCAAACCCAGGTCTCTCGCTTGCAGAGGTGCCCCAGGACGGAGATCCAGAGGGTGGGGGCAGAAAGGTTGAAGGCCTGACAGCTGATGGTGTCGCAGGCAGGGCGGGGGACGTAGAGCAGGCCAGTGCCTGCCGAACAGAGGGAGCGGACAGGGTGGGAGGGTGTATAGGTTGCAGAAGTAAGGAGGAGCAACCCATGGAGGAGGCTTTGAAAGTGAGGATGTGGATCTTAAACACAGTCCTCTGGGGGTGGGAAGCCAGTGGAGCCGGAGGGCTTAGGGGTAGAGTTCCAAAAGACAAACTGAAGGACCGATCGCCACTCAGTCCCTCTGGGCACCTCGTTGTGCTTTACCTGCCAGCAGGATACCCAGGACAACGCGTTTGAATACAGTGGAGTGGCTTTCATAGAACAACTTTGCTCCTTTGATATTCTGAGACATGTGTCTGTGAACAGAAAATACAACATTTTACCTCAGGGTCAGTGACTTTACTGCCATCATTCCCTAAATCATCGTCCAGTGTCCCCCAGGGTGTTGGCCCACACTCTTCTCAACACTGGTCGGTCGGTTGGTCGGTCGGTCAGTCGGTCGGTCTGTCCGTCTCGCCTTCTCACTCATAGATTCATAGAATTATACAGCACAGAAGGAGGCCATTCGGCCCATCGTGTCTGTGCCTCTCTTGAAAAGAGCTTCCAAATCAATCCCATTCCCCGCTCCCTCCCCACAGCCCTGCAAACTTGTCCTCCCCAAATAATTATCTACTTCTCTTAAAAGTTATTATCGAATTGGCTTCCCCCACCCTTTCAGGCAATGCATTCCAGATCCCAACAACTCGCTGCGTGAAAATCATTCACTCACTCTCTCTCTCTCTCTCTCTCTCTCTCTCTCTCTATTTTGCTCTCTCTCGCTCTCTCACTCTCTCACTCATTATCTCTCTCCCTCTCACTGTCCCTCTCACTCTCTTTCTCTCTTGCTTTCCTTCTCTTTCACTCTCTTCCTCATTATATCTCTCTCGCTGTCCCTCTCGCTCTCTCTTTCTCTGTCGCTTTCTCTCATTCTGTTGCTGTCTCTCTCTCTCTCTCTCACTTATGATATCTCTCTCGCTACCCCCCTCACTCTCTTTCTTGCTCTCTTTCTCCTTCTTGCTTTTTCTCACTCTTTCTGTCTCTTGCTCTCTCTCTCCTTCTTCCTCTTTCTTTCCTGCTCTCATTCTTTTTCTTGTGCTCTGTCTTGCTCTTTCTTTCTCTCTTTTGCTCTTTCTCTCTCTCTCTCATTCACTCTCTCTCTCTCTTTGCCAGCATTCCTCTATTCAGAACAGTAATCATTAAATTCAATTTATAATCTCTTAAACCGATTATCTGCTCACAAGATCACAGTGTGATTTAATGCAGATTTCTGTACTGTGTATAGATGCAGTATCTTGTGGTAAAACAACAACAAATTGCATTTATACAGTGTCTTTCATGTTGGGAGGATGTCCCAAGGCGCTGGACAGTTGACAGTTTGCACTTGAACTGACGGTTGGATGCAGGAGGGGTGGGGGCCAAAGGGTGGGGATGGGAGACTGGCTGAAGTCATGGTCAAAGAGGAGAGTCTTAAGACGGGCCTTGAAGGAGGCAAGGGAGGGGGTAAGGCGAAGGGGCTCCGGGATGGCGTTCCAGAGGGTGGGGGCAGAAAGGCCCGACTGCGAATAGTGGAGCAGGTAGTGCGGAGGATGTGGAGCAGACTAGTGCCCACTGAGTCAAGGGAGTGGACAGGTTTGTAGGGTTTAATAAGGCACCGAGGTAGGGTGGGGCAATACTGTAGAGGGAATTAAAAAGTAAGGATGATCTTGAACTCTACCCACTGGGGGATAGACAAGCGTGATGAATGAATGGATGAGGGATTCAGCGTCCTGAGGGGAGAGGCAGTGGCGGAGGCTGGCAATGTTGCGGAGGTGGGGGAAAGCAGTGCTGGTCAAGGCATGGATGTGGGGTATAAAGGACAGTTGGAAATTGAACAAGACACTGAAGTTCTGTACTGGAAAGTGCATCCATGAACAGTGATGCTGTCAGCGCCTGAGGTGTGGAGATGCTGACGGGAACCAAGCAGGAGAGCCTCGGTCTTTAGACATTTAACTGGAGAAAGTTAGCTCTCATCCAGAACTTGATGCTTGACACAGTGTAATGACAGAGTGATTGAGTGTCTGTGCCTGTGCCGGGTGGGTGTCTGGTGATTGGTATCTCCTCACATTCCTACCTCACAAACTTGGGCTTCTTTTTCTTCCAGGAAGAGAGAGGCGGTGAGTCGTGTGAATATGGGTCCTTTGAGGCGTGCCCAGCAGGGTCCTCCTGGAGAGAGACAGAGAGGTGAAGGATCTGATCTGGCCCGGCCCAGCGCGGCTTTCTGCCTAAGGGCCAGATTAATTGCAAAACAAGACGTCTCCCAATACTCACTGAGATCTCAAACGCTGCGTTCTCCACCCCATTGCTGGGCTTCTTGTAGTGTGACCCCTTCTCCTGCTCCATCTCTCTCGGCCCTGCCTTGGAACAAAGCGGTGGAGAGGAATTCATGGGATCGGTCACAACATCAAGCAAATCAACACAAGACACGAGTCTCCAACCCTCCTAATGCTTTCTCAGGAGCTGCCCCCTCCACCCCACACCTACCTCTCTACTCCTCTCTTGCCTACACACATATTTCCTCTTAATTGCAGTGATGTTTTAGATTTTAAAACATGAAAATGTTCTGCACAGAAGCAGGCCATTCAGCTCATTGTGCGCCTTTTATTTAATCCTATATTTCAGCTCTCTTCTCTCATCTCCTAAGAGCTTTACTGTTTAGCTACTTACCCAGTTCCTTCTGGATTAATTCCATTAACCTGGCCTCAGTTACAAGCCCTGAGGAGCCTCTGAATGAAAAAATGCCATCTAATCTCCTTCTCCCCCCACCCCACGTCACCTTATAAATAATTATAATAATAATTCTTGTATTTGATATAGCGCCTTATCACGTTGTTGAGACACCGGTCTGTCTATAAGGCGCTGGAAGCTCCTTGGAAGTCCGAAAGGCAATGTAGTGAAGTGGTGAGGCCCAAACGGGGTGGCAACCACAGTGTTTTCTTTCAAATTCTCTCCCAAAGGAATTTGACTTTGGACAATTTCATAGTTGAAATGGATTTGGTGACTCCCAATCAGTCCGACAACTCATTTGTTAGGCAGCGGATTTAGAAATTGGTTTGACTTTCCTAAAGTCGATGCAATATTGATTGGTTCCCTTCGGTTTGAACACAATCGGGTTAGACTTTTGGTCTCCTCGATAACGCTCAGCAGCAGCCTACCTGGTAGCTCCTTCCTCCCCGTGCCCTTCCGTGCCTCCGGTATCAGGCAAGGACAGGATTTCACCATCACCCTGGTTCGTTGGCCACCACGAATTCTATCATTCTCAACCTCCTCAAAAATACAGCCCTATATCGCTATCAATTGAGCTACCTGTGCTTTTCATTTACATTAATTTAAATTTAAATGTAAATTCCCCCCCGTGCACACAGACATGGAATAGTCCAAGACCGTGGCTTTGGGCCATAAATGTGCCTCCTGCTGTACGGGATTTATAAACAGGTTCCATGGCTTCAATACATTTACATGATTAATCTGTTTCTGATTTCTTATCCCTGACTGGTAGTTCTCATAGTCTACCTTTCCGGTATGACATACTATTTCGAAGGTTGCCAGTCAGTAATTTACTCTCTGATGATGGGAGTAAGAGCAGCACCCTATAATCCTTGCACTTGATACAGCGCCTTATCACGTCTTCTAGACGTCTCAAAGTGCTTCACAGAATATGCTGTAAAGTGAATTGACTGTATTTGTGGGCAAACCAATTGCATACAGCAACGTCTCACAAACAGTCATGGATTGATTGACCAAATTCTTCTTATTTTTTTAAAGGGATTATTACCCCCGGAAAAGCGATCCGCAAATCAACTAACAACCAGGTTCCTGCTTACTGCTGGTAAAACAGAGGCGTGTGGAGTAAGGAAACTTGCCCAACGTTTTGCTCTCCCCGGGAATCGAACCTAGGTCTTCTCGCTTGCGGGGCGGATGTTCTAACCACTGAGCTACAGGACTCCATACCGGTTATTGAACGGTTCTACCAGCACATCCGTCTGTGGCTGGTAGACCGAGGTCTGAATCGGGGAGACTGTCGCGGGAGGTTGTGAGAGGTGCCTAAGTCACCTGTCAATGTTGGCTGAATGACTGACAGCATATCCTATGAAGTGCTTTGAGACATCTCGAAGGCATGATGGCCAAATCAAATGCAAGCATGGTTATTATTACTATTATCAATCACAGTACATTGCAAAATGCACACTGTTCGGCCATGCAGAAGAGGAAACCACAACCTGGTGAGGGCAGATCAACACAGCCAGATTCAGCCGCAGCTCCAGCCCCAGGTTCAGCCTCAGCCCCAGCTCCAGCCCCAGTTCTAACCCCAGCTCCAGCTCCAGCCCCAGTTCTAACCCCAGTTCCAGCCCCAGCCCCAGCCCTGTCTGACAATCATTAAAAAAACTCAACATGGATCATACCAAGTTCTAGTTAAAAGTCAGGAAAGCTCTTACGTGCCTGTGTGTGTCCACGGGGGAGGTGAGGGCTTGTCAGTGTCCGGGCTCCCAGTGCAGTCAATCAGCTGTGAATAACGGAGTAATGTACCTCACACCTGACACCTATGAATTTATAACCACTCAATATTAATAATTAGTAACCAAGGTCCAAAGTGTGTCACAACTCATACTTATTCGGTCAATAGCTCCTCGAGAAAGATAAGGCGAGCGACTTGAACACAATCACTCAGCCTTGGGTCCAACCCACTGTAAGGTTGCCTGGCCAGCTCAGTACAACAATAAAAAAAACTATTCACTCAATGTTGGGATCCCGACCAGCACCTACCCGTAAATCACTCCCGCTCCCCCATCCAACAATCCCCCCCGCTCTCCCACCCAAAAATCACTCCCCTTCCCCCACCCATCACCCCATCCCACCCACCCCACTCCCCCACTCATCACCCACACCCCCCCCTCCCCCCCCCGCCAGCCTCATCGCTAGTTCCTCCCAGTTTATGGTTTGACACATTTAAAATAATTGATTGCGAGGTGCTAGAGATGAGATCGTTCCAAACCCTCACAATTTATGGTTTGACACATTGAAATTAATTGAAGGTGTAATTTGATTGCGAGGTGCTAGAGATGAGATTTGGTTTTATTAATAATCACAAACTTTGACCTTGTGAAGAGACTTTGCACTGATATCAAACTAGCCAGAGTCCAAGTATCCGACAATGGCAACAACAACAAGCCAAACAATCCTTGCACTTGATACACTTTATACACACTTTATCACTTCATTGAGACGTCTCAAAGAGCTTCACAGAATATACTGTAAAGTTAATTGACTGTGTATCTTGTGGGCGAAAAGCAGCGGCCAATTGCGCACAGCAGCGTCCCACAAACAGTCGTGGATTGATTGACCAAATTATTATTTAATTTTATTTGCTTTTGATGGGATTATTACCCCTGGAAAAGTGATCCACCAATCAAATAACAATGGCAATCGTACTTACTGCGAGGTAAACAGAAGGGTGTGGAATAAGGAAACTTGCCCAAGGTTTCGCCCTGCTGGGGAATTGAACCCAGGTCTTCTTGCTTGCGAGGCGAGACTCTAACCACTAAGCTACAGGATTTGTATTGTGCCTTTCACGTCGGGAGGATGTCCCAAAATACTGAACAATCAGGGATTAGGACCCAGGTGGGGGTGAGGGTTGGGATCAGGGAAGGTGGAGGGTAGAGAGGGTAGGAGGGTGGCCGAAGGCACGGCCAAAGAGGAGGGTCTTGAGGCATGCCTTGAAGGAGGCAAGGGAGGGAGCGAGACGAAGGGAATGCGGGATGGAATTCCAAAGAGTGGGGGCAGAGCGACTGAAAGCCCGACCACCGATAGTGGAGTGGGCCAGGCGGGAGAAATGGAATAGGCCAGAATCTGCTGAGTGGAGGGATAAGAGATTAGCAAGTAAGAGAGGTAGGAGGAGCAAGGCCACGGAGGGCCTTGAAGGTGAGGAAGAGAATTTTGAACTCAATCCTCTGAGGGGTGGTAAGCCAGGGGAGCCGGGCGAGGGTGGGGGTGATGGGGTCACAGAGCCTGGTGCACGAGAGGACAGAGTTCTGCAGCTTTTAGAGGGAAGAGTTGGGAAGGCCGACAAGCAGAGGGTTGGCATAGTTCGAGTCTGGCTGTAATGAAGGCATGTTTGAGAGCTTCGGCGGCTTGAGGGGTGAAGTAGTGGCGGGGTTGGGCAATGTTGAGAAGGTGGGAAACGCAGAGCGGGTCATGGCACGGATGTGGGGGAGAAAGGACAGATCAGGGTTTACAGAGACAGGTGGGACAGGGATAGGCTTTTCAAAGGATTTTCAATGAAGTTAGATACGGAGAAACTTTCTCCTGTTCTCTGGGGAGACTAGAGATAGAGGACATCATCATAAAATCAAAGATAAATCAGTTAATAAACTGGTTAATAGTGAAGCACACTAACTCATGCTGGGGAAATGTGGAATTTGGTGTCTGAAATGATTGTAAAGCAAGGAGTCAGGAGAGACGGAGGTCAGAAATATTTGCTCATACAGATGGTCGTGAGGATGTGGATGGCTCAGGCCCAGAGAGCTGTAGAGATGTAATCAACATTAACAACTTGCCCTTCACATGTCCCAACTCAGTGCCCTTCACATGACCCAGAGCACTTCACAGGAGCGGAGTCTGACAACGAACCAGAGGGAGGGGGGAGGTGACCGTAAGCACGATCAAAAAGGAAAGTCTTTAGGCGGAATTTGAAGGTGGGAAGAGAGAGGGTGAGGTGGAGGGATTGAGGGAGAGAGTTCCAGAGTTTGGGGTAGTAGCTGAAGGCACCGTCATGGATGGTGGAATGGAGGGCACGAGAAACAAAAACAGGAGGCTGGAAGCAGAGGGTGGTGGAGTGGGAGTAAGCAGGTCAGATAGTTAGGGAGGTGTAAAGGGAGTGAAGTGATTTGAAAATGAGTGAGAGGGTCAATAGAGATGTTTAAAAGTGAGATAGAGGCATGGGTCATGGAGATATTAAGGAGAAAAGCTGAAGGATGGGGCCTTGGGATTAAAAGATCTGGCAGACCTAACAAACTGGTGGAACAGGATTGATGGGCTGAATGGCCTCCTCCTGTCCCTCCTCCTGTTTTCCCATATTCCTAGGCCAATGTAAATATCTAAAAGCAAGAGAGATGAATATTTGTTGGGTGTAGGTACATTGCGGTATATATG
Organism: Callorhinchus milii; assembly: GCF_018977255.1. Lineage (NCBI taxonomy): Eukaryota > Metazoa > Chordata > Chondrichthyes > Chimaeriformes > Callorhinchidae > Callorhinchus > Callorhinchus milii. The sequence continues at coordinate 8,982,282 of NW_024704763.1, read as the reverse complement.
TGTGTGTCCACTGTAGACACATACGCAGACGAACACAGACACAGAAATAAGTAAAGCTCTTGCATTTGTTAGAGCGGATTTCATATCAGGAGGACGTCTCAAAGCGCTTCATAGGATTCACTGTAAAGTGGAGTGTTTTGTGGATGAATGTGGCAGCTAATTTGTGCACAAACAGCCATGAAGTGAATGAACAATTTTATCCGGGGGATTGTTGGCCTGGGCACCGGGAGAGAGAAACTCCCTTCTCTTTTCGTACACCTGAACAAGCGGACGGGACCTCGGTTTAAGGTTTCACCCAAGGGATGATATCTCCAACAATGCAACCCCCCACCCCTAGCTCTGTGAGTTCCAAGGGGTTTTGAACCACCACTTCCTGAGTCAGAGGCGAGAGTAGTACCGACTCAGCCAGGCTGGCACACTCACAACACCTTTAAAAATTAGATTTAGAAGAGCAAACCTCTTGGGGGTGCAGAGAGCACAGGAGCCGGAAATAACTATGCGATACGCAGAACATGTTTGGATTATTACTGATAAAATAGCAATCAATATTCCACACTAGCAAAAACACACTAGCAGGAGAGGCCATTCAGCCCCTCAAGCCTGTTCTGCCATTCTACTCCATTTACCCAGCTTTGGCCGGTGTCCCTTGATACCCTGTGACCTAACAGAAATCCATCCATCTCAGTCTGGACAATGTGAATGGATCCAGCATCCACAGCCTTTTGGGGGAGATAGTTCTAGATTTCCACTGCTCTTTGGGTGAAAAACTGCCCCTAATTTCACTCCTAAATAGCCTGGCTCTGATTTTAAGATGATGCCCCCCTTGGATTCATACCAGTTTCTCTGGAAATAGTTTCTCTTTATCATTTTAAATACTTCAATCAGATCACCCGTCAACCTTCCTAAACCCAAATGGAAATCTTTACATAAAGACTAACGAACCAGTGAGGCAGAGAGAATCATGGCTGATTAATATCTCAGCATCCCCCCCATCCCCCCCACACACAAACACATGACAAGACACAGCTCAGGCTCTCAGATAGCTGTGTGAAGCGGTTTGAGAGATACTCTTGATGTGAAACGCACTGTATAAATGTGGATTGTAATAAGTAAATAGTCTCCTGTGATTTCCTCCGATCAAAGGTCAGTGGAGTATAACACAACAGAAAGACTGAGACAAAATGCTTCCTAACTCACCAGCCGGAATGCCGTCTCCCAGTGGCTCCTTGGTATTTCCGCACAGCTTTTAATGGGCATAATTGTTGCAATGGTATTAGTAACAATCTGAACATGTATTTCTGCTTATCCTGCAGTGACTTCCGCCTCCTGTTCTCTTGGCCACTAGCCCCTTTTATCTGAGTTTTAGATTTAATGTGTCTAATTTTTCCATCTAATCTAATCTTCTGTATGTTATTTTCGTGAAGGTTTAGGCACGACTTTCTGTGGGGGAGAGAGAAATTTCCCCGGCTCTACATTCGCACTATTTTCTCAGCGTTTCACAACATCCAGAATTTGGCAAATTCTTAAATTCAGTCTGAATTTCGAGGCTGTTTTTTTGTTTTACTTACATTTGAGTTATGACGTGGTACATGCAGAAACAGTCACTGTGAGTGAAGGTCTCCAAACCGGCCTCCCGAGTGTTCTCCGCGTGTGAGGAGTGTCCTGTTTGTGGATTGGAATACACGCTCTCTCTCCGGAGGGACGCACCCTGCTCACCTAATGCCAGAAATAGATTGTTGGAATGGAATGCGCACTCTCTACCCGGAGAGGCACATCCTGCTTACTTAATTAACAGGAGCTGAGTGGGAGGATTACCTGCCCCTAGTGACTGGTCTGCCCTTCCAGGTCCTACCAATGACTCTGGTTAGCTGGTCCATCAGCAATGACCTGGAGTGCAGCTAAAGATTAACAGGAGTTAGTAGGCTCAGTGCCAGGGTCAACGGCACCTCTGGTCTTCAGGCCACCTGTAAGCTGGTGCAGGAGAAGACAACTCCTCTCCACAGTGAGCACTGCGCAGTGTAAGGTGGAGGTGAATATGTCACGACTGTGGCAAAGGGGGCAGAGACAAGAGGAGACTGTGCAGGCGTTTAAGTGATTTACTGACTTTCATTTAATTTATTAATTGGTTAAAATTTAAAACGACTGTGTCAAGGTTTTAATTGTTTTAAATCATTTTGGCATTGTCTACCTACCATAAGTTGTGGCTCACCTAAATTTCTATTCCTAGCAATCCCACTGTGTTAAACAAGGTCCCGTGTTCAGGTAAACACTAAAATTCCATGGCAGGGAAGGTTTCTTCTTATTATTTTCCTAACTTATCCTAAACGGAACTCCATCCCAGAGCCCATCTGCCTCGCCCCTCCCTTGTCTCCTTCAAGGCTCATCTCCAGACCTTCCACTTCGACCGAGCTTTTGGTCATCTTCCTGTCACCACCTCTCTTGCCCTCCACCTCTCTTGACTCCAACTCGCAGCTTGGGTGCAAACCTCTCATTGTCCAGCACCTTGGAACATTCTCTTGACGTGAAAGGCACTGTAGAAAGGCAGTTTGTTGTTGTTGTTATTACCTGAAGCAGGCACTTTAGCTCATTGTGATGACTTACGTTTCTGTTGTCCTAGGTGAGCAGTGAGGACATGGGACAATAGACAGATGCAGATCCATTGATAGATCCATAGATCGAAATGATAAATAATACAACACGATTTTATTCTACCATCAGCAATAAATAGATTTCTCCTCCTTACACCCACCAACACCAGCTCGGGTTCCCAGTCAGCTGTGTGAAGCTCCTTGGGACATCCTCTTGACGTGAAAGACGCTATACAAATGTTATTTGTTGTTATTGTGCTCCCTACACAAAAGATGCTGCATAAATGCAACTTGTTCTCGATGGCGGGCTGGCTCCCCCAAAAGGGCTCAGGATTTTTAGGTAAAATGGGGGGGAGGGGGGCAATTCACCATAAGACCTCTGGGCGTTTATAAACCTTTGTCGGGGGCTTAAATAGAAGAGTGAATTCCGGGCAGTGATTAGCTTTCGAAGCTATCACTCATCAAGGAGGGTGGGCTCTGGGCGATGATGATTGACTGGTGGCTCTGGGATGGTATCGAGAATCAATCATGGGGCCACTTGGCAAATTTCCTAATTTCCCCTCTATCCCCGTTTCTTCCACCCCTCTTGACTCCAACCCGTAGCTCGGGTGCAAATCCCTCATTATCCAGCGACACGTCCTCCTGATTTCACAATTGTTGTTGTTGCAAGATAAGTGAGTGATTAACTTACTTGGAACGTGCTGATGGCAAAGGGCAGCTGATAACACGGTCATGATAATTAGACACATTATACAACTAAAGATCGAGTGAATGATACGCCCTCAATTAAGGGCACGCGTGCCTTACGTGACGTTTATGGTGATAAAGGAGGGTTTGGGGGTGGGTGGGTATGTTACACAACTCAAAACACAACAACTGGATGTTGCAGTGAATGTTACAAACTGCAGGATCACAGCCCAGCCAGACACCAGCGAGTGAGCCCGTCTCAGCGACGCCGCTTTGCCCAGCAGGTTGAATCTCTCGCGTTATTGTTGGGAACAGTATGTCAAGGACACTCAATGTTCTGGGCAATTTTTATCTGAAAATTCCAATTGAACACGGTTCTGATACAAGCGCGGAGCCTGTTCCAGGAATCTTTTGTGACATTGTCATTAAAGGAATACTCAATTGTCCCTGCTCAGAATCCAATACTATTTAGTCCTGTAGCTCAGTGGTTAGAGCACTCGCTTTGCATTGGGGTTCAATTCCAGGCAGAGGGAGAAACCTTGGGCAAGTTTCCTTACTCCACATAGAGCCTAATAATAATCCCTCCTAAACAAAACAATAATAAATTGGTCATTTTCAATCCATGACTGTTTGTGGATCATTGCTGTGCGCAATTGGCTGCCACGTTCTCCCACAAATATTCAGTCAATTCACTTTACAGTATATTCTGTGAAGCGCTTTGGGACGTTGAGAAGACATGCAAAGCGCTATATCAAATGCAAAGATTATTATTATTATTATTATAATAATACTAGCTGTAACTATTGCAGCTATGCAAGGATTCCAATATGGATTGTAGATTGACAGGCAGACATACATTTCATTTTTATCTATACTCATCAGGGAGGACTCCTGTGGGAGGACTCATTTTGCCATGCTGTTCTTTAAGTGGGCAATTTATTTTGGCTCACTGTTGCAGTCCTTTCAGCATTGAAGTGCAGCCGTGCTGATCTTTGTTCTTCAGTGTCATTTAATAGACCTTCTCTGTTTTGTTGAGCATTTTTACTTATCTTTGAAAGTTTTGATTTTTGCTTAAACATCTTTATAATAATAATAATAATCCTTGCATTTGATACAGCGCTCTCCCCGTCTTCTAGACGTCCCAAAGCGCTTCACAGAACATACTGTAAAGTGAATTGACTGTATATTTGTGGGCGAACGTGGCAGCCAATTGCGCACAGCAGATAATGATATATATAAGTGTATAATTTATAATCACTGGGATGTCCTCCCAATGTGAAAGGTGCTTTAAAAATGTAATTTTGTTGTTGTTGCCGTGGCTTATCTTCATCTGTGTTCTTTATGTTGTTCCCGCTGCTGCTTGGCTACGTACGTGCTCTGTGATGCATGATGCCACAGCACCACTTTGACTTGATGGCCACCAAGTGTAACTGAAGTGAAAAAAACAAAACTGAAATACATTTTAGGTCATAACTCATGAACAATAAGTAATACCCGAAAACAAATATACCAATGTCACTCCCAGGTGCAAGACCTTTCCGTTGAGGTATAAATCATGTCTCTAAGTCAATCGCTTATTGAAATCCTTCTTCAAGCGCACGTAAATAGACAGAAAGAGACAGACATTGTTGTTTTATTAATATAAACTGTCTGTCTGCTCTTCAAGAAGGATCTCAATAACCGATTGACCAATAACCAATGACCCCACTTTGGGCTCCATTGACTAGGGATATGCTGGAGTCCTGTAGCTCAGTGGTTAGAGCACTCGCCTCGCAAGCGAGAGGACCTGGGTTTGATTCTCGGGCAGCGCAAAACATTGAGCAAGTTTCCTCACTCCACACGGCTCTGATTACCAGCAGTTAGTAGGAACCCAGTTGTTAGTCGATTGACAGATCACTTTTCCAAGGGTAATCTTTCAAAAAAAATAAAATAATTTGGTCACTCAATCCATAACTGTTTGTGGGACACTGCTCTGCACAATTGCCAGCCGGGATTTGCCCTCAGTCAATTCACTTTACAGTATATTTTGTGAAGCACTTTGAGAAGTCTCGAAGATGTGATAAGGCGCTGTATCAAATGCAAAGGATTATTATTATTATTATGATTATGATTACTTGTGTTAAACTCTGTGGAATTAACATGTGGTCTGGGCTGAAGCCAGGGCAGCTTTGGCTGCACTCTCACAGTCAGTGATCTCACTGATTGGCTGCTCGTAAAGAGGGACAGAGTCAGTTAGACAAGGAATGTGTCAGTCTACCCCAGAACATGCCACTACCTGCAGGAGGGGAGGGATGAGGAAGGGGAATTGGATATAATGCAATACAGCGCCTTTCTCATCAGGCGGACGTCCCAAGGTGCTTGGATGAAAATGCAGTGGATATTTATTGGTTTATCTCAGTATATCTCAGTATCTCGTGTGAAAATCCCATCGAGGTGAGTTAGGCTGGCTTCATACCACATGCTCACAGAAAAAAGAAAAAGAAAAAAATGGCCAATCTCTGGGTCATTGGGTCAACGTCAAGCATCACTTCCTGATCACTTCTCAGCCTTTTGGCTAAGATCATGTGCAGTCTGTTCTTATCAGTTATTCCTACGGCTAGTACCTGCCAGAGACGTTCTCCTGGTGAGATTCGCTTTGAACACGAGCACAATCGAATCTCACCAATGATTTGCAGGTTGTTATGGGAAGGATTGAGTTCCTGGCAACTGCTATGCCTTCAGCCCTCTGTTGGCTGGGATCGATATTGCAGGACTTTCCATCTGAGCAGTGTAATCTGCCCTCACACAGAGAGTAAGTGGAGAAACTGGAACACAGAGCTTGGTCACTAGCCTTAGGCCATGCTGGAGAGGCCATCCCGTCACCTGACCTGCTCAGGTGGTCGTGAAGACATGGTTCAGACCCACCTTGTCCTTTGACAATTTGGGGCCTAGAGAGTTTAATGTGGGTGAGTATGTGGGCGCCGAGTTTTGGATCAGTTGGATGTTGTGCATGGTGGGAGCTGGGGTGACCGGTAAAGAGGGCATTTGAATAGTCGAGGTGGGAGGTGACGAACGCATGGATGAGTGATTTGGCTGCATCTGGAGTAAGGTAGGCCGGTTGGAGGCAGGCAACGAGGTGGAGGTGGAGGAAGGTGGTCCTCGTCAGGGGCTGCATGTGGGAAAGGAAGGAGAGCTGTGGGTCGAACCTAATGCCAAGGTTGCGCACTGGTTCAGTAAGTATTGAGGGATAGGCCGGGGAGGTTGAGGTGGACAGGGGCCCAAGATAGAAGACGTTGACGGGAGCCAAGGAACATGGCTTCCATCTTGTCAACATTTAGTAAGAAGTTTTCACTTATCCAGGCCCTGATGTCTGCCAGACAAGCTGTCAGAACAACGGCAGACCTGGACTCACAGCTGGAAGGGAAGTAGATTTGTGTGTCATACATGTGGAAGTTTACCCCATGTCTGCAGATGACATCACTAAGAGGATATAGATGAAGAGGAGGACAGGGCCAAAGTTCGAGCCCTGGGGTACTCCACAGGTGACCGAGCGGAGCAGGAGGAGAAACCGTTTGAAAAGATGAAGTGAAAGCTGTTTGTTAGGTAAGACACGAACCAAACTAGTGTGGTCCCACTAAGGTGGATGAGGGAAGAGAGGCGTTGGATGAGGATGGCATGGTCGACTGACAGCGATGACAGCGGAGAGGAACAGAACCTGAGGAGAGAAACTGGTTGACTGTGTTGGCCAGCAGAGGGGAGAGGAGAGAGAAGGGTGACCTGCAACTGGGTGGAAAGGGGTGGAGAGTGATTTACTTTGGTAACCCCGAGGTAAGAATAAGACAAACACTCAGACAATTAAGATGTTATAATTCGTCTGGATTTATAGTTAATAAGAACAACAATGAGCGACAGTTAAAGAGTTTAGTCTTACAACTGCGGAAGCGAATTCCGGACTGTCGGGTAATTAGGCCGTCGCCTGGAAACGATGGAGGAGTTATCGGTTTTGATGGAGTACGTCGTCGTCAACTTTATGGAAGAGGGTCAATGCTTCAGTCGCTTCTGACCCAAAATGTTCTGCTGTCCTGCACCTCTGACCAGAGTGTGGAGGAATCTGTCTTTCTTCCCTCTTTCTGTGCAAGCGATCACATTTGCCTTTACCAGACAAGGGCTCGCTTTGGGACTTTGCAAACCATCTAACTGAGAGTCAAACCATAAGATAAGCTTGTCTCCAGTCTTTCACAGTGAGACAACCATCTGCCATGGAATGCGAAGATCAGCCCGAGACAATGGCACAACCCTCTGGCAGCCGTTCCTCATTGTATCCCATTCAGCAATACACAAGTCCATAATGCACCAGAATGGGTTAGTTTGGTCAATGTCCATATCGTGAAGGATTCTGGAGTCGAGGCAGCAGGTGATGGTTGAGAGGGAGGGGGGGAATAATCTGGGCAAAGGATTGTAGGGAAAGGGGAGTGGTAGAGGCTGTAGCATGAGCGGGGGTGGTGTGGATGGTCAGAGGGGTGTGCGGAAGGGGACAAGGGGAGGAAGATGCAGCCAAGTGGATTTTTTCAATCTTTGGCACTAACTAAAGGACCTCTTTCCCCTGGCCATTTGAGGTGAGGATGGAGGAAGCTTGAAGGAATGTATGGAGGAGGTGATGGATGGTGGAGAACAGTGACTTTGGGTTGTTTTTGGCATCTGAAATGGTTTTGGAGTAAAAGGCCGTTTGGACCTGCTAGAGGGAGAGGCCACAGCTGGCGGTGGATTGCGAGGCTGGATTTGTGCCAACTGCGCTCAGGCGTCCGTGTTTACGTTTTGAGGGCACGGAGGTGACTGTTATACCAGGAGTAGGGTAGATTTAGAGACAGCGCTGGATTTCAGGGGGGCACGGGAGTTGAGGGTTGCTGAGAGACGATTGTTTAGCAGCTTGATTGGCAGTATCAGGGTTGTGGGGAGTAAAAGGGGAGCATTTTCAGGTTGCGCGAAGAGTGGCTCGGTTCGGGCAGCAGTAAAAACGTGCATGTGGAGATCGGAAGCAAAGCATTTAGTGGGACATGGTTAGCCTGCAGGCAAGGCGGGGGCTAGGACACACAGGCAAGGCGGGGGCTAGGACACACAGGCATGGCGGGGGCTAGGGGAAACAGCACACGTGTATGGAAGGGTGGGGCTAAGGGAGACAGCACTGATGGTTCTCATGGTTTTATTTGGACAACAACAACAACAACAACAAGATTCCATTTATAGAGCGCCTTTCATGTCGGGAGGACCAAAGCCAGAGAGAGAGAGGGATGGTGGATGAAGGAGGAGGACATGGAAGAGGTGAGGAATAGAAATAAAAAGGGAGGGTCTGAAAGATGGCGTGCGGAAGTGATGTCATGCAGGTGATTTGGGCCGTTGGTCCAGGCGGGAAATTTCGAAATGAAATCTCGTTGTTTGGAACCTTCTTACTCAGAATCCCGACCCCTCGGCTCCCTACTCTTCTGAGGGTGTCTGCCTCGTTGACTTACCAGAACACTCCCCTCGCTTGCTCGCATCTCCAGCATGTTACGTGTAATTTAATCACTTATATTACAACCACAACAATCAGGGATGGACTTGCTAGATGAGAAATCAGGAAATTTGATGAGTGCCCTTGTAATTGGCTCTGGATACCACCCAGAGTCACCAATCAATCATCATTTCCTAGAGCCCACCTGGCCTGATGAATGACAGACAATTTTATCTGGGGATGTGTTGGCCAGGACATGAGGAGAGAGAAACTTCCTTTTTCTTTCCAATGGAGCGTTTTACTGAGACAGTGCTGGCGCAGGAGGGTAGGGGAGGAGAGAGGTGACTTGGGCATGGCCGATGTGTTACGTTTTTGGGTAGCTTTTGATAGATAGAGGGGAAAAAGGGACAGATTGATGGAAGGAGTGCAAAGGCTCTGGGATAGAGCAGCGCAGCTGGCCCGAGTTTGCAAAAAGAAGTGGGTGAGCAGGAGTGATGCCGGCAAACGTCACAGAGGATGATGAAGGAATTTGTAGGTAAGGGTGAGGAACTTTGAGTCAAACCACTGGGAGACAGAGGTGATGAACATGGGAAGTGGGTGAGGATATGAACTGCAGAGATTTGTAAGAGCTGGAGCTTAAGGATGGTGAAGCTGTGGAGGTCAGTGGTGAGAACATTAGAGATGATGAAGGTGCAAATGAGGTTTTCGGCAGCCATGGGTGTGAGATAGGGACAGAGGCAAACAATGTGGCCAAGGTGAAGAAAAACAGTCAGAGTCAGAGACCGGATGTAAGGGAGGAAAGAAAGCTGAAGATGAATAGAAACCCTGAGAGTATACACTGCCTCGGTGAGTGGAGAGAGAGGCCAGGAGGTTGAGGCAGTCAGTGCAGGAAGAATGAGTAGGAAGAGTCTTCTTCATCTTTCGCTGAAGAAAATTGAGGCTGATCCAGGACTTGATGTCTGTCAGGCGGGCGGTCAAATCACCAGTGGACCTGGGATCAAGGGCAGAAGTAGAGGTAGATTTGGGTGACATCCACGGAGAGGTGACAATTGACCCTGTCTGCGCTTGTGTCACCAAGGGGCCCATTGTAGATGAGGAAAAGGAGCAGAGGGAGGGTAGCGCCCTGCAGCTGACTGTGTGATGGTGGGAGGTGAAGCCATTGGGGAAGCCAAACCAAAGATAACCACATGTTAGTCAGCTTCAAAAAGTATTTATTTATATTGCAAAACATAGAATCAAATGGGTAAAATATGAAAATCAATGATGTTTCCTTAACCTCAGACCCATTATTAGACAGTGATCCAGAGACCAAAGTGTTACTGACTGACCTGATGTAAGAGAACTGGTTTTACCAAACGCGGCAACCAATCTGCACCAAGAAAATGTCGCACAAACAGCCAAGAGAAGAACAACAGTTTATTCAAGGGATTGTTGGCATGGACACGAGGATAAACTCCCTTCTCTTTAACAACAGTGCCCATTGGATCATTAATGGTCACGGAGGTTCTTGGCTGTACACCTCATCCAAGAACAAACCACATCCATGTCTCTGGAAGGCAGCTGAGACCCTGAGCTCTGTGTCCCGAACTGGAGCTTGAACACCAATCTTCTGACCCAGAGGTGAGATGTGCTACTCACTTGGCTAAGCAATAAAAAAGCAAAAAAAAAGCAAAAAACAATAATAAATTGGTCATTTTCAATCTACGACTGTTTGTGGCACATTGCTGTGCGCAATTGGCTGCCGCATTTGCCCACAAATATACAGTCAATTCACTTTACAGTGTATTCTGTGAAGCGCTTTGGGACGTCCTCCCGACGTGAAAAGCGCTATATCAAATGCAAGGATTATTATTATTATTATTATTAAGCTGACACCTAGATTCAGCTGGATCCAAATTCTGTCCATGAGCTGTTACTGCAAAATGCTTCACATGAGGGAGGTTTGGAAAAACAAGACCCTTCTGTTTGCTTTGATGTCATCTCTCCAGAACAACCACTGTCCTACCATCATTGACTTCAAGATCCTCATTGTAGTGTTTAAATCCCTCCATTTTTGCCCCCACCCCATCTCTCTAACATTCTCTCTCCCCACAGCAGTACATCCTCCCCTCTACTGTGTCCGGCCTCCAGCACGTGCCCCGAATCCTCCGCTCCACCATCGGCAGCCGTGCCTTCAGCCACGATGCCCCGAAACTTTGGAACTCCCTCCATCAACCCCTTCACCTCGCCCCCCCCCCCTCCTTCCCCATCTTCAGATGGCGCCTTTTCGACCACAGCTTCCCCCTCCCCTTGGCTCAACCTTGGGCTCCACCATTGTTAAGCGCTCTGAGATGCTGCCCGGCGTGGAGGGCGCTATATAAATGCAAGCTGTTGTTGTCTTCCCATCACAGCTGCTTATTAAGTGAGTCCTGCCGTCAATGCTGTTTCAAACCGCTGGTAACAACTCGCCTGTCTTTGCACGAATGGTATTAGGTTAAATTTGTTAGAAAGCTATAGCGACAGAACAGCTTGTGACACGGAGACCCTGGGAGGAGGAGGCTGAATGGCATTTTCGTGGCAAGTGTTTTTCTTTCTGACCTTTGGTTGGAATCTTTGTTTTATGGAAGATAGAAATGTGCCAGGGTGTGAAGACCATGTCTTCAGTACAGAAGGAGTGTCACAACTAGAAGCAGAGGTGGGTACAGAGTGAGACTGCACCCAGATGAATGAGGAATAAAATAGGAAGCCAGAACTTGCTCCATTCCATTTTCCTTCGAAATACACTCGTACAAGCCATAATCAGGCTCAGAAAATCTCTCGATGAGGAGAAGACAATCATCACGAGTGGAGGAGCAGGGCAGCATCTGGTCTTTGTGTTTCCATGAATACTCGGCGTGATAGGAATACTTCCGGCACGGCAGGTACATGGGCGGTGGCTTGGTATCCAGGGAAATGTTGATTTGCTGTGTCTCTTTCCCCAATTCAGGTCCTTGTCTTGCAAAACCACGTTTCGCTAAGAGGAAAAATGCAGAACTCATTACTAAGCCGTACTTAACCCCTTGTGGAGTTACCCCCAGCACTCTGGGACGTCCTCCCAAAGTGAAAGGCGCTTTATAAATGCAATTTGTTGCATCAGGAAATGGGGGTTAAGCTTACTATAGCCTTGATGGCCATGCCAGGATAAATAATCCTGACGTTTCATACAGCACCTTTCCTGTCAGGAGGACATCTCATCGTGAATCACAGTGTTTACTGTGAAGTGTAGAGACTGCGTGTTTTGTAGCTGAACTAGACAGAGTGCACAGTAACATCCCATAAACCGAGTCAGTGACCAATTTTATCTGGAGGATCAGGTCACAATCTTCATGTTCAAGGCAACACCACAAAGAATGTGGGGTGGTGTGGGGGGGGGTGGGTTGAAGTGGATTTCATAGAATCATAAATATTTATAGTGCAGAATGAGGCCATTTGGCCCATCGAGTCTGTGCTGGCCCTCAGAGCAAGCTATCCATTTAATCCACACCCGGTCAAGCCTCTAACTTTCATACTCGCCTACCTCCCTCTTGAAACCCGCGCTTTAGCCTCAGGCATTCCTTCTCACTATAATAGACCCGAAAGGTAATGCAGACTTTTCAATGCAAAGAGCTTTAGAGCAAAGTGGTTCCAGACACGGGAGGGGGAATTGGGCTGATATGGGGTGTTCCTAGCAAGCTAAGTTCCGTGTTTATATTGGGGATATCCTGTAGCTCAGTGAATAGAGCACTCGGCTCGCAAACGAAAGTCCTAGGTTCTATTCCCAGCAGGGTGAAATGTTGGGCAGGTTTTAATACTCCACACTCTGTTTACCTTGCAGTAAGTAGGAACCCAGTTGTTAGTCGATTGGCGAATCGTTTTTCCGGGGATAATAATCCCTAAAAAAAAACCTGTCATCACACTGTCTAGATCCTGGCTGCATTTATTTATATTATTATAATTTATATTTATACTTATGCTTAACTCTCTGCGTTCCACCTGATAGCTCATTATTGAGCTTTTTTCCCTTGCAGTGCTGAGTTATCAGGAGTTTACTATACCTTGCCTTTAAGAACACTGACGAGCAAACTACACTCTAGTTTTTCACAGGTCTATTGGATTTGCATTTCCTGTTGTCCCACAGTTCCTCCTGTTATTTGTTGGTAGCCGTGGTACTCTATGCTTTACTGCACATGCCTTACTCCTTGTTTGGAATGGAATGCATTCTTTCAATCTCACCTTTAAATATCTGTTTCTCAAATAGCAGATTAATTTCAGTTTTATTGCATCTCTGGTGATTCCCATGTTGGAGATCTTGGATGAGGGCCCTGGAAAAGGATTTCACGTTTAAAGTCTGGGATGAGGCTATGCAGTAAGAACACATTCATCCCACATCACACAGTCACTTGTCAACAGAACGCTGGCCTTCCTAATCACATCCCATTGGAACTTCTAACTTGGCCATTTCTTTACAGAGGGCACAAGGCACAGCAGCTTTGTTTAAACACAGCGCAGACCCATTACAACGCCCTTCACTGTAGTCTCTTACAATGGCACTGTGCACCCCATTCACTGTGCTGGCCTGCTCGAAAACATGGTCATCTTCCTGGTCACCACCAACATCACGTCCTGCTTTGCACACCACAGGAAGTGATGGTGGTGGTGATCCAAAAGTCAGCCATTTGTACTTTTCGTACCTGAAATGGGCGGCTCACAGGGAGAGAGTTGGCTGACTGTGGGGTATAAACCCACAACCTTCTGACCCCGAAGCGGGAGTGTAACCAGCTGAGCCGGGCTGACCACTGAAAAGATTAGAAATCAGCGCTGACAATCACAAGGTTATCACTTACCCCTTCGGATCGAAAGTTTCACATTGCTTTCTGATTGAGTTCCACCCACAGTCAGGGTCTCGGGCCATGACACAATTTTCACAGGTGTTTGTGTGACGGAAACACTGCGGCATCGGAAACCGCTCTAGCTCCTCCGCAGAGTTGATGTACAGATGTTTCTAGAAAAAACGGAAAAGGCACAAGGTCAGTGCTGTTCCTCAGTGCTGAGAGGGTAAATATGATGCTGGTTGGGGTATTTATTACCAGATGGATGATTCTGGGCACGTTCGCCACTTACTGTTTGTGAATCGAGGAACATGGATAAGATCGGCCCCGGTTTGCTCAGAACTTTGATTTCTGATATAACGAAGGTCGATTCATTTATTTCCACCACTTTCTGGATTTTTCCGTTCTCTGCAGAGATCAAACAAGCGGTGATGTTACAGCAGTCTTAGCAAAGAAAGCGTTTGCATTCTTGTAGCGTTTTGCAAGTTGACAGTAATTACTGAACTGGTGTGACTGGTTTTGTAGGTAACATATATCCCAAGGTGATCTCCAAACACAAAAACAGCTTGCACATGTAGTACCTTTCACCTCGGCAGAATATTGGTCTCAAAGTGTATTACAGAGACAGGATGGGAGCCCGAGTACAGAGGCAGACGAGGTGGTCTTTGGGTGTGACATGCAAAAAAGCGCAAAGCAGAGGGTTTGGGGCACATGTTCTGAAAACATGGCCACCAATGGTGCAGCGGAGGGGTCAGAGACAAACAGAAGGCCTAAGCCAGGTGAGCGAAGGAGGCTTCTGGAGGAGTGGGGCATGAGATGGTCAGAGAGTCGGTGTCAGGGCATGAAGTGATTGAGTGTGAGTGAGGTGGTTAGTGCTCATTAAGAATGAGCTCTTCATGGATTTGTGTTAATCTGACAGAGTGGTTTTGTTATGGAGTTGATGACTGTGTGTTTCAATATGTTGTTGCAGATGGACAGCCCCTCACACCACTCGCACACAAAGAGGTGTGAGAATAGCAGTTTTGGAAAATCGTTCAGTACCTGTTGAGGCCGAGTCCTCAACAACATTAAAAGGGAATTGGTTTAAATGTTTAAAAAAATGTTTTATTTTAAAACATTATTTTATTTAAATAAGAGCAGAGTAATGGTATTAGAGTAAAGAGCTCCAGTAGGGGAGAGTAAAATAAGTAAATTCACGTACAGTCACTGTATTTTACAGTAAATCCTGTGAAGCGCTTTGAAATGTTCTGACATGAAAAATATATTATGCGCAATACCATTTCCATGCTTAAGAACCTCCAGACCAAATACTGAGAGTTTCACATACACATGGAAATCTCTGTGTTTGGAATGGAATGCACTCTCTCCCCAGCTCGCCAAACCCCAAAATTATACTGGCCCAGGATGGCGAGAGGCAAGGCTTGAGGACCCATTAATGTGTCAGTAAGACTATTTAGCCAAACGAGAGCCTGCCATGACCTACCTGTAGCCAGGTAGAGAACATGGGAGATCAGGCCAGCTTTCCCAACAATTCTGTCCACCACTATTTTCTTGAAGTAGTGCTGTTTGCTGATGATGATTGGTTTTCCTCCGATGGGGTTGATCGGCTGCTCCATCTCAGGGTGTCTACTTATGAAGATCAAGGTGTCACGTGGTACCCTCTGACTGTCAGCAACACACTGCAATATTTGTGCAAAAAGAAACAGGAGATTTAACCTTTATTTGTGCTATAAGTTGTCTTTGACTTTATCCACCTTTGGGAGAGAATCTCAATGCCCCATTCCTCTTTGATAAATCCTATTTAAAGACTGCCCAGTGAAGATTAACAGAATGCTAACGTTTGTAAAGCTTTAAACAGATGCTGTTTTCAGGAACTGATCATTTGCTGCCCTCCCCCTCTCTCTCTCTTTGGCATCACATGCAAACACAAAACAAGAAGATTTTTTAAGTAAAAACAGTCAACTGATTATCCTCCACATCAATGTCTCTGTTATATTCAGCGTCATACAGATAAGGGGGTTGGAATGAGAAGGACTGTAAACATTTCGGGTTGAAAATAAGTCAATAAACCCCAGCTCTGTTACCCTGGACAGACAGGGCATGTAACGTGGTGGTTAGCACGCTCGCCTTGCAAGTGAGGGGACCCAGGTTCAGTTTCCGGGCAGTGTGAAACCTTAGGCAAGTTTCCATAGTCCACACACCTCTGTTTACTCAGCAGTAAGTAGGAACCAAGTTGTTAGTCAATTGATGGATCACTTTTTCAGATTTCAAAAAATTATAATAATTTGGTCACTTAATTCACACTGTTCGTGGGACGCTGCTGTGCACAATTGGCGAAACATTTCACCCACAAAATAAACATACAGTTTACAGTATATTCTGTGAATTGGTTTGAGATGTCTCGAAGACGTGATAAGGCGTTACATCAAGTGCAAGGATTATTATTGCAGCAGAAGCTTGTCATTCACTTCCAAACAATCAGTGAACCTTAATTTGTGTGTTGTGAACAACTAGATTTGTGTCACTCCTTACCGTGCCAGGCCTATGGTCAGGAATTTTCCAGTGAAACCCTTGAAATTGGAATTCTTAAACACGTTCAAAATATCTCCTATGGAGTACACACAGACCGCTGTTGAATTCCTGAAAAAAGAGAAAATGAAATAATTTGTATGGAAACACATAATGAATTGAATTTCACAATTAGTTTGGATGAAGAAGGCCCTTTGGCCACCACCAGAACACCCCCCTATCATCCCCATCACAGCATCAAACTGCTTTTTAAATGTGTTCAGTGTCCTGGCCTCAACCATCCTTTCTAACCCTGTTCCAGTTTGTTAATTAGTGATTATTAGGTCTAGTGACTGTGTCTGTAGGCAAACGCAGCATATTTAACACCCCACATACAGCCAGAGGGGGGAATGCCTAATTGATTTGGGAGGAAGGGGGAGGTGACCGTAAGCACGATCAAAAAGGAAGGTCTTTTACCTTTAGATTGAAACTTTAGACTAAAAGTTGGAACGAGGGTGTTCTGCAGCTCTGGTGTACTCACCATCTGTTGGAAAATATACCATAGACTCGGGTCTCGCTGGACATATTAGATTTATCAATGGAAACGTCTTCCACCCGGTTGAAATGCAGGTTCTGGGAGGGCAGACTGCACACCAGCCTTGCCTTCAGAAAGGTCGTCCATTTATTGAACAAGTCAGATTCGGGACCCCCTTTGTCAGCCTATGAGTAAAGAGATCAGACTGTAATAGCAATACAGAACAATAATAGTTGCCATCTGATAGACCTCATTCACATTAAATTGGTGTCAGTGTGCGTCACTGCCCAAAACAGTTAATTCTGCTGCACTGGGACAGCAGAACAAGAGGACACAGGTTCAGGTCTGCAGAGGGCAATTGCAAGATGATCAACTGGAAGTACTTATTTACTCAGAGTGCAGTAATGATTGTATCGGGGTTGTCGGGAAGGGTGGTTGAGGCCAGGACGCTGGGACTCATTTAAAAAGCGGCTTGATCACATCATCACATCATCTTGTGGTCTCTACCATCAGAAACGACAAGCGAAACAGATGGCTCTCAGAGAGGCAGCAAAGACATGATAATAATAATCCTTGATTGTGGTATAGCGCCTTATCACATCAGAAGGATGTCTCAAAGCGCTTCACAGGAATTACTGTGAAATGAAGTGACTGTATTTGTATGCAAACTGGCAGCACAATTGCATACAGCAATGTCCAATAAACAGCCACGAAATAAAAGGCCTTTTTTAAAAAAAAAATTTCAAAGATTTTGGCCAGGACACTGGGAGAGAGAAATTCCTTTCTCTTGATGGTCTGAATGGCCTCCTTGTGAGCTGTAAATGTTGATGGTTCAAACCGGCCTTACACACCTTGCACACTCGTGCAATCCGGGATATCCAGGGGTCAACCTCCCAGTTCTTTGTTCCCACACGCTTCTCCCGGAAGAACATGAAAATCAGGTCATCCAATGGCACAAAATTGGTAAAGATGGGCTCTAAACGAGAGGATACAAGATCACACGTCACTGAAGAGTGACCCAGATGGCAGAGAGCCCAATGTCCAAACAACTAGCCTTGGCCCAATGTGGATATGGAAACAGTGCAGATAATTGGACATCAAACAAAATGACATTGACTACAATGTTAACTAAAGTCCTCCCATCAGGACTTACACCATCATTATAGTAGCACACTGTGCCAGCCTTTCTCACTGACGTGATCTCTCTCTGTCTCACTCTCTCTAACTTGCTTTCTCTTTTTCTTTTTTGTTTGTCTGTCTGTCGGTTTGTTTTGGAAATGGAACAGCATGATTTGGTTATTTTCTCTTCCTCTTTCACAGAAGACAGCTGATCAAAGAGAACAGATCAACATGTGGGAAATAACCAACCCCAACCTCCAGATCATTTCTGAAGTGATTTAATAGTGCTGTGATGGAAATGTGGTCTATAATGGACACAGAATGATTCAGAAACTGCTCGACACCTGGTCAAAGGGAAATGATCGGCAGGTCTTCCCAGGCTGAACGATTCAACAATACACATGACAAAAATGAGTAGGAAGCCAAGCAAAGGGGGTGGGGGGATGATGTTTTTAGGCAGAATTTAACAGGAGGCAGGCGGGAATGCGGACTTTGGGGCTGAGGTGAACTATCCCCAAGGTGACATTTTTTGGCAACAGAATGTCAGAATCGAGCGCATCCTCTGTGACAGTTCCTGAGCCAGGCAGGTCAGGTACTCCAGAGCACTGCTGATCTCAGCACATCAGCAATGTTGGATGCTAATTAATAAACAAGGACCAATTGACCAATGGAAGGAGATCAGGAGGGAGAGAACAGCAGGAAGCAGAGCGAACTGAGTAGAAGGTGTTGAGTGTGACTGTTGGATTGTGTAACTGGAGACCAAAAATTAAAGAGTGTTCTACACATTGTTGAAAACGTAAAAGCAGGACTTAGAAGGGCAAACCAGTCACTGGGGGCAGGGAATCCTCCCATTGAGCTCCAGTTAACCCTGCAAGTCAAAGCCCTGACAGGTGAGGAGAGCAACAATCCTCAAACGTCAAGTAAAGAAAGAGGATCCTAAACATTTATTAACATTTCATTCTCACCCTGTATCCACTTGTCCTGAGTCCGCACCCACTTTTTGTCTTTATATCCTTGAAAAACGATTTGGTCACCATTTCTATAGAGAGGAGCTGCTGAATAGAGTCTTTGGTCTGTATTGGAACATAATAATCAGACAACAACTTCAACAGCAGCAACATGTTGTTTATTCACGTCTCAATGGAGGTTGATGCTGAACCAGGGAGACAGGAAGTAACTGTAATTCTCTACCCCCTCCTCGCTCCCTCCCTTCCCTTCCCTCACCCTGACCATTTCCCCCTGCTCGGGTCCTGACCCAACTGTACAGCGCCTTGGGATGTCCTCCTGACGTGAAAGGCGCTCTATAAATGGAATCTTGTTGTTGTTGAATCTTGTTGTAGAAGATCCTCAGGTGAGATCTGAAGGCAGGCAAAGAGGAAGCAAGGTGTAGGAATTAGGCAGAGAGTTCCAGAGACTTGGCTGCCTACTGATGGTGGAGCGAAGGAGACAAGGGAAGGGTTTGGGTAGAGGAGTTGGATGTGAACATCAATTTTACCCAGAAACAAGATGTGAATTGGACCTAGACTTACCCTCATACAGTGAAGTGGTCCTCTGTTTAGGGGTGTGCCCAGAAACACCTCTCCCAAGAGGTGTATTAATCTCACTGATAACCACACTCAATTTCCCATCATTGCCCTAATAGGACAGAAACAAGTGATTAGTGTTAGAAAGGTGACTTGTTTTACTTGTTTTATTGCTCGTTGCTCAGTCAGCTCTTGAACCTCAGAAAGGGGACACATTCTCTTACTCGGCTGAAAAATCCTGATGTACAATGTCATAATTTCACCTGCAAAAACAGTCACTACACTACAGTAAACCTTGTGAAGCGTTTTGAGATTGGAAAAGCATCATGCAAATTGCTAGGAGTGCATTGCATTTTCAGAGGTGCCGTTCTTCAGACGAGACATTAACCTGAGGTCCCACCTGTGCCTTTGCAGGTGGACATTAAAGACCCAAAGACATTATTTGGAAACCAGACGGGAGTTTCTGCCTATGTCGTGGTCAACAACAACTGTTTGTGGGACGTTGCTGTGTGAAAATTATCTGCTGCGTCTGCCTACAAATACACGGTCATGACATTTTACAGTGAATCTGTGAAATCCTTTGAGACGTCCTCCTGATGTGAAAGATGTACAAAAGATTATTTTTATTTTGTGTAATTAGCACCAGACGGAATTCCAGAGAATGGAGCAGCATTCACCCACTAATAACAAAGCTTGTATTTGATACAGCGCCTTATCACGCGCTCAAGACGTCTCAAAGTGCTTCAAAGGATTTTACTGTAAAGTGATGTGACATTTTAATAATTATTCATTAATATTGATATTATTTATGAAATATATCCTTTATATTGGATAAAGCAGTAAGTGCCGCAAAAGGAATTGCGACTTGGCCAAGATGCTCCAGAATCTCGGATCCAATGTTCTCTAGGTGACCTATTTTGTCACAAGCTGTGGAAGGCTGCTCAAAAGTTATCCATATCTCTCTCGGGCAAAGCAGCCTGATCAAGGTCACTAGCAGCTTGAAAAGGATGGGTGCTTCATTCTCTGTGACTAGGGGAGGCCGAGATAGAAACACAGTAAAGAAAGATGTTACTTTGGAATAGTTGAAGTCATGACAGAGGGTCAGCACACTTCCCATTAGAATCAATATCGATTTGACTGTTTCTATGGTCTCAGTTTTAAGAATATTTATATAACTTAGTAAACTGGATTATTACACCACCGTATTGGTTGTCTCCATCCGAACCTCTTACGGCACAATCAAAAAAGAAGGTCTTTAGGTGGGATTTGAAAGTGGGGAGGGAGGGGGCAAGGCCGAGTGATTGAGGGACAGAGTTCTAGAATTTCGGGGTGTAGTGGCTGAAGGCATGGGCAGCAATGCTGGAGTGGAGGGGCGAGGGAGAAACAGGAAGCCGGAGTCAACCGAGTGGAGGCAAAAGGTGAGTGGGAGCAAATAGATTGCATAGGTAGGGCGGTGTCAGGGCATGAAAGGATATGATCTGAAAACGAGTGAGACGATCTTGAGCGTGAGGGAGAGCCTGGGGAGGTTGAGAAGTTCATACCCGCAGGAGAGAAGACGTTGATGGGAGACAAAGAGTATGGCTTCCGTCTTGCCTACATTTCCTGTAGCTCAGTGGTTAGAGCACTCGCCTCGCAAGCGAGAGACGTGGGTTCGATTCCTGGCAGGGCAGTGCGAAATCTTGAGCAAGTTTCCTTAATCCACATGCCTGATAATAATCCCTCAAGAAAAAAAACAATAATAATTTGAACTCAATCCACGATTGTTTGTGGGACACTGCTGCGGGCAATTGGCTGCTGCGT
Source organism: Callorhinchus milii (assembly GCF_018977255.1). Lineage (NCBI taxonomy): Eukaryota > Metazoa > Chordata > Chondrichthyes > Chimaeriformes > Callorhinchidae > Callorhinchus > Callorhinchus milii. The sequence goes on along the minus strand of NW_024704763.1, from coordinate 8,961,229 downwards.
TTCGTCCTAAATTATACAGTCAATTCACAATTTGTGAAAAGTGCTGTAACAAATTCAAGGATTATCATTATTATTGCCTGAGGTAGAGTGGAGAAAATGACTGTGGAAAAATCGCCGTCACAACAGCAAACTATAAAGCTGCAGAACACTCAGATTAATATTCTCACTATTCATAAAGCGTCTTTCTGGTTGGGAGGACGTACTCAAAGCCTTTGCTGTAATTTGCAGTCCCTTTGCGTTTTGGAGGCAACATCAGCACCTCCTTCTGGTACACAACAATGTCCCACAAACAGCCATGAAGTGAATTACTCAGGATTATTGACCAGGACACTGGGATAAACTATCCGACATGGGCAATAAAGACTCTGTGGCTTTACACTTTGGTTTAACACTGTGATCCGAAGGACGGCACCTCTGACAAAGCAGTGTACCTCCAGCACTACCCTGGAGTATCAGCCTAGACTGTGAGCATTGGGCATGAAGTCCTAACACAACCTACTGACACAGAGACTGGAGTACCACCAGCATTCACTTCATGGCTGTTTCTAGGACGTGGCTGTGTATAAACTGTCTGCTCTGCATGGACCCTGTGCTCCAGGGCTCCAGGATGGAGATGGGTGGAGTCAATAGTGATTGATTGACAACAGACTCCAGCCATTCACAAGCGGCTTTTAGCTGTCAATCAGTGAGGGGGCGGAGGAACAGGGAGAAACAAGGGAGGGAATGGGAGGAGTCAAATCACGATTGATTGACACCTGGACCTCTTGTGATTGGCTGGAGTGCCCATCCATCCACAAGTGGCTGCAAGGCTGTCAATCACCTTGGAGCCACCTCTAATTGGTCTGCATTCCGTCCAATGGGAATGGCAATGGGAGGGAGGCGGTGCCGTCACTGCTCCTCCTCTGGTGGGAAGAAATAATGGAACTTTGGTTAAGCTCGGACACTGCTTGAGCTGAACACAGCAGCCGGCCCTGATGTGTCCGGTTTAATCGCTTCCACTGTATTTCAATGCTTGTTACTTCAATGCATGTTACTGTTTGTGGAACGTCTACTTACGAGATGCCAGCACCGGGGAATCTGAGCATTGGTGCCACACACAAGTATCTTGTTTTCATCCAATCTTTGCAAAACAGTGATGAAATTTTGACAGTAGTCCTGGAAACAAACAGATGCCAACAATGTTAAACTGCTAAACAGAAGAGAGACAACAGCTTAGATTTATACCTTTGCCTACAAAATACAGTCACTACAGTCACTAGTGAAACACATGGAGACTTCCTCCCAACATGAGAAGCGCTGTCTCAAATACAAGGATTATTATTATGCATACAAATCAATCTTAACCAGGCTGAGAAGCAACAAATACCAAGGATTTGCACAAGAACAGATTAAAATTGGTCCCAAATAATTCGAGACCAGCCAAAGTTATTGCAAACTTCAGTAAACAAAATGGTCCAACCCTCCAATCACTCCAAATAGCTCGTGAAAAATACATTCTTTCCAGAGGCTGCCTGAAATACTATTTGAGATTTTAAGTCTTGCGCACAGAATAGTCTGCAGAGTTCAGGATCATAACTCACCAGTTGGTCTTTATTGCAATCATCAATGGCCTTTTGATCAACCACTGGAATCTGAAAGATAAAGAAAGAACAATTATAATCCTGGACAACAATGATGCTGTTGAGCTAATTCACTTCCATATAGAAGCTGACAATTCTTCTGTAGCTCAGATAAATGTATGCAAAATAGGATATTTAGCTTGTAGTTGAGGGCCTATGCTCGAGGCCAACACTCAGTGCAGTGTTGGGGGAGTGCTGCGTTAATGAGAGGTGCCGTCCTTGAGTTGAGACATTAAATCGAGGTCCTGTCTGTGCCGGTTGAGGGAGATGCTAAAAGATCTAATGCTATTCGAAAAGAGAAGGGAGTTTCTCCCTGTGTTCTGGCGAGGAATGTCGCAAATAAAATCAGTCGTTCACGTCACGGCTGTTTGTGGGATATGACTCTGCGCAAATCGCCTGTTGCAGCGTTCACCTACAAATACACACGGTCACTGCACTTAACAGTGAGTCCTGTGAAACACTTTCAGATGCCCTCCCGATGTGAAAGGTACTACACCAAATACAAAGATTATTTATTTATGGTCATTCTAATTCAACAGTTTTGTGTCATTTCTGACAGTCATAACAGCCACAACCAACTCGTCAGCGTGGCCCCAGATATCCTCATGTTGACAAAGGTGACCTGAGGGAAACAGATGTCTCTCCTCCGCGGCAGTGACCTTGACTGGTTCAGATCGTACTGCTCACACCACCTGCACTTTATCTCCTCAAAATGCTTCTCCCCGGACATGCGGCGTTCCTCAAGCCTCTGTCCTTGGTCCCCTCTCCTTCACTATCTATATGCTCTCCAGACACGGGGTCAACTTCCACATGTATGTGGATGAAACCCAACTCTACCTCTCTACCTCCACCCTTGACTCCAGGACCCACTGCTGTCCTGACAGAATGTCTGTCAGACGTCAAGTCCTGGATGAGAGCGAACTTTCATCACTTGAAAGTCAACAAGATCGAGGCTCCTGATTGGCTCCCGTCAGCACCTCCTCACCTCAGGCACTGACAGCATCACCCTCCATGGGGCTCACTCCCCCTCACTGAGCCAGTCCCGAACCTTGTTTGACCCTCAACTATCCTTTCTATCCTACATCTGTGCCATGACCCGCTCTGCCTTCTCCCACCTTTGTAACGTTGCCCGCGCCGACACTGTCTCACACCACAGGCCGCCAAAACCCTCATACATGCCTTCAATATATCGAGGCTCGACTCTGCAAATTCATTGCTTGTCGACCTCCCCAACTCCTCCCTCCAAAGGCTGCAGATCATCCAGAACTCTGCAGCCCGTGTCCTCTCCCGCACCAGGCTCCGTGACCCTATCACCCCCATCCTCGCCCAACTCCACTGGCTTCCCATTACACAGAGGATACAGTTCAAGATCCTGGTCCTAACCTTCAAAGGCCTCCAGGGTCTTGTTCCGCCCTACCTTTGCGACCTCCTAACCCCCTACCAACCCGCCCGCTCCCTCCGCTCAGCCGGCTCCGGCTGCTCCATGTCCCCGACCCACCCGCCCCACCATTGGCAGGAGAGCCTTCAGCCACTCTGCCCCCAACCTCTGGAATTCCATTCCCCAATCACTCCGCCTCACCCCCTCCTTCAAGTCCCACCTAATGACCCTCCTCTTCCACCATGCCATCGGCACCCCCCTTCCCCTCCCCTCCCTTCTCCCCCCTGACCCCATCTCGGGTCTAAAATGGTGTACACTGTCCAGCGCCTTGGGACGTCCTCCTGACGTGAAAGGCGCTATACACATGTAACTTGTTGTTGTCATTGCTGCTGCATTTACCTCCATGGAATAACCCAGCACAGAATGAGGCCATTTGACCGAAGTGGTCTGTGCCTACACTACATGTGCATTCTATATACATTTAATGCTACATAAATATTTAGCGTATATTGTGCAGCATTTCTAATTCATTTTGTTCAATAAAAAGCATTTTAAGATAAATGCTGTGGAAATGTACAGAAAATGTTGCGAATTGGAGTTCTCAGTTCTCAGAAATACTGAAGCAAATTATAGTCAGGACACAGGAAACAGCTTGGCCTCTGGTTCACACACAGGGACAGAGAGCACAAAAGCAAAGCAACCATGGCTCGGTTTGTACAGGACATTGGTTAGACCACAAGTCAAGTACTGCAGCCAGTTTTGAGCACCTCACTTCAGGAAAATGTTAAGCCTTTGGAGGGCTGCAGAGGAGGATTACGAGGATGATTCCAGGGATGAGATTATACTGAGGAGAGATTGCAGAGGTTGAGTCTGTTTTCATTGGAGCAGAGAAGGTTGATGGGGACCTGATAGAGATACACATAATGCTGGGGGTTGACAGGGTGAATAGGGAGAAGCTATTTCCACTGGTCGGGGAGTCAGTGACTAGAGATCACAGATAAGCAATAGTCACAGGAGGAGTGAAAGGAGAGTTTAGGACAGTATTTCACTCAGAGAGTTGTTGAGCTGTGGAACCCCTACCAAGTAAGGTGGGCGAGGCAGAGGCCAATGTGGGTTTGAAGAGGGAAGTAAACAGGTATACGAAGGGGTGTGGGGACAGGACGGGCAGTGGGATTGAATGAACACCTTGCTCTGACCCTGGTGCAGCTCAATGGGCTGAATGATCTCTTTCTGTGCTGTAAATAGTGCAAATGAAAAGGAAAATACAAAAAATAAAACATAGTCAGCTACAGGGATGTGGAGATAGGGCAGATAAATTAGACTGAATTAATTATTTAAAGAGCAGCAGACACATTTGTGGAGTCCTGTAGCTCAGTGTTAGAGAGCGAGAGACCTGAGTTCAAACCCAGGCAGAGGGCGAAACCTTGGGCAAGTTTCCTTATTCCACACAGAGCCTAATAATAATCCCTCCAAAACCAACAACAATAATAAATTGGTCATTTTCAATCTACGACTGTTTGTGGGACATTGCTGTGTGCAATTGGCTGCCGCGTTCGCCCACAAATATACAGTCAATTGACTTTACAGTGTGTTCTGTGAAGCGCTTTTGGACGTCCTCCCGACGTGAAAAGCGCTATATCAAATACAAGCATTATTATTATTATAAATGCTGTTCTGTGCTGTAAATTGCTAGCATTCTATGGTTTACTATTAAATTCTATTGTACCATATCTTCCGAAGAATTCACAATGTTTATCTTGTAAACGACATTTGTTCCACCAATGTAAACGGTATTTCCTTCATGAAGAGTTACAGCATAATCTTCACGTCCAAATTTGACCCGGTCGTGTTTGTGATCTGTAAGAAGCAACACGGCTGATTAGCGATCACCACGAGGGGTGAAAAAGGAACACTAATTTAAGTGGAATAAGATCATAATAATGATGATGTCTATGATGCTTCAGCAGTTTGGGGTTTATTCTGGGGCAGATTGTGCAGTCATCAACATTGCAAAAGTATCACTGGCCCTCACCCCCACACACGCACAAACACTTACATACAAATCCACACACACACTCACACACATGCACATAGGGGTGGTGATAATAATAATAATAATTCTTGCATTTGAAATAGCGCTTCACGTCTTCCAGATGTCTCAAAGTGCAAAATCAGTATGATCAATAAATGAATGGCCAAAATTAATAGATTAATTCATTATCAGCAAATGAATGGGCAATGAGTAAGGTAATCTCAGTCATCAGCCTAATGTCATTTCCTCATTACACATACGTGTAGACAGGTGTATTACAATGAAAACCAAGCCCCTCATCTTTCCATATGAAGCATTTTGGTCCAATTTTCTTAGATGTGTCAGACCTATGTGGTAACCTGTGTTGAAACACGGAATGAGGTTGAGGAGGTCTTGAAACAGATTGTGTGATCAAAACTGTGATGTCAATGAAAAGTCATTCAGTTCATGATTTTACTGCAAATTTAAGCAACAACCCTGATGAAATTGAGGAAGTTCAGTGAGGAACACACTGTGTGTCAATGTGTACAGGAATGTTCTCAATGTAACTGTGTCACAGTTATGTGGTGTTCTCCATAATCAGACAACTTCAAGCAGAGAACCACAGTAAACTCCAGATAACTCATCACTCCAATGGAAAAGAGCTCAGTGACGAGTTATCAGGAGAAGCGCGTACGACATAGGTATAAGCACATCAATAAATGTAGCCGGGATATTGACAGTGTGATGTCTTAAGTGGGAGTGACAAGTTAAGCAGGGTTGAATTATCAAGAGTTTACAAAAGGTAGTGGAGATTGATGCCGAGTCAGAGGGAGGGTCTTCAGACGCGATCTGAAGACGGGCAGAGAGGGGTCAAGGTGGAGGGATTGAGGCCGGGAGATTCCCATCCTCCCTGTACCAAAATTAATACATTAATATTTCAGTGCTCAGCAAACCCGACCTGCTTCATGTCCCCCGCGCTCTCTGCCCCACCATTGACGGCTAGGCTTTCAGCCATTCTACCCCCGCTTTGGAAATTCCATCCTAGGGTCCTTCTGACACGCTGCCCCCACACCCCCACCCACGCGCCCGCATTTCACTGCAAGACTCAAAACGTACCTCTATGACTACGCGTTGGGTCATCATTCCCCCCACCCCCTCGGCTCCCACCCCACCCGGCTTTGTGATTACGCTTTGAGACATCCTTCCGACATGAAAGGCTCCGGATTAATGTATATTGTATTGTAATTTTATACCAAAACATTTTGAATGCTCTTTTCAAATAGAGACCAAAATTTATGTGAAGCGCCACATTGTCAGAGTCTTCAGATGAGACGTTTAACCATCTGTGCTGTTTGGGTGGATGCCATCCTTATCAATAATAATAATCCTTGTATTTTATATAGAGTCTTAACACATCGTTGAGACGTCTCAAAGCGCTTCACAGAATATATTGTAAAATGGATTGACTGTGTATTTTGGGGCCAAAATACAGCAACCAGTTGCACACAGCGGCGTCCCACAAACAGTCATGGATTGAGTGACCATATTTTTTGAGTGATTATTACCCCCGGAGAGCGATCCACCAATGGAATCCAAGCCGGATCCTCTCGCTTGCCAGGCACAGTATAGGACATTCATTTATTAAAACCCTCTCCCACATCCCCATCCCCTTCCCTGTTCCCGACTCCCACACACCAGCCAAAGATAATGATAATAATCAAAGTGCTTCCTTCACAGGATACACTTTAAAGTGTAATGACTGTGTATTTTGTGAGCGAACGCGGTAGCCAGTTTGCACAGGCAATGTCCCAGAAACAGCCATAGAGTGAGTCACCTATTTTATTGGCCAGGATTATTGGACATCAGGCGGAATATACATCGGTTACAGCACTAATTGTTCCATCAGGTTACAGTAGTTACTGTAGAACCTTGTATATGAACCTCTCCAACTCTCTTTATGGCTCTTTCTTACTGTTTTACTTTTACTCAGTCGTTCTCGCTCACACTCTGATGCTCTAAACTGCTCTTCCTTTTCTATATTTTCCCTTTGCTCTCTCTGACCCTGCGGTGTTTGTATGTGTATATAAAGGATATGAACTGTTAGCTTTGAACTGTGGTAAAATGTATTTGTGACTTCTCTGCTATCTGCACATTTTAACAACCTCACAATGTGCACAAGGCAGCGATATCTTGCAGCCTGAGATACATAATACATTTGGACATTGACACGTTTACACAGCGCTCTTCATGCTGCTCAGCATCTTGCAGTGTTTACCGACAGCGTGGCTTAATGCCGAGCCGGGGGATGGGGGTGGGGAAGGTGATTCTGGGCACAGATGAGAAGGAAAGTCTTCAGGTGCGGGTAAAAAGGAGCGTGATGGAGACACTGAGGCAGAGAGTTACAGAATGGTGGGGTGGGGGGTTGATAGAATAGCTGTCGATGGTGATATTCTCTATAAAACCCACCAACTGTCATCTGCACATTGCGTACCTGTGATTTAATAATCTTTGCTTTCATAAAGCGCCTTATCACATCTTTGAGATGTTCTCAAAGCGCTTCACCGGATTTACTGTAAATTGACTATATATTTTTCAGGCAAAACTCGGCAGCCAATTGCACACAGCAGGGTCCCACAAACATTCGTGGACTGAAATAACCAATTTATTCGTTTTATTTTTTTTGAAGGGTTTATTACCCCCAGAAATCAATTGATGAACAACCGTGTTCCTGCTTGCTGCCAGGTAAACAGGCATGTGGAGTAAGGAAACTTGCCCAACATTTCGCCCTGCCCGGGAATCAACCCAGGATCTCGCTTGTGAGGCGAGTGGTCTAACCACTGAGCTGCAGCCCTGAGCTACAGCTCTAAGGATTTCTCTGCTCTCTGCATATTCCAACACTCACAATCTGCACAAGCAGTGATGTCTTTCAGCCTCGTTTGGAGGGATTGAGGCCGGGAGATTCCCATCCTCCCTGTACCAAAATGAATACATTAATATTTCAGTGCTCAGCAAACCCCGACCTGCTTCATGTCCCCCGCGCTCTCTGCCCCACCATTGACTGCTAGGCTTTCAGCCATTCTGGATAGGAGAACTGTATAAGTCCAGGGGTGAGTGGATTCCTCCAGTAAGAAAAATGACCATGAAGACGACAAAGATGTTATTAGGTACTGCAGGAAAGGAAGGATTAGTTCCACTGATTACCAAAGAGGGTCGAGTCTGTACGGGGATGAGAAGTCACCTGTCCTTCAAGAAAGGACGGAAACTAGAAGAGTTATCTGGTGTACTGGGCATGGAGGAGTTGGTTCCCGTGTGTCAGGGATTGGAGGTGGGCAAGGCGGTGATAGATAAGTTGATTGGCTGACAAAAAGATGAAGTCAGCACGTCAGCTATTGATGTAATCAGAGTATTATTACTGCAGAGTTTTAATACCACTCAAGGATCGAGTAGTGCAGCTCTTAAGGCAGCACAAATATAGGCTATCGATTGGAATTACTTAGCGCAGCTGCGAGGCCACAACTCATTCCAGGACCTTGGACAGGAAGGGGAGGTTGGAGATGGGCCGGAGATTGATAGCTGCGACGCATCAAGGGAGGGTTTTTTCAAGGTGGGAGTGATGGTGGCAGTTTTTAAGGGAATGGGAACAGAGCCACAGGAGAGGGACAGGTTGACTATGTATGTGATATGTGGGGCAGGAGGTGGAGCTGGGAGATAAGGAGTGGAGTGGGGATGGGGTCAAGGGAGCAGGTGGTGGGTTTCAGGGATAGGATAAGTTTGGTGACAGAGGGTGGGGAAACGGGTACGAAAGTGTGTAGGGGAGGATGGGTAGGAGTCGGAGTGTGGGAGGGAGGGGGTGGGGGTGGGTGGATGTTGGAGGGGAAGTGACCGCAGAGCGAATTCGCTTGATTTTGGATTCAAGGAAATCCAGCATCTCCTCGCAGTGAAGGGTGGAGGAGATGACCTGCGTGGGGTGGCGGGGGGGACGGAGGAGTCGGGATGTGGTAGAAAACAGTAACCTGGGGTTGTCCTTCGCCTCCAGGATTATCCTGGAGTAGAAGGACGACTTGGCACCAATGACATCCTGAACGTCTGTGATCAGGGCTCCCTCTGCCTCCTCATCCTCCTCAACCTATTGGCAGCATTCGATTCTGTCGACCACGCTATCCTCCTCCACAGCTTGTCCTCCCACCTCAACCTTCAAGGCCCTGTCCTTGAGTGGTTTAGGTCGTACCTCTCCCACCATCTTCATTTTGTTTCCATGAATTGCTTTTCCTCCACCCCCCACACTGTCTCATGTGGTGTCTCTCAGGGCTCTGTCCTCGGTCCCTTCCTCTTCACCCTCTATAGGCTCCCCCTGTGGTGACATCATCCGCAGACATGGGATTAACTTCCAACTCTACCTTTCCTCCTCTACCCTCAACTCCACGACCACCGATGTCCTGACAGCTGCCTGTCTGACATCGAGTCCTGAACGAGAGACAACTTTCTTCAGCTCAACGTGTGCAAAACTGAGGCCCTCCTGATTGGCTCACGTCAGCGCCTCCGCACCTCAGGCGCTGACAGCATCAGCATCCAAGGCCGCACTCTCCACCTCTCAAAGCCATCAGGAACCTTGGGGTTCTGTTCGACCCTGAGCTGTCCTTTCTCCCTCATATCCGCACCACAACTGGCACCGCCTTCCATCACCTCCAGAACATCGCCAGACTATGGCACTACCTCACCCCTCACGCGGCTGAAACTCTGGTCCACGCCTTCATCACCTCAAGGCTGGACTATGGGAACTCTCTCCTCGTCGGCCTTCCCGGCCCTCCCTCCACACTACAGGTCATTCAGAACTCTGCAGCTCGTGTACTGTCCCGCGCCAGACACCGCGCCCACATCACTCCCACCCTCGTCCTCGCCCTCGCCCTCGCCCTCGCCCGCCTCCACTGGCTCCCCATCCCTCAGAGGATTGAATTCAAGATCCTCATCCTCACCTACATGGCCATTCACGGCCTCGCTCCCTCCTACCTCTCCGACCTACTATCCCCCTACCTACCTGCCCGTACCCTCCATTCCTCTGGCTCCGGTCTGCTCCACATCCCCCTCCCCAACCGCCCTACCATCGGTGGCCGGGCCTTCAGCCTGTCAGCCCCGAGGCTCTGGAACTCTATCCCCCAGTGCCTTCGCCGCTTCCTCCCTTTCCTCCTTCAAGGCCGGTCTCAAGACCTTTCTCTTTGACCTTCAGCCTTCAGCTCCCCTCTCGACTCTCTACCCCCTCCTCGCTCCCTCCCTTCCCTCCCCTCACCCTGACCATTTCCCCCCAATGCTCGGGTCCTGACCCAACTGTACAGCGCCTTGGGACGTCCTCCCGACGTGAAAGGCGCTCTATAAATGGAATCTTGTTGTTGTTGTTGTTGTTGTCAATTTCACCTGAATGTCGCGTTAAACAGAGAGAATCCCGAGAGAGAGTGTAACCCACACACAGCTCCTGCACTACAGCAAACACAGCCACTGATGATAGATTCACAACAACAAACAGAGGGTCAAATTGCCTCTCTCTCTCTCACTATTTCTCTCTCACACACGATTTACATATATTTACATATATACACTTAGACACACTCACTATCTCTCACACTCTCGCTCTCTCTATTTCTCTCACTCACACACTCTCATGATATATATATATCACTCTCACTCTCTCTCTCACGATATATATTTCTCCCTCTCACTCTCTCTCACTCACTCTCTCTCTCTCCCTCTCACACTCTCTCTCTCACACACACTCTCTCTCTCTCCCTCCTCTCTCTCTCTCCTCTCTCCCCCCTCTCTCTCTCTCCCCCCCCACCCCTCTCTCACGCACTATCTCTATCTTTCCCCCTCTCTCCCCCCCCCCCCCCCCCTCTCTCTCCCTCTCTCTGTGCAGTCCTCACCACTCTCTGTTGTTAAGGACAGGATCTCAGTCTCTTACCTGTCAGATCCCACCTGAGTCGGGCTGAGGAAGCGGCTGAGGAAGCGGCTGAGCTGCATTGCCAGAATATCCCGAGGAGAACGAGGGGAATGACCATGATGAAGCTGTGAGCAGACGGGCTCTGACACAGTGAGAGATAGGAGTTTAATAAGTCCTTTCTCCGCCCCCAACACACACCCACAGCAGCAACTGTCTAAGTTTCGCCCACAGTAACTTTAATCAGTGGGAAGCAATGTGACCTCTGAGTCAGGAGTTTGTGGGTTCAAGCCCCACATCAGGAACCACATAGTCTAAGCTGACACCCCAACACAGCACTGGGGGCGTCGCATTGTCAGAGATGTCGTCCTTCTGACGAGGTCCCGTCTGTCTGTTCAGGTGGAGATAAAGATCCCAAGTCATTATTCCGAAAGAAAAGCTGTTTGGGGGATGTTGCTTTGTGCAAATTGGCTGCTGTGTTTCGCCCACAAAGTACACAGTTACTACAGTTTACAGTAAAATCCTGGGAAACACTTTGAGACGCCCGAGTGACATGAAAGGCACTAAACCGAATGGAAGGATTATTATTATTATTATTATACACATTGTGACGAAATCATTACATTATCTGGTAAGCCTTAAAGAAATGGGTATTTTCAGACAACAGGTAAATCCCATGGCTTCTTGTTCACACCGTATATGAGCAAACAGGGAGTTAGCAACGTAAATACCCACTTAAATACTCAAACCCCCCTATTCTCTTCCTGACTCTCAACATAGCCCAACGTTTCATCCACGCCTTGTGTTCAAGCCTGAATCATCATGGGTAAACTGTGTCTAATATTCCTTGCATTTAATACAAGGTCTTATCACATCTCAGAGACGTCTCAAAGCTCTTCACAGAATATACTGTAAAGTGAAATGACTGTATATTTTGTGGGCGAAACGTAAGAATACAACAACTTGCATTTATATAGCGCCCTTCACACAGGGTAGAGTCCTGGAGTACTTCACAGTGACAGAGTCTGACAATGGAGCCGGGGGGAGTGGGAGGTGATCAGAAGCACGATCAGAAAGGAAGGTTTTTAGGTGAGATTTGAAGAACAATACGTCATGGCATATGTATTTGCAAAGCTGCACAGTGGAAAATGCTGACCACTTGCACCTTTGCTGATGTGAAGCTGAGTGTCAGCATTCTCAATCCACAATGTGTGTACGTGTCCTGCGATTGAAGGATATCCCTGACCACATGCGTTATAATTGTGCAAAGACAGAATGTGCAGAGTTAGTAAACAGAAAATCTTGTATGTAAAAGTGGAAGAGATGGTACGTGTGTGTGTGTGTGTATCTGTGTGGGTGATAACCAGATGGACTTATGCTCATGACAGTGCACAGATGGCTTGGTGACAAGGACAACAACAACAACAACTTGCGCCCTTCACAGAAGCACGATCAAAAAGGAAGGTTTTTATAATAATATAATAATAATCCTTGCATTTGATATAACGCTTTTTAATGTCTTCTCGACGTCAAAGCGCTTCACAGAATAGACGGTAAAGTGAATTGACTGTATATTTGTGGGCGAAACGCAGAAGCCAATTGCACACAGCAGTGTCACACAAACAGTTGTGGATTAAAAATGACCAATTTATTATTGTTTTTGGTTTTGGAGGGATTATTATTAGATGTGTGGAGTAAGGAAACTTTCCAAAGGTTTCGCCCTCTGCCTGGAATTGAACCCGGGTGTCTCGCTTGCAAAGCGAGTGCTCTAACCACTGAGCTACAGGACTCCACTGTACTTTTGCAATGTACTTTTGCAAAGCAGCACAGGGGAAAATGCTGACCACCTTTGCTGATGTGAAACTGTGTGTCAGCATTCTCAATGCACAATGTGTGTACGTGTCCTGCGATTGAAGGACATCCCTGACCACATCTGTTGTAACTGTGCAAAGACAGAATGTGCAGAGTTAGTAAACAGAAAATCTTGTATGTAAAAGTAGAAGAGACGGTACGTGTGTGTGTGTGTCTGTATCTGTGTGGGTGATAACCAGATGGACTTATGCTCATGACAGTGCACAGATGGCTTGGTGACAAGGACAACAACAACAACAACTTGCATTTATATAGCGCCCTTCACATGGGGTAGCGTCCCAGAGCAACAAAAGGTCCCAATATGTGTTTATTCATGGTACCAGTGCTGCGAGCTGCTACACCACATGAAGGGCGCTATATAAATGTAATTTGTTGTTGTTGTATAAATATTGGACACTAACTAGTCTCAAGTCAAACCCTGGAAGAAGCAGAAAAAGCTAGAAAATGAAGCAAACAAGAAAATGACAATAATAATAATTCTGGGAACATTTCAGAAAGGAGGTTGCAAAACAACAACAACAACCAACAAATTACATTTGTACAGCACCTTTCATGTCAGGAAGACATCCCAAGGTGCTCGACAGTCAGGAATCCGCACCCAAGCTGGTGATGGGGTCAGAAAGGGTGGAGGGTGGAGAGGGGTATGAGGATGGCCTGAGGCATTGCTTCCAGCAATTATTGAGTTCCACATTCTCTGTATGAAGAAATTCGTCCTAACTCTATTTTGTTTTGCTTCGTGACCTTTTGTATGTATTTATTTTCACAGAGACCAACACTGTGCCTCCAGCTTTCTCGTGATGATAATAATAATAATAATGTATATTCAAATAGCGGACAGACGTCACCTCACAGTCAAATGTGGCTCTGTGTGTGTGTTAAACCCCTTTAATTTCCCTCTTTTGTTCTTACTCAAATTATGACGTGTAGAAACGTAGAAACAGGAGTAGGTTATTCAGCCCCTCGAGCCTGTTCCCCCATTTTATAAAATCATGGCTGATCCGTACCTCACGTCCAGTTACTTGCGCTTGCCGTGCCCTTTGTTGACTGGAGCACTATAATATGAGAGTCGATATAAATTATTTAGTTTGTTATCTGCCCTTCACCACATTCGTAATCTCTCCGGGAAATGATGAACATGATGGCGTCAGACTTCCCACAACACTAATAATATCCCAGGTTGGCAATCCGCTTTGTCAGGGCAGTAATCCGATCTCTCTAATTCAGCGTCTTCTAATCCACAGCTTCTCCCCGGTATTACTTCATCCAAACACAGAACCATACAGGTCAACAGAATAAGCCCCTGAGCACTGACAAGTGTTTGACAAGTGTCAGGGGACTGTATTTTGTTGGCGAACTTAGCAGCCAATTTGCGCACATCAATGTCTCACAAATAAGCCATGGAGTCAGCGACTAATTTTATTTGGGGAATTGTTAGCCAGGACACCGGGAGAGAGAAACTCCCCTCTCTTTACAGATAATGCCATGGGATCTTTAATATCCACTGAACACGCAGACGGCACCTCAGTTTAATGTCTCATCTGAAGAATGGCTCCTCTGAGAATGCAGTTTCCCCCATTACTGCATTGGAGTGACATCTTAGACTATATGAGTTCCACATCCCAAAGTGAGCTTGAAGCCACACATTAGGGCTTTGGTTTGTGGTGTTAAAAGATGCTGCTCCTCGGTTATCCTGGATGAATTCATTGTTTTGGTCGGCCGGGCGTGTGACACACAAAGAAACTCATTAATTAATTAATCCACAATTTACTGGTAAAAGGTTGGTTGCGGTTCTCAGACAAAGCCAGTAATCCCTATTTAGACTTTCCTACCTTGTGTGTTTTGTGTGTGTTCCTCCCGGATCCGGACACAATTGATTTTGAATCGTAAGGAATGAGAGTTTGAACAATTCTTAAATCGGGTGTTAATTTGAAATTTCTGTAACTATTTGAAAAGAGAAGGGAGTTTCTCTCTCCTGATGTCCTGACCAATAATCCCCAAGATAAAATTGGGTCATTCCCCAGATCTGAAGAAATTCCCAAGTTGCTCTAATCTGGAATGCATTGCCTGAAAGTGTGGTGGACGACGATTCAATAACAACTTTCAATAGTAGATAGATATTTGGGGAGGACAATTTGCAGGGCTATGGGGAGAGCGCGGGGAGTGGGATTAATTCGGACAGTTCTTTCAAAGAGCCGGTATGGACACAATGGGCCAAATGGCCTCCCTCTGTGCTGTATAGTTCTGTGATTCTATGATTCACCTCATGAGGTGAATTGTCTGTTACGTTTTTCCCCCTGAAAACATAGTCACTCCAATTTACAGCAAAATCCTCCAAAACACGTCCAAGATGTCCTCCCGACATAAAAAATGCTGTATCAAATACAAGAATTATTAATATTATTAATATTATTAATAACTAGAGAGAAATAATAATAATCCTTGCATTTGATACAGCGCCTTATCATGTCTTCTAGACGTCTCAAAGCGCTTCACAAGATATACTGTAAAGTGAATTGACTGTAGATTTTGTGGGCGAAACATGGCAGCCAAGTGGCGTCCCACAAACAGTCATGGATTGATTGACCAAATTACTATTTTTTGAAGAAATTAGTAGCTCTGGAAAAGCAATCCACCAATCAACCTACAAACCGTGTTCCTACGTACTGCTAGGTGAACAAAAAACATGTGGAGTAAGGACCAACGTCTCGCCCTATATTAAGGAAGGAGCTGTGTGATGGGAAACCAGTGGAGTCGGGCGAGGATGGGGGTGATAGGGTCACGGAGCCTGGTGCGGGAGTTGATGATCAACTGTAGAAAGTTTGCTCTCATCCAGGACTTGATGTCTGACAAACATTCTGTCAGGACAGCAGTGGGTCCTGGAGTCGAGGGTGGAAGCAGAGAGGTAGAGTTGGGTGTCATCCGCATACATGTGGAAGTTGACCCCATGTCTGCGGATGATGTCCTCAAGGGGTACATATAGATGTTGAAGAGGAGGGGACAGAGTTCTGAGGAACGCCGCACAAGACGAGACAATACCCCAAATAAAATTGGGCATTCACTTTATAGTTGTTTGTGGGATGTACTGTGTGCAAATTGAATTGTAAACTCCCTTACAAAACTTTACAGAAAATCCCAGTGAAGGGATTTCATGTGGTATCAAATGTGAGGATTATTTTTTCCCTTGGTTTTGTGTTGAATTTATTGAAATAACCCGACCCGTCTGCATTCTCCTGATTTAATGATGCGTCTGATTGTTTGTCCACTTTGAGGCAATCTTCTCAGTTCCCTTGTGTTCTCATAACAGATTCCAATTACAGCTTTTGATTTAATGACACAGAAATCTTCCCACTCGCTGTCATTCATCACACGCCCAGAAACCTCGCAAACACAAACCCATACATGTGCACTGTATACTCAACCAGTCCCAGCCTTGTCACCACAGTGTCCCTGCCGGGGCTCTGCGCCCTTTAGCAACAGGGAGCAGTTACTTGGGTGGCTAGTCCCGGCTCTGCCGTCATTTCACGGACGGTGAGCCTTTACCTCACTCCCTCCCACTCCCCCTTCTATGGGGGCAGGGAGACATACACATGCATTTCCGGGATGCTCTTTGTTTAAATATACCTCACACATAAAGCAGCTGAAACCCTTATCCATGGTATCCATCACCTCCCGCCTCAATTTTTCCAATACCTTCCTCATCTGTCTCCCCAGCTTCATGATTCATAAATTACGTCAAAACTCCGCTGTATCCTCCGTCTGTATCCTCACCCATTCTAAATTCCACGGCCCCATCTTCTCAGTCCTTACCAGGCTCTGCTGGCTCCCTATTAAAGAACGAGTCAATTTCAAGATCCTCAGACTCACATAGAAATCACTTTGTGCCTACCTCTCTGACTTACTTAAACTCCACTCCCACCTCAACAGGGGTGGATAAATATAATTTTCTTGTTGTTGTAGCTATCCCAGCTACATGTTGAATCCCCTGCTGAGTGTTGAACCCGCTGCTGTCTGCCTTACCTGAAGCAAACACCCTTAACTTGTTTCGCTCACAAAATATACAGTCAATTCACTTTACATTATATTCTGTGAGGCGCTTTGAGGTGTCTTGAAGATGTAATAAGGGGCTATAACAAAAACAAGGATAATTATTATTATTATTACTGAAAGTGAGTATAAAAAGGACAGCTTGTAGAACGGTGTGAGTATAATTGGATTCTTCCATAGAGTTTGCTTATTGATGAAATATGTTTAAACATAAAATGTAATATTCAAACCTTGCTATCTTGACTATTGCCTGATGATAACAATGAATAACTGCTTGATTGATTGAAATCTGAGAGAATGTCATATTTATCGCTGAGAACAGCTGAGGTTTGAATCTTACCGGCTGAGAGATATTCACTGACCTCTGGAGGTAACAAAATGATCTCAAAATAGGGAGAACGTGCTCCAGGATGATACCACTTAGCAAAGCAAACAGTGACAGACTGCAATATAATTGCGGCATGGTTTAGAATTGTTATCCCCACTTATGTAGTTTGTACATAGATACACCAAATAATCAGGAATCTATTCCAATTGTATGTAACAATCTGACATTCAGACTCTGGTTCAAAGAACTGGTATTGTGGCATGATACTCACTTGCTTTGAATACACAATGCTGTAAACAAAGGAAATCTATTGCAAAACATTTGGAGCATTCATTGTCAGTTTTCTATGCCTTTCTGTGATGGTAATATATTGCCAATTGATCAATTGCTCTGTTTATTGCCAGATACTGGATAGAATGCAAGTCAGTGGTTAGAGCACTCGCTTTGCAGGCGGGAGACCTGAGTTCAATCTCAGGCAGGTCAGGGCGAAACCTTGGGCAAGTTTCCTTACTCCACACATAGCCTAATAATAATCCCTCCAAAACAAAACAATAATAAATTGGTCATTTTCAATCTACGACTGTTTGTGGGACATTGCTGTGTGCAATTGGCTGCCGCGTTCGCCCACAAATATATAGTCAATTCACTTTGGGACGTCCTCCCGACGTGAAAAGCGCTATATCAAATGCAAGGATTATTATTATTATTATTATTTAACTGCTTTTAACACTGACAATGCCATTGTTACCTGCAAATTCTTTGTTTAATATTATTTGCTTTTGACATAATGTATTATCATACTGAAATGTTCAAAGAATTTCACATAATTAATTATTTTGAAGCGTAGTTACTTCGATTAACATAAGTAACTATGTTACTATGTAACACACATACTCAGCACCACCAACATCCTACAAATAGCAAGAAAAAAAATGATCTGAAATTAGTTTTTTTGGGTGATTGGGGAGAAACCAAGACTCCTTGTTCTTAAAAATAACGTGGAATGCAATGTGCATTCTCTCCCTGGGGGGACTGATCTTGCTTCCTTAATTCCAGATGGCGAGCTGCGCCTAATAATTCCTGAATTAGGTAAGCCGGATGTGTGACTCCAGGGAGAGAGCGCATCCTACTCCAACAAACGGTTCATGGAATTTCCATGTGTTGGTCGGATGCTTGGAAATCCCAGCTCAGTTTGGATACTCTTAAGCACGGTGAGGGGTTTCCGCACGTGTCAGACACCCGGCTGACCACCCTCCAAAATTAGGAATAGCAAGCGATGTTTTGATTCAGGTGAGACCTTAAACCAAGCAATATGAATCAATGGAAGTTATGCAGTTTTAGCTGATTAAACTCCATCAGTACCCCGATACACACTCTGGGGACCCCTTGCCTTGGCTCTTGCCAACCTGCACATAATATTTTCTGGATCGGGATATGCAAGGAAAGAGTGCCATTCCAAACACGGGAATTCCTCTGGTATGCAAACTGAACTCTGAGTTTGATTTGGATATTCTTAAGCATGATGATATGTGTCTGTATGTGTCAGACAGCCAAGCTGGAACAATGTGGAACAAATCAATGTCAAACACCAAAGTGAACTCAAATTGGATCACAAGCACAAGGGCAAAGCGGGGGCATGATGATACTGTTTCAAAATCACAAGGGATAAGGTTTTATTCAGTGAGCATCGCTGATCACTGTGTTTTTTTGTTGCTTCTCCTGGGAGGGAACTGAGTGGCTAACAACAGCTTGCATTTTTTGTGCTCTTCACAAGAGTTAGCATCTTGGAGCACTTAAGAGCAGAGGGACTGACCATAGGCACGGCCGAAGAAGAGGATGTTCAGGTGCAATCTGAAGACAGATAAGAAAGGGGCAAGGTGGAGGGATTGAGGCAGGGAGTTCCAGAGTCTCGGGGTGTAGTGGCTGAAAGCACACCCAATGATGGTGGAATTGGGGAGAGAAGGGATATGAAGGAGGGCAGAGCCAGTTTAGCAAAGAGGGCAGGTGGAGTTAGGAAACCCCTCAATTGTCCTTGCATTTTATTCTGCTCTGGTTCAGACTCACTGCTTGTACCATTTTCCGAGCAGGATTATCCTGGTTAGGATTTTCTGGCTCGAGGAATAAGGTATGCAGACCAGTTATATGTTTACCAGGCATTCACATTACAGTATGTGGTAGCTCCTAACTCAACACTGCACATCAAGAAAAGCTCTTCATGAGTAAACTGGCCAAGCACCATCTCATGATGTTACTAAAGCCTTCCTGGCCCCTTACCATCTATTGTTTATTGTATGTTTTTATTTGTTTCAGATTCCTCACATGCTTTCCCATCTTTATCATGTGGGATCCTTGAAACTGTTACTTCGGATGGATGGCCTATTCATTCTGTGTATATGGTGTCTGTCCTTGACTGTATCATTGTTTAAGTCTAGTATGTGCTGTGTGTGTGTGTGGGGGGGGGTTACTGTATGTGCTGGTCTGTTTCTACTGCTGCTATGTTTGCACTTTTCAGATCTGCCCTTTCCACCTTTGTTAACTGATTTTTATTCAGAACTTATTAGGTTATTACTTTCATCCATCCTTACAGTCCCCACCTTGAGGGAGAGAGGCTTTGCCTTGATCCCTCATCTATGGCTCGCCATCATTTCGATCATGTCCGCTTGGGCTGCCTGTTGCTGTAAGCCCTGGATCAAACTCTGGACCCAGCAAACTGATGCAATGAGTGCGATGCTCACTCCTACCTGAACTATTAGGTACAGGAAGATTAGTCGTACGAATGGTTGCTGTCCCACATTATATGCCATCTGCCACCGACATCTTTTGCCTCTCAGGTGTTGGATTGATGGTTAATTGCCGTGTTATGCTGCTGAAGTGTGACTAAGTGTTTCTGTGAAGTGAGTTCTCATTCTAAAATGGAGCCCAGGTCAAGGGAGAGCGGCGAAGTGGACTATGGCCTCTAAAGCTTCTCTGTGTAGATCGGAATGTAGTTGCACCTGCTCCCGGTTGATGTTAGACACATTCTGTAGCCACTGAATGGCGAAGGGTTCCATGGGTTCCTGGAAGCGGGTGTAGATTAGGAGTGGACAGCCCACCAGTACGCACTTTTTAACTGGTTAATGTGAAACCATCGCGTGTGCTTCCTCCCTTTTATATTGTATTGTAGTAAGTATAGGGAGGGGTTGGCTTTATCCACCATGGGAAAAGGGCCTCTATATCGGGCTTGAAAAGGGTGGCTTTTCTTCCCGAAGTCCATAACCGAGGCTCTCAAATCATATTCAGTTGCTATGACTTTTTGTGAAAGCAGCGTTTCATTGTTGCTTGAGATTTCCCGACGTTGGTGGCTATGTACAGGTTAGTAGCCTGAATGACTCTTTCATTTTGAGTACTCAATTTTCAGTAATGGCGCCTATTTGGACCGGTGTTAAGATGGGGAGCATCACTTTTCCTGGTGCTTTCACTGTTGTTGGATTCTCCGCTTTGGGTTGCGGAGAATCCAACAACAACAATAATAATCCTTGCATTTGATATAACGGTTTTCACGTCTTCTAGACGTCTCAAAGCGCTTCACAGTTTTTGTTGGATACCCAACATGTCATATAATTCGGTGAAGATCCGCCCAGTGAAGTGGGACCCTCTGGTCTCTGTCCACTTGCACCGGTATTCCCCGCCTGCGGACCACTTCACGATAGCAGCCTGGCTGCCGTCAAAGCGGTGTTGGATTTAGTGGGGAACGCCTCCATCCACTTGGTGAATTTGTCGATGATCACCAAGCAGAATTTGTAACCCCCTTTTGGTCTGTGGTAACGGCCCGATGAAGTCAATCTGTAAGTGGGTCCATGGACCTTCCTGAGCTGGGGAAGGAAGCCAGTAGTGCTCGGTCGTTGTGCTTCGGTGGGTTGTTGTAGACATACCAGACACCGGCCACCACATGTTATACAAGACGAGCTGCAGGGTGACGGCAGCAGCTGTGTGATCCACACTACCAGCAGCGGGTGACCAGGTTACATGAGAATATTTAGAACAATTCCATAGTGAAGCAGCAGGGGGCGCAAAAAACAAGGGGAGATGCTACAATCTGCCTCAGTGCCTGGTGTAGAGTTTCTGCTCCTGGTTCTTATCCAACGACTCACCCCAACTTTCCTGAAAAGTGTTTGTATGAAGTTGGAGGAAGACATATGTGTGCAACTAAGTTAGAACTTTCAGGAAAGAAGAAAAGTGAGTGAGAAGAAGCTGTTTTTAAATGAAAGTTTAAATAGTTTTGAACTGTGAACCTGAGGTTATAATCCATTCTGGAGGATGCACTGACACTCAGATTAATTGTTTGCACTTCACTCTTGTGGTTTTATGACTTTATCAGAATTGTATGATTTAATTACCACCTCATAACTTACTGCCAGCCATCTGTTAGTCAAGATACCTATTTGGAGAATAAATAGGTTTACATTTGTGAATATTATTACAGCTAACCCATCGAATTTTCATTCAAAGTATTCACTTTGAGATGAGTGACATTGACAGACTGTGAAAGATGAAGAAAAAAAAAACAAGTTTGGAATAAATTGGTTAAAGCAAAGAGCATTCGTGTAACAGATGTTTGCCATTGTTGTACGGGGGGATTGTGGAGAGTGCAACCCTGCATCAAACACAACATATTGTCCTGAGAAATATATTCCTTCAAATGGTTCCTATTCCACCCATTGTCAGTAGAAAATGGAAT
The DNA here is from genome assembly GCF_018977255.1 of Callorhinchus milii. Lineage (NCBI taxonomy): Eukaryota > Metazoa > Chordata > Chondrichthyes > Chimaeriformes > Callorhinchidae > Callorhinchus > Callorhinchus milii. Next base: position 8,939,331 of record NW_024704763.1, on the reverse strand, counting down.
TTACTGTATAGGACTTAATGTAAGACATTAATAAAAACAATAAAATGGACATTAATAAAAATTAAACAATGTATGTTTAATAGAAAGGTTTAGCTATTGTGAAAAAAATGTTGTGGGGAAGTATAGCTCTATCTGACAGGAGTTGTCCATTATATCTGCGTGTCTTACTCCCTCACTATGGGAAATGACACTTCAGATTTCAGTGATGAAATCAGTGTCTGGACTGGGTTCTTGTGTGTACTCATCTTGTCCTGAATGCTGCCAGCCTCTCAGTCAGTGTCCAGCCAGCCTGACGGGAATCTGAGGCTGGTTGTTAATGGCAGTGGAACAATTTACAGAGAAGGCAGGCCCGAAATGGTCAGCTTCTGAGAGGAGTTAAAAGGTTGAAACTGCCTTATCTTTTTTATAACTTGCATTGTTCACATAGATGGTTGCGTTATACTCTCTGATATACTTTGAGCCTTGGCATAACTGATTGAGATGTAACTGGCTGCCATATTCGCCCACAAAACCCATAGTCTCCGCACTTTACAGTACATTCTGCAAAGCACTTTGGGACGTCCTCCCGACATGAAAGTCATTATACCAAATGAAAATATTATTATTATTGTTATGAAACACATCGCTTATGGCTCCCACTTTAAGAGAAACTAACAAACATTCCTCATCACAGCTTTCATATAAAAAGACATTCGTTGTATTAGGCCTTTTATACTGCTTGTGTGCGGAATAAGCTAATATATCAACAACAACAAGATTCCATTTATAGAGCGCCTTTCACATCGGGAGGACATCCCAAGGCACTGGTCGGGACCCAGGCAGGGGGAAATGGTCAGGGTGAGGGGAGGGAAGGGAGGGAGGAGGGGGTAGAGAGTCGAGAGCGGAGCTGAAGGCTCGGTCAAAGAGAATGGTCTTGAGACCGGCCTTGAAGGAGGAAAGGGAGGAGGCGGCGAAGGCACTGGGGATAGAGTTCCAGAGTTCCATCAGTAAGTAAGAAGGTAGTATATCAAATGCAGAGATTTTTTAAAAATTATTAGAACGACTGTTATGTTTGCCTACAAAAAATTGAAAATTTATGATACAGTATTTAATATAAAGCCCTTTGAGTAGTGCTGATAAGATGCTGGAAAAGTATATGTTCTTCTTCAGTTGGCTGGCACAGGATTTGTTTCTTCTATGGGAATAAAAGGCTTTTAGTGTTGGGTATTGAGCGTAGATCAAGACTGTTATCTCATTAGTGAAATTAATTGTTGTTCAGATAATACACCACCTCCACCAAAATTACATGTGTTTAACGCCTTTCACGTCAGGAGGATGTCCCAAGGCGCTGGACACTCAGTGCTTCGGACTCGAGCTGGGGGGGTCGGGAGAGGGCAGGTGGGGGAAGGAGGGTGACCGAAGGCACAATCGAGAAGCAGGATCTTGAGACGGATCTTGAAGGAGGTAAGAGAGTGGTGAGGTGGCGGGACTGTGGGATGGAGATCCAGAGGGTGGGGGCAGAGTGGCAGAAGGCCAGCCCACCAATGATGGATCGGGTGAGGTGGGGGATGTGAAGCAGGCCAGAGCCTACTGAGGGGAGGCAGTGGGCAGACTGGTGGAGTTAGGAGGTCGCAGAGTTAAGGGGGAGCAAGGTCATGGAGGGCTTTGAAGGTGAGGACCAGGATCTTTAACTGAATCCTCTGTGTGATGGGAAGCCAGTGGAGTCGGAGGGGGTGATAGGGTGCGGGACAGGACACATGGGCTGCAGAGTTCTGGATAATCTGCAGCCCATGTAGGGAGGAGTTGAGGAGGCTGACAAGCCAGGAGTTTGAGTAGTCGAGCCTGGATGTTATGAATTCGTGTATGAGGGTCTTGGCGGCCTACGGTTTGAGACAGTGTTGGAGCTGGCGGTGTTGCGGAGGTGGGGGAAGGCAGAGCGGGTCATGGCATGGATGTGGGGTAGATAGAATCGTTGAGGGTCAAACAAGATGCCAAGGTTCTGGACTGGCTTGGCAAGGTGGAGTGCGCAATCATAGATGGTGATACTTTGGTGCCTGAGATGAGGAGACGCTGACGGGAGCCAATCAGGAAATCCTCGGTCTTGTTGACATTCAACTGTAGAACGTTAGCTCTCATCCAGGATTTGTGTTCTGACAGACATCCTGTCAGGACAGCAGTGGTCATGGATTTGAAGGTGGAGGCAGAGAGATAAAGTCATATGTCATTTGCATGTGTGGAAATTCATGTCACCAAGAGGGAGCATACAGATGTTGAAAAGGAGGGGACAAGGACAGAGCCCTGAGGAACTTTGCCCGATATGTTGCGGGGGCTAGAGGAGAAACGGTTTGTGGCGATAAAGGGAGGCGCTGTTAGAGGTAGGATCGGAACCATTCAAGGACAGAACCATGAATGTTGAGGTGAGAGGAGAGGCGCTGGAGGAGGAGAGCGGTCAACGGTATCATTTTTTTAATATTAATATCAAGACAACAATTCTCTTAGTGTGACAATTGTGCAATAAATTATTTTCAAGGTGCCATAGGGTTTAGAGAATAATATTTAATAACAGACATGGCCGATGGCCTGAAAGGCACAATGAGCCAATGTTTTGATTTTTAAATTCAGACCTGTGTGTTAGTTTATATATCCGATGCTAACAATAATTAAGCACAATGCTTGTTTTTGTTTGTTTTGTCACTAAAATATGAAAATGACTCAGTTGTTAGCATTCTCACTTCTGTGTTAAAAGGCTGTGGGTTCAAACTCCACAACAGGACTTTGAGCTCATAGTTTTCGCTGACAGCCCAGTGCAATATCTGAAGATCACTGCAATGTCGGAGGTGATATCCGTTGGAAATCGTGGTCCAATCTGCCTGTTCAGGTGGACATTAAAGATCCCATGGCATTATTTGAAAAGTTTTGGACATTTTCCTGACACCTGATCAACTATTACCCCGGATAACACTGTTTACTCACTTCATGATTATGTGTGTAAATTGCTGTATGCAAATTGGCTGCCAATTTCACTTACAAATATGCACTCACTACACTTTACTATATATCCTGCAACATACTGAGACATCCTCCTGACATGAAAGCCACACATGCAAGGATTATTTAACATTATCCTTACAATTGGCCTTTCAGTTTACTTTCAACAAAGTCTCCAAACAAAAGCTTTTTAACCAGAGGCTTCTTTGGTAATGCATATATTTGAAGGTTAGAATCACAGCAAAGGTCTTAATATGCCATTTTATAATTATAATCATAATCCTTGCATTTGATATAACGCCTGATCACGGCACTGACGGGTCAGAGCACTTCACAGGATAAACTGAAATGTGGATTTTCAGGACGAATTAAAAATAACTGCAAATCCGACTTTGCTTTTATGTTCTTTACTTCTTAAGGGCGAGTGTTGACTCAGCATCATTGAAAGGATTTTGACAGAAGAAACCTAAAATCCCTGTTGTATGAAACTTGAGTAATTAATATCAGAGAACTTGTTCATTTAGAACATACATTTAAAGTTATTTGTTAGAAAGCCTAGGGTGATGTTGTTCCTGATCAAAATGAGGATGAACCAAAGAATTTTATAAAGTGGAGTAGAAAGAAATCACTGGAAAGGAATAGAAGTGAACTTTTCCCTGCATATTTTAAAGGATAGGTAAAATGGGATCACAACACTTTAATTGTTGATGTGGAGCCAAGGAGAGAGATCTGTTTTAATTTACATTCAGAAAGAATCACTAACTGCATACACAGTACATTCAACCTGAATAGAAACTTAATTAAATCCTAATCTGTAAAGTCTGAATTAACAGGGTTGTTGCTTTATGTGGTTTGGGATTTTGAGAAGCTCCCTGGAAAGCCACCTCACAAATATAAAGCCTCTCATTAAATTATTCCTCCTTTGCCTCTGAGGTATGACAATGCAGCTGAAAGAGCTTGAGAACATTAAATATCTGCTTAAATTCATTGCTCATTGATTGATAATGTGACTTGAAAGCAGCAAATTTGCATCAATCAGTTTGTGGGACAATTTGATAATAGGGGGTGGATCACACAGACTTATTCATAATCCATCCAAGTTTCTTTTCTGGTAAATTGTGTGGGTTGCGGAGAATCCAACAACAACAATAATAATCCTTGCATTTGATATAACGGTTTTCACGTCTTCTCGACGTCTCAAAGCGCTTCACAGAATAGACTGTAAAGTGAATTGACAGTATATTTGTGGGCGAAATGCGGCAGCCAATTGCCCACAGCAATGTCCCACAAACAATTGTGGATTGAAGTGACCAATTTATTATTGTTTTTTTTTGAGGGATTACAGGGTTAGTTAACAGGATGTGTGCATTCCGGCAGAGAAGGCACATTCCATCCTAACAATTTATCTCTGGGATTTCCATGTGTAGATGAAATTCTCTGTGTGGTTTGGATAAACTCAATCGTGTTGTTGGGTTTCCACACGTATTGTACACATGGCTGTCCAAAACAATCATTAGACCCACAGTGGGACCTGCTTACAAACACATACCAGAATATACCAAATAATCCATCAGTGACCTGTGTAACAGTCAGACTATGATTATCTGCTCAGGACTGTGTGTAACTGTTACTGATCTAAATTATAATTTAATCACTTTACCTGCAGGAAAGTAAGAGTCTTTTCCCATCTGTGTCTGTAACGCTCAGAATTCTTGTTCAACAGAATCTAATTTGCCCTGAATCCCTCGCAGATTTGTCTCCATTCGGTGTAAAATCTCCTCCTTTCGCTGTCTGAGGTCTCGCATGACTCGCTGCTCTCTGTCAGTCAGGCTCTGGTGCACTTTATCAAACTCAGTCGTGATGTGGGTCTGAAGACTGGTCGCCTGTTCCTGCAACTGTCAGACATCACACCGTGTACACACGGTAAACAGAGACACACACTGACAGCTCAGACATCAGCCCCGACACAACTTGCCTTAACTTGTAAAATCTTTTCTCTCTGTTTGGCTTCATCTTGTAGAATAGTTTCCTTCCTCTATGAGACAAGCTAAGGAGGATTTCACTCGATCCTGGAATAACCACACAGAATAAAAGTGTTTGACGTGATAATATGATGTGGAAATAGAACGAACCCCCGTGAGGGTATTGTTATCTTGTAGATTTCAGCAGCTTCTTCAATGGGCAGGAATCTGTGATCTCTGTTCCTGCCCATCTCTGCAAACTACACACAACAATTTCTTGTCAGTATCACATAACAGCTTCAGTTCCTCCCGGTGTCTCTCACACTGACGTTTAATTCCCATCTGTGTCGGAGCCAGACTGGATTTACACTCTGTCAGACGCTGGATCTTGGGTCTAAAAGCCATTTTCAGCCCCAACACTTTAAGTCTAACCTGTTTGCTGTCTCAGTGTCTGTGTGGATGTGGCTCAGGCTCAGTTACCTCCCAAACTGGTTCCTCAGGTTTGTGGTGTTGGGATTTCCAATCCCTGAGTTCGAAATACGATCCAAATTGGTGTAACGGAATTTATTATTAAACAATAGTTAAAACACAAGAATCAAAGGCAAATAATACCAGATGACCCTGTAACACCTGTGGACAGTTGGTTGCAGCAACTTAATTTCCCATCTCCTTCTGACTCCTTTGGAAACTGCCCAGAATACTAGAAAAACCTCTATCTTACACCTAAACCTTATTACAGTTTGTTATGTATATGTAAAACATGGATTCAATGCTGTGACCAATCCCAGCCCTTCTTGCCTAATTAATAACCTTTTTACTCCATTCCTGATTTATCTTGTGTCTTCCCACTCCACAGGCCCTTGGCCATCCTGTACCGCCACTTCCAGCCGCTTTAAGCTAGTCCTCCTGCTTTCTAATAAACCTTAGTTTGTGACTACAATTTCAGCTGTGCAAGCAGTTGTCTTTTACTTTGCGTGCAACCTTAGTTTCCTTTAACTAAGCAGATTCTAACATCCCCATCTTGAGAGGGAGAAAATAAGATTTTTGATCCTTCATTTATCTATAATTTACTAACTGGTCAGATTGCATACGTGTAGCCTTTACCAGGAGTGCAAATAACATAAAGACACCACCGCAAAAGTAATAAAGCACTGTGCAATTAATTAAATTGGTTAGGTATCGACTTGTTAATGATGATTGTAGAATATCTCTTCTTCAGATCGGTTAGACTTTTCTTTGTTCCCAAACTTAGACCTTTTTAGTCAGGTTGCCAAGTTGGGCCTTTAACAGCTTGTTTTTAACATTCATTGTAGGGTTAAAAATATATCCTTCATAGGTCGGTTTTCTCCTTTTGTTCTTGGCAACCTTTATTTTCTGATGTTACCAATGTCCTTGAGACTCCATCGAATCAGTTCAGCAAAATAAGTCCATGAGTCTTTGCTATATTCTTTTTCGTCAACTTAAAACAAACCAGAATTCTGGGTTTGCGAAATGTCCAGTCCCCACCTCGAGTGGGGTCAAGCTGACAACACAGCCCAACATCACCATCAGAGTCTTCACCATTCCCTTTTACCTCAGCCACTACATCAATCCTTTCAACTAATGTTAGCATCATTATCGTGGAGTCCTGTAGCTCAGTGAGAGACCTGAGTTCAATTCCAGGCAGAGGGCGAAACCTTGGGCAAGTTTCCTTACTCCACACAGAGCCTAATAATAATCCCTCCAAAACCACAAACAATAATAAATTGGTCATTTTCAATCTACAACTGTTTGTGGGACATTGTGAAAAGCGCTATATCAAATGCAAGGATTATTATTATTATTATCAATAATATCATGATTAACAAATAGTACAGCCACAGAAATGGGAAATATTATTTGAGTGGATGTCCTCTCTATCCTTGCCTGCTGGCTTTGAGCATCACTGAAATACTGGACTAGACAAAGTAAATGTTACATAAAATAAATCATAACAATGGCATTTTTAATGCTATCACTTCTTTCTTGAACTGTCCTCCGTCTGTCTCCCTCCCCTGTCCTTCCCCTGCAGGCTGCTCACCACAATGAGCACCCTCCCCCCCCTCTGCACCACCTCCAGCCCCACAGCCTCCTGCAGACTCACAATGTCCCACTAAACCCACCGCCTCTTGTCTCAATGTGCACATCTCGGCTACCACCCCCGACCCGAGCTGCCCCTCCCTCAAAATGCCCCCCTCCCTGGAGCTCTCCCGCTCTGTCCTGCGCTCTCTCTCTCTGCCCTCCCCACCTCCTATCTCTGCTTGACCCCCGCCTACTGCCTCCCTCCTTCCCTCCCGAGTCACCCCTCCGCTCACCTCCAACCCCCCCCCAGGCCCCTACTGCCCCTCCGCAGGCCCCCTCCACCTCACACCCACCCACTACAGCCTCCCTTATCCCACACACACCAATTTTATTAATCAGTAGGCAGTCCCTGCCTTTAAAAGGCTGCACAACTGCTCAGGTACTTTATTGTGTTCACCTGCTTATGGAAGGCATGACCAGCTGGAGTCTTTTATTTAAGTTGTTCCTTCCCAAGCTTTAAGAAGTTGCTTTTAACTTTACGGTGAAATGAAGCTAAGCAATTTGATTTAATCATCGTATTTGATGGCTGCTTCTCTTATTTTTTAAAAAAAATATCTATTAATATAGGGGACTGAAATTTAACATATCCTCTTTGTCTAGAACTCCTGGGACCTGTGTAAGTATTCTGTGGTTCAGTTCATAAAGTGAGTGTGACATGGTGTATATACAAAAGGCGGCTGATTCAAATGTATTTGTTTGTTTCAGGACTGAAGAGATAGTTGGCAGTTTGGACAATTATGGATCAATGTGTGAGTCTGGATTCGTGGCTTTTTTTGTAACCTCGGTAACGGCGATTAATGTAAACTAGTGATTTGCTAACTGTCTCATTGCTACCGCTGTAGGCTGTTTTAGTATCCTGTTCGTGGTCTTGTGCTCTGTATTTCTAGGCTCCAGTGGGGAGAGTGTCGTGATCAGACATTGTGCTTGTTTATATTCGGAGCTGAGCTCCTTCAAAAACTGAACGAACACTTAACCCTTTTTGCTTTGCCCAACGCCACCTGCAGAGACTGTTATTAGTTGCAGCTGATACTCTGTAAAACAGAGCTTTGAGATGTATTTGTACAAATAGCTTCCCAGCTCCTCGGGACATTTCCTCCCCCCCCCCCACTACCCAACGTGAAAGGCTCTATATAAATGTAATTTTTGTGGTTCACTGTGACAAATCTGATGCAGGAGGTGGGAGGACTTGAGCATTCTTACATTGCGCCTGGTATACTCGCTGCTGCCGTTAACCTCACAGACCAGCCAGCCTTGACTCCAGCCCATTCTCAGTTGAATTCTCCTCTCTACCAAAGTGTGGGCAGTTAGCACCATTTTTTTAAAAAAGGGAGAGAGGAGAGAAACAGGAGAGAGAAGGGAATGGGAATAGAGAGGTTCAGTGGGGGCACAGATACTAAGGACTGAATAGACTCGTGTGCTATCAACTTGCTTTTATTCTCTAGGTTACTGGCTGACGTTTAGCTTTGTGTTCACCTGAGTAAGGTAGCGCTGGGTATTATTGCTGATGGATTTGAATTGGAGGTGATTGGTCCTGTAATGGAAGTGCTGCAAGGATGGGGAGCGCTTGCGATCTGAATGACAGCCCTGTGATCGTTTGCCAATGTGTTGAAGTGTGATGTGCAAATGGTGACCGATCGCAGCTATTTCAAGCTCCTGCGTCAAATGTACCATTTTATCATTACAGGGTGAGGGGGTCAGACCCAGCTGCTCTCCTGGGGACGGTCTTTCTGCCCCCGTGACTATTGCCAATCGCACCAATATTGGGGATGGCCGTAAAGACGTGCTGGTCCGAGATCTGCTGGAGCTCTCGAGGACTGAGGTCACCAAGCTGTTTGTTTGTACCAATTCCCTGACCTCATTACAACCCCCAATTCCAGTCATTCAGGCCATCGGCAAACGCAAGAGATTCAGCAGTGCCTCGTTCAGCCGAGTATCCGTGTTGGAGAGTGTGAGTGACAGCGCTCACGGGCCTGAGTGGATCCGAAGGGATGGTCCTCTGGGCACTGATGGCAACGCTGGAGGTCACGGCTGTGTGGCTACATGGCAAAGCGATGTGGTGATGGTGAAATGCCCGGCCAACGCCACAGAATCCAAACTGTGCTGCTCGGCTGAAGTGAACGAGAGCAAGCAGCTCCTGCAGGGTCCCTGTGAGGCACAGCCTAGGGCAGAATTCCCCCAGCCCGGAGTAGCGGGAAGAGAGGAAGCCAGAGCGGTGCCAGTGAAGAGTAAAGAGTGGAGCATCTTCTCAGAGCTGGAGAAAGCCAATCTCTTAGCCCTTACACTGGCGCTCGAGGAGCTGAGGAATAGATATCGGAAACTGAATGAAAGGCACAGTGAATTGTTTGGAAGTCCAGAGTCTGTGGTTGGACGCAGAAAGGGAAGAGCCTGTGAGAGTGGCTCCCCCATGGCTATGCCCAAACAGATGGTAGATAAAGCCACAAGCTACGAATTGTTTCCTGTGGCACAAGAGCTCACTGACAGCAATTATAGCCAAGCTCTTCCCATCACTTTCCCTGGCTCTAATCCCAATGAGCTCAACCTGGGATTCATGGTGTCTGCTAAACCGCCTGCCGAGGACGAGACTTCACTCCTGCTGGAAGCCAAAGCTTTTCCCCCAAACCTCAGCTTATCCACACTGATCTCACCTCTGAGCCCTCGGCATCTAGCCATCGAGCCACTTGCAGAGTATATTAGCTTAGATTCTCCTTTCTTCATGAGCCTCAGAGCTGAAGAGAGTATGAAAAAAGTTGGGGGGCTCACTGTGCAAAGGGAGGAATCCTCTAAAAGTGCAGTTACTGTCCCAAATCCAGGTCACGTCAGACTCTGCTCATACATAGACAATGAGACCTTGCCCATCAGTTCTTTTATGGAGCCTGAAGAAGCTGACCTGAAGCCTATCCTGCGGTTGACTGAGCTCAGTGTTGATGGTGGCCTGGCCGATAAAGACCTCACAGTAGTTTGCTCTTTGCCCTATTTCAAGCTCAACATTGAAAGCGTGATTCAATTAAATGAAACGAAGCCGCTGAGCTCCGGCCAAGGTCCAGTGCATGAGAAGGTCCTGATATGCCCAGGCCAAAGGCGGAGCAAGGGAGAGCCAAGTCCAGCGAGAGCTTTAGACCTGGCACCAGTCCGTGTCAGCGACCTGACCCCTTCTGTGGAACAGCGTGAAGATGCCAGAGGGGCGGGGGCAGTGGAGTGGGGGCTCTCACTCCATCAAGGACTGGATTTCTTCGAGAGTGAAGGAAACTTGCTTCACAACAACTTGGAATGGTTTCCCCACTGCGCATCGACTCCATTATTGAGGACCAAAGTGGGGAACCTCGGCACATGTTCATTTCGCAGCAGCATCCACACCTCCTCCTCAGACCTGATGATGATGATGGGGAATGCCACTGATGGCAGCGGCCAGAGTGAAGCAAGTGCAGCCAAAGAGCGTGTCTGGGGTGGCTGCAGCACTGTTGTCCTTGAAACCAAAAGTGGCGACAAAGCTGCCAGTGAACCCAAGGCCTCACAACAGCTCAAAGTTGAAACTGTGGATGTCTCAAAACCTGTAGCCAACCATTTGGGAGCCAGGAGAAAAATGCTCCCTTTTCCCATGAAGCCTGTGGGACAGACGTCTACTGTTGCTCTGACCAGACAGTCCCGTACCCTTGTAGGAACGGGTATTCCCCTGAAGAAAAACCATGGTCTCCCAAAGCCTGGATTCTCCTCAGTAAGTGCCCTGGGGCGTAAGGCAAATAATAGTGGCGGAGCAGAGGTAAGGGAACGGCTGTGCATTGTAACTATTTCCTGTTACTCAACTTTGTATTTTTTTTATTCCTTAAAATCTGTGTTGGAAAATGTAGGTTTATCCCATGGTCAGTATGGTCCTTTCTCTTCCCTGCCCACCCCACCCCCCATCATAACAAGCTTGTTGTAGTGACTGGTGCTATTCTGTGGAATTGTTCGTTGTCATGCGAGTCTTCAACTAATGTGGATTCCATGAGCTGAAGCAATACTCTACAGAGACCGTAGCTGGCTATTCTGCGTGATCTATAGATTAAAGGGGGTTTGATCACTCCTTCAGTCACCCTCCTACCCCTGCCCTCCACCCCCTCCTGATCCCAACCACTGGCTCAGGTCCAAATCCTTGACGCCTTGGGACTCCCTCCCGGCATGAAAGGCTTTGTGTAAATGTCATTTGTTTTTGGGCCCTGAGTGAATTTTATGACTGCTGTGTTCTCCCCAGATGCTCCGTTCTGTTGCTGATCCTCCCAAGGCTGTAGCCCGATGCCCTCTGGCTAGAGGTGCTAATAAAGGGGTTGGGATGAGCAGAAGTTTGCCACAGCCTCTTCCGGCTCTGCCAGTCCTACAAGAAACCAAGGAACTCGAGGCGAAGCCAGCGGGGCAACAACTTAACCTGTGTAGGTGCCGAGTGTTAGAAATTAATCTATAGAAAAGGTCTAAGCAGGTGGTTCTGTGTGACTGATGCTACCCGAGTGTGAACTGTTGTATTAAACATACCTCTATCTTGCCCAACGGCTATCTAGTTGCAGGACCGAGAACGAGGAGGAACACGAGGGAGGGGGAAGTCAGACCAAACCCCACCTGGAGAGGTGGAGGCCGACGTTTTCCTCTGGGGCCATGTGAACAAAAATACAATCGGGTTTGTACTTGGTGAAAAGTGATCTCCGTGCGTGTGATGCTGATGTTGCTGGGATGGAATCCGGCTGTGGTGACTGAGCAATTTGGTCTGCAAATAATTTGGTCATTTGAGCTTGGGTCGGAATTGCCATACTTGGGGTTTGTCGTTAAAAACCCAACTGGTGGTCCAATGGTCTTCAGGGAGGGAATTCCACCATCTTTCTGTCTGGGCCAGATGTGACCACCAGTCCTTCACTCCGTGGTTCTGGAATGTCCTAGCTTGCCATTCTGTCAAGTCAGAGCAGGGGGAGCAATTCATAATAATAATAATACTTGCATTTGATATAGATCTTATGTCCTTGTGATGTCTCAAAACGCATCATAGGATATACTGTAAAGTAAATTGACTGTATTATGGGCAAAATGCGGCAACCGATTGCGTCCAGCACTTCCCACATACCGTTGTGGATTGAGGGACTCAGAATTTTTTTTCAAGGGATTATTACCCCCGGAAAGCGATCCACCAATCAACTAACAAGCAAGTTCCAACTTGCTGCTAAGTAAACAGAGGTATGTGTGTGTGTAGTAAGGAAACTTGCCAAATGCTATCTTGTGAGTTTCCTTTGAGAAGGTGAAATAGTCTTTGTCTTATTTCAGTCCCTATCCTGAGTTGTCTTTCGCTTTTATGATTTTCTTTCAGCTGCCTCACAGGGCTGCTCTTGGCCAAGTTCCAGGTAAAACTGTCTGGAATCTTCCTGGAATTGGAAACTGGTTTTCACAAAGATCTCAGAGTGGAACCAATCAACAAAACAGCAGAGCTGGAGCCAAACCAGTTGGACATGGTCACTTGGGTAACTGCAGCTCTTTATAACCTGAACTCATAACAAGCTGCAAGAAACCTTCAAGTAACCTTCAGGAAATGGCTGGATATCTCCTGAAGGAGATTTGTATTCTTGGTGGGGGGCACAAAATGGCCAACATGTGTAAGAAGCCATCACTGTTGAGTGTTCAAATCAGTCAGTGTGCTGCCTATACATGGAAATTGATGATATATAATAATGCATTTGATAGTGCCTTATCACATCTTTGAGATGTCTCAAAGTGCTTCACATAATGTACTGTAAAGTCAATTGACTGTATTTTGTGGGCAAAATTTACCTGCCTTTGGAATGGGATATGAACTCTATCTCAAGAGATGGGCCCCGAAGACATAATTCTGAAAAGTGTTAAGCACAGGTCGGCAAGTGCTGAGGTTTGGGGACCCCAGAGAGCGTGTTGAGGTAACTGATGAAGTCTAACTAGCTAAAGCCATGTAGCTCGCCAGGTTTCAGGTTCCTTTTAGACTGTTTGATCTCATCCTTCCAGGATGGTAACCCTGCTTGTCTTCCCATTCCAGTGTAGAGGATTCAGAGCCAGGGTTTGTTCACTACTATGTCAGGGAATTACAACTCCCTCCAGTTGAGCATGATTCCCCTCCACAGCCTGGGACTTTCCCCATCTTGTCCAGGTTTTGGTGATCCAGCTGGAAGCAGAAGTGACCAGAAGGCTGAAGGAATGGCCTCAAACATACTGGGGATTGGGCAGAAGCACCCAAGCACCACCTTGCTGCAGGGAAGACTGGATTCCTTGCCAAAGAGATTCAAGATGTCTGGTATGAGTTGCCTGATGCTAGTTTGCATGTTTTTCACTGGGTCTTTTGCTAAGAAAGCTTTCTTTTTATTTAAGGAAAGGTGAATGTATTTAACAAAGGCCAACGGTGTCCAACCCAAAGCACCAGTGAGCACAAATCTATGCTTTCCAGGGTGGAGCTTGACAGAGGTCCTAGCTTTCAATGATTGGAATGTGATTGATGTAGTTAATGAAATATATCAGGTCATTTGTCGGGATCCATGCTGACCTTGTGACCCGAGTTCAGTCTGGTTCTGTAGTAAGTTGTGTGTTTCCCACAGTGAAGTCCTTAGCTCAGTGGTTAGAGCACTTGCCTCGCAAGCTTTATCGCACTCACACGTTCCTCCGTCTACTAATATTACCGGTTCTTGTGTTACAGGAGAGATGCCGCCCAGAAGGAGAGCAGGTGATGTGAGGCCGGTGGCAGAGGCAGAAAGCCTTGCTGGTGAAAAGCCAAAGGTCAAGGTGTGTACATATATTCCCTGTCCCTCACAATGCCTGTCACGTGCGCATGTTTATGTTCACACTAACGAGAAGGTTCAGGGAGATCTTGGATAATCTGAAGCCAAATATTCAACACAGCCACCAACTCAGCCTTGGGGGAGGCTGTGTATACATATGCGTGTGTGGATGATGAGAACTTGGTGTCAACGTGTGCAGACCAGGGACCGAATCTCTGCCATCTCATGGTGTCACTTTGGAGATTTATTTACGAGTGATGTATGTGTGTGACTTGGCTTTTAACAAGCACAACAAAAGTCAAGAGGGATGGAGTCTTGCTGTGGCTCCTATTCCGTCTTGTGGGTGCTGTCATCCTGTATCTGATTGCAGTCCTGAGATCCTGCTGTGTTTTGTGTTGAACAGGAGTAAAAGCTGCCGATCTCGAAACAGGAGTAAAAGCTGCCGATCTCGAGTCTGGAACCGCACTGTTCCCCTGAAGACACACCTCTGGTTCTTTTCAGAATCTTATTGGGCATTTCCTGACTCCTGTAGTTCAATGTTGCAGCAAAGCTTCCACAGCTTGAGGCATGAGAACTGCCCCACTTTATCGTGTTAATCTTCTGTCTAATCACTGTCTGTTTCTGGAACAATATCTCATGAGCAGTCTGTAGCTTCTGAGTTACTGTATTGTGTGTGTGATTAAATTCTAGACTTGATTGTGTAGTGAGGGAGGGGGTGTGGGAGGGGACTGGCAGCCATGGTCTGATCTATTAGGGTTCGGTCTAAATCCTTGTAAAACGGTCACTAATACTTTGTACAGGAGGTTTTGCCATTTTAATCACAGTTGACGCTCAGTCATTGATGCAGTAATATAGTTGTAATGTAATTGAAGCAATGTGCAGAAAATGTATTATGAATATATAAAGAAATAAAGGTTTTTTTCCTGAAATGTTTCGTCCTTCCTCCCATCTGGAGAAGTGTCAGCCCTTGCCCACCTGGGCTGGTCGGGCGAGATTTAGTTGCAGAAGATGTATTGTCACAAATTATTTTCATACGTGCTCTTTGGTTCAGTCGTTCTGAAGTTTTCCAGATGTTTGAGGTCTGAAGGCAAAGGGTGTGGCTGTTCTTGATTAGGAACCAGGTTTTCTTGTTTCCAGTGTGACACTTCTCGTTGACACCGTTCAGGTTGGCTGGGTGTTGTCCATTGTTGCCTTAAACTGTCACTGGGTTTAATAGTTTGTTTTTATACTGAGTTTAATAGAGTGGATTCTGCAGGAACTTTCCCTCAGGGTGTAGGTGAACGGATGAATTACAGTGCTCCTTGATGAGGTACTATTATATTGGCTCTTGTGAATGCCCTCCATTCCCAGCTCAATAATTGTAGTTTGGGGCTCACGCAGGGATGGCTGGGGCCAGCCAGCATGAGGTGCCACCCTACAGGGGGAAGGGTTGGAGGAATGGGCTACACTGCGGAGCTCTGGGGTGATATCCTGCGTGAGAGGTGCTATGTAAACAACAAGTTGTTGTTGTAGCTCTGGCCGCTGTTTTTATAACCAGGGCTGTGGAGGAGATCGGGCCATCTTTTCAATTAGGTGACCTAAACTGAGGAAAAGAGGACTATATTCTCAGCATTCAAAGGGTTAACCAAAAGAGGAACACATTCCCATCAGCTGGCAGGAAGCTGCTGCTGTGGACAGGTGTGCAGGAGTGTCCAGATCAACCTTTCCCATGAAGTAAAGAATTGACTCCCTTCTTTGCATAAATAAAGGTAAGGATTATTATTAAGCCCAGAAAATACAGTCAATTCACTTTATAGTTTATCCTGTGAAGCGCTTTGAGATGTCTCAAAGGCATGATATCAAATGCAACTATTATTATTATTATCTAAGCTGCTGTTTCTGCTCCTCGGTTAATAAAAGGATCAAGGACCTTCTGCCTGGATGCTTGACAGATGTTACTCTGGAGCAGAGCCAAATATGGGATAGGGGACTGCGATTGCTTGTGAATCCATCTTGGGGGATAAAAAAGAAAGAATGCAGAAACCCTCGATTTGAGGGGAGCCCAAAGCAGTGGAACAAAGCCAAACCATCACGTGGATCTTAGCATTGAGCAAGTCTGAAAGTGCAATATAAAGTAAGTCTGTGTTTATTTTCAAGGATGTGGCAGGGTTTCTAATCCTGTTTTAGTGGCATGTTTGAGTTACTGTTTCTGGCTGTTTGCTCTGACTATCTGGGTTAGCATTGGACAGTGCACTCTTTTCAAAACACACAGTTCTTTTGTCTTTTCCTCTGGTCGAAATGGAACCAGTTGCAACTAAACAGCAAAAACAGTACGTCTTTAAACATACTGCACTCGCACAGCACAAATGCACACGTGCAGCTAAATGACAGGTGAGGCCCGTGCCGTGTACGCTGTATTCATTGAAAAAATATGGTACCTGAACATTTTTACAGTGAGGGTGATGACACACCCATTCCCCGTCTCTCTCTCCCCCCCCCCCCCCCCCACTCTGTTGGTTGGGAACGTTGCTTTGCGCAAATCCTTGCATTGATATAGCACATTTCACGACTTCTATACATCTGCCACATTTGCCTACAAAACACAGTCACTACACTTTATCGTGAATCGTGTGAAGCACTTTGAGACGTCCTTCAGAGGTGATGAGATGCTGTACCAAATGCAAGGAGTCTATCACAACAGCGATTGGCATTTGTACAGTAGCCTTCACGCAGGGCAGCAGCCCCGAGCGCTGGGTTATTTAATATTAATAATGACATGTCTGGCAGCAGCTGGAGACAATTCATGCCTCGCCCAGGACCACAGCTGGCACCTCAGTACCAGAAGGGAGGGGTGTAGCCCCGCCTCCTGGCTGGCCAATGTCGGCACATGCACAGCGGTGGCATGGATTCACCTTGAGATTGTGTGATGGAGAGAGGGAGGGAGACGCAGAGGAAGTTGGAGAGTGATAGAGAGAAGGAATGAGATACAGGGGGGAGAGAGTGATAGAGAGGAGTGACGAAGGGAGAGGGAGTCAGAAGAGTGTGAGAGAAGGAGTGAGAGGCACAGAAAAGGAGTGAGAGAGGGAGGGAGAGAGAGCAAGTGTTGGGAGAGAGACAGAGTGTGATAGTAACAGGGAGAAGGATAGAGAGGCGGAGGATGGGGATCAGAATGTCGCATCAGGAAGCAAGGAATAGTCCAGCAAAAAGTGGAAAGAGATGGGGGAGAAATGTAGAGCGGATTAAGCCGGTATTGGAGTCCATGTGCGTAAATGCACGTAGCGTGACCAACAAGCTTGGTGAGCCTCAGGCTCAAGTTGCCACATGGGGCTATGATGTAATGACAATTACGGAGATTTGGCTCAAGCAAGGACAGAAATGGGAGCTGAATATTCCTGGCTACAACCTATTCAGGAAGGATGGGGAAGGGAAAAAAGGAGGTGTGGCAATACTCATTAGGGACACGGTCACGGACCTGGAAAAGGACGATGTGTTAGAGGGTCCAAAGATTTAATCTATTTGGTTAGAGCTAAGGAGCAGAAAAGGAGCTGTTACTCTGTTAGGTATTTACTATAGACCTCCAAATAGTGGGAAGGAGATAGATGAGCAAATCTGCAGCAGATTTCAGAGAGATGCAAAACCAGTAGAGTAGTGAATATGGGGACTTCAATTATCCTAACATAGGCTGGGAAACACACAGTGTAAAGGACAAGGAAGGGGAGGAATTCCTGAAATGTGCAGGAGAACTTTCTGGATCAGTATGTTTCCAGCCCAACGAGGAAGGAAGCAGTGCTGGATTTAGTTCTGGGAAACGAAGTGGGGCAAGTGGAGCAGGTTTCAGTAGGAGAGCATCTGGATAACAGTGATCACAATATCATTAGGTTTAGAATAGTTATGGAAAAGGACAACAATCAATCAAAGGTAAAGACCCTCAACTGGAAGCGGACTAATTTCAGTGAGCTAAAAAGGAACCTGGCCAAGATAGATTGGAAAGAAAGATTGGTTGGTAAGACACCAAGTGAACAATGGGAAGCCTTCAAGGAGGAGATAGTTTGGGGACAGAGCAAATACATTCCCACAAAGGGGAAAGGTAGCACAGTCAAATCTCCCTGGATGACTAATGAAATAGGATGCATAAGCAGGTCAGGTCCAAGCAACCAATGTCAAGTCCAAAACACACAGGATAATCAAATAGAATATAGGAAGTACAGAGGAGAAATGACTTAAGGTAAATAAACCTCAGGGGCTGCATAAATTGTATCTGAGGATCCTTAAGGAACCATGGGAGGAAGTTGCATAAACGCCGGTGCAAATCTTTCAAAAATCACTGAATACGAGAGAGGTGCGGGGGACTGGAGAACGGCAGATGTTACCCTTGTTTTTAAGAAAGGTGACAAAAGTGACCCAGGAAAATACAGACCGGTGAGTTTGACATCCATTATGGGTAAAATTATGGAGCTTCTTAGTAAAAAATAAAATCATGCAACATCTGGAACGAAATAAAATCATAAATGATAGCCCATTTGGGTTCATGAAGGGGAGGTCTTGCCAATCTAATTTACTGTTTTTCTTTGACGGTGTGACAAGGGAACTTGATAAGGGTAAGGCTGTGGATGTCGTATATTTGGATTTCAGAAAGGCCTTTGATACAGATCCTCTTGAGAGACTGGTACTGAAAGTAAAGAAAGCGGGAATCAGTGGAGGTATATCACAATGAACACACAATTAATTGACCAGAAGAAGCCAGAGTGCGGTGTTACAGGGAATGTTATCAGACTGGGAAAATATTACCAGTGGAATTCCACAAGGGTCTAATTTGGGACCTCTTTTGTTCAATATTTTTATAAATGATCTGGAATGAGGACTCGCAAGCACAGTGGCTAAGTTTGCAGGTGACACCAAGCTAATGAAGATGGTAGACTGCAAAGCTGAACAAGATAGGTTACAGGAGGATTTGAACATGGGAACTGGGCAGTCGGTGGCAGGTGAAATTCAATGAGAAATGTAGAATACTTCACATGGGGAAAAAAATCCTGGAGGGCACTATTATTTGAATGGAAGGAAAATAATATGTTTGGAAAATGAAAAAGACCTGAGGGTCCTGATTTACAATAAATTGAATCTCTCCCAACAATGCTCTGTGACAGTGAGTAAAGCAAAGCAGATGTTGGGATGAATCAAAAGATTAATAGTGGGGTAATCCTGCCACTGTATAAATCATTGGTGAGACCATACTTAGAGTACTGTGCACAGTTCTGGTCATCACAGTACAAAACGGATATTAGAGAAATCGAGAAGATGCAGACGAAGCCAACCAAAATGATTGAGGGAATGGAAGGACTGGACTATGAGAAGTGACTAAGTAAACTGGGCATATTCACGCTGGAAAAGAGAAGACTGAGATTGCTGTCTTTAAGATTCTAAATAGGCCAAACAATTTAGTTCATGACAGGCTGTTTCAACTTGTCCAGAATAGTAAAAGCAGAGGACACGGCCTGCGATTCAAGGGGGTAAATTCAGAATGAATCTACACAAATTATTTCAATGAGCAAATAGTGATCCTGTGGAAAAGGCTCCCTTGGGAGACAGTTGAAGCAGGAAGTGTTGGTCCTTTCAAACACAGATTAAATAGTTCTTTTAGGAAATAACATTGTGGGATTATAGTACATAGGTAGTTTAGGACATAGTTCCAGTTAATTGATGAGATAGTATTCCATTAAAACCCTTTGTTTGCTGTCAGTGTGCATTAGAATACTGTATTCTGCATTAAGAGTCAGATCCACCACTGTTTGTGGGACGCTGTTGTGCGCAATTGGCTGCCGAGTTTCACCCACAAAATATACAGTCAATTCACTTTACAGCATATTCTGTGAAGCGCTTTGAGACGGCTCAAAGACGTGAAAAGCGCTATATCAAATGCAAGGATTTTTATTATTATTATATGCGCCTGTGACTGCCAGGAAGGTGGAAGGCGAACCAGATGCACCTTTACTGTTTTTTTCGTCTAACATTCCTTATGTTCTTATATAAGAAGAAGGACGTCCTCCTGACGTGAAAGGTGCTATACAACTGTAATCTTGTTGTTGTTGTTCTCGTGAGAAGGATCTTAATAACCGATTGATGTAGAGACATGATTTATACCTAATCGGAAAGGTCTAGCAACTAGGAGTGACCTGGGCATATTTGTTTTTGGGTATCTCCTATCGTACATGAGTTATTTTCAATGTTGTATTTTTCACTGCAGTTACATCTGGTGGCCCCTGAGTCAAAGAAGTACTGTGGCATTGTGTGTCACAGAGCATCTACTGCAGTTACACCTGGTGGTCATGCCGACCCAAAAGGAATCCTCCCACAGGAGTCCTCCCAGAGTATAGATTAAGATGAAATATCTGTCTGCGTGTCTGTCTGTGTGTCAATCTACAAAAACAGCTAAATTACATTTGTATAGTGCCTTTCACATTGGGTGGACGGCCCAAGGCACTGGACAATTAATGTTTTGGACCTTAGCTTGGGGTCGGGTTTGGGGAGTGTAAAGGGCAGGAAGGGAAAGCACGGTTGAAAAGGAGGTCTTGAGATGGGTCGTGAAGGAGGCAAGGGAGGGGGCGAGGCGGAGGAATGGAGTTCCAAAGGGTGGGGGCAGAGTAGCAGAAGGTCCGTCTGCCAATGGGGAGCGTGAAGTAGGCTGGAGTGAGTGGAGGGAGCGGGCAGGATGGTATGGGGTTAGGAGGTCGCAGAGATAGAGGGATGTGAGGCCATGAAGGGCTTTCAATATTCCATATTGGGTCCTTTGGTTGCAAGTAAAGCTATAACAGGTATAGCTAGTTACTATTTATTGGTCTGGACTTCTGTCTAACCTAACAAATAACGTTATGAGTGTCACCCTCTCTCCATCACCTCTGCTGTCTCTAACCTTCTCCATGCCCGCGGGTTGACCATGTTCCGCTGACTGCTCGCTACAATTCCAGGCATGCGCGTTGTGGCTGCCCCCACCAAACCAAGCCATACTCCCCCCACCCCTCCCCCTCCCCCCTGAAAAAAAATGTCCCAAACTCTACTCCCTATTCCGCGATATACAACCTCCGTTCTGCTCTCCTATTGCCCTCCTAACCCCATACCATCCTGCCTCTCTCTCCTGGAATCATCCACTACCTCCCTCTATTGCAGCCTGGGTATCCTCCGCTGTGGTCATTGGGGTACCCGTTGTTGGTTGTCCCAGAGCAGAAACCTGACTGCCCCATTGCCCACTCATTATGCAAGACCCTCCCCAGCATCCGTAAGGCAAATCCTTCCCACATCTACATCCACACCCTTCACAACTCTTCCCCCACTTCAAACCCCATAGTCACTCTCACCCCACAATCTGCAACTCCCCAAGCCCCTCCCCCCCAGCATCCAATCCCATCAGCGCCCCCACCCACATCGGCCCCCAAAATATCCGCTGCCTCTCAAACAAAGCCCTTGTCATTCACAACCTAATCCTGGATGAGCATATTGACATCCAAAGGCTCTTGGAAACCTGGCTGTCCACCAGTGACTCTGTTACCCTGTTACCGTGCCTTCAGCTACCCTCTCGACTCTCTTCCCCCTCCTCGCTGCCTCCCCTCACCCTGACCATTTCCCCCCTCCTCGCTCCCTCCCTTCCCTCCCCTCACCCTGACCATTTCCCCCCTGCTCGGGTCATGACCCAACTGTGCAGCGCCTTGGGACGTCCTCCTGACGTGAAAGGCGCTTTATAAATGGAATCTTGTTGTTGTTGTTGTATTGAAGCCTCCTCCCTGGCTAAAATTTCCACCACACCCTCCCCGCTCCAACCATCATGGCGGTGGAGTGGCCTTTATCTCCCAAACCTTTCTTAACAATAACAAGATTATATAACCTATCCCCCCTTTCCTCTGTCTGTTTCCCCTCTTTTGAGCAACTCACCCTCTACCTTCACCCCACAATCTGTAACCTCTCTCTCCTCTCTTTCCTTCAAAATACTCCTTGTGTACCACCCCACTCCCCCCCCCAAACCTCCTGGCTCCTTCCTCCTCTCATCCCTGTCCCTGTGCATTGAACGCCTACTCATCATGGGCAATTTCAACCTTCATCTCAACTGCTCCTGCCCAACTTCCTCTGCTCCACTGCACTACTCTCCAACCTAAATCTCATGCTCCATATAAACTCTCTGACCCACAACATTAGCCAGCCCCTAGACCATGTTATCACCCACAGCTTAGATATCTCTGGTCTATCCATCACAGTTAAGGCCATCTCCTCTCTCCCTCTCCTCTCGCATCCTTCTCCCCTCCAACAAGCCCTCCACCATCCTTTTTTGGCAATGGAAAAGGCTTTCCCCTGAGAGCCTGACAAATGTCCTCTCAACCTTAGACCTCCTCTCACTCTAGCCTTCCACCTGCAGCAACCATGATCGCCTCTCCTCTTTCAAATCCCTTGTCCCCATGAAATCCAGGGCCATCTCCAAACCCACCTGCTCCACCTGGTACAACAGCCATTTCTGCTCCCTAAAATCACAAACCTGGTTGCTCGAGCCAGGTGGCAGAAAACCAGCCTATGGTTCACCGCCAACTGTGGCTCGAGCACCTTTACACCTACCGCCGATCCCTCTCACAAGCAAAAACTGTATACTACTCAAAGATCATTCTGGAAGCTAAAAATAACTCCAAAATCCTATTTTACACTACCCACCACCTCCTCTGTGCGCCCCCTCAAGCACCGTCAATAATTACATGCAGCCCGTGTCCTCTCCCGCACCAAACTCTATGACCCCCATCTCCCCCACTCTCGCCCGACTCCATTGTCTCTGTATCCTTCAGATATTCCAGTTCAAAATCCTGGTCCTCAACTACAAGCCCTCAATGGTCTCGCCCCACCCTATCTCTGTGACCTCCTAACCCCCTACCAACCCGCCCGATCCCTCCGCTCAGCCGGCTCCGGCTGCTCCACATCCCCCAACCCACCCGCCCCACCATTGTCGGGAGAGCCTTCAGCCACTCTGCCCCCAACCTCTGGAACTCCATTCCCCAGTCACTCCACCTCGCCCCCTCCTTAGCCTCCTTCAAGTCCCGCCTCAAAACCCTCCTCTTTGACTATGCCATTGGTCACCCTCCTTCCCCTCCCCTTGACCCCAGGTCGCGTCTGTGGTGACAACCCTTGTTCTCTTCAGTAAAGCGATTGGGTCTAATTTGGTTAATGGAGGTGAGCAGCCTGACCGTGCTCAGCAATAAAAAAAATACTTCCTGGTTAACAACAACAACAACTTGCCCTTATATAACACCCTCCACGCAGGATAGCATCTCAGAGCGCCCAACAGTGGTGGAGCCTGACTCTGAGGAGGGGGAGGTGGCCACAAGCATGGTCAAAGAGGAAAGTTTCATGCGGGACTTGAAAGAGGGGAGAGGTGGAGCAAGGCAGAGGGATTGAGGGAGTTTTGGAGTTTAGTGGCTGAAAGCACGACTTCTGATGGTGGGGCGGAGGGTGCGAGGGACGAGCAGGAGCCGGGGCCAGTCAAGCAAAGTTGCCGGGTGGTGGATTGAGGAGTGAGGAGGTTGTAGAGGGAGGGAGGTGCCAGGGAGTGGATGGATTTGAACACTAGTGTGAGGATCTTGAAGTCAATCTGTTTGGTGATGGGGAGCCAGTGGAGCCTGGGCCAGAACTGGTGAGATGTGGGTAGGGAGTTTGGTTCGGGTCAGTATGTGGGCGGCAGAGTCTGAATGAGCTGATCTTGTGAATGGTGGAGCTGGGGAGACCGGTGAGGAGTGAGTTGGAGTAATCCAGGCGGGAGGTGACAAATCCATGCAGAAAGATTTCGACTGCATTTACAACAACGATGACAATTTGCATTTATATAGCGCCCTTCACACGGGAGCGTCCTGTGTCGGAGTGCTTACTGCTAAAGCAGGAAGTAACGTGTGATGTCCCGATGACCTGAAAATTGGCACTTTAGCACGAAAAGCCGGGGCCTGCGCGAGGGGAATGAGGGGCCGGCCATATCCATGCAATGTGAATGGGGGCCACGTTGTGACTGGGTTATAACTGAACTCACTCTCTAGTGAAGCATGTGAGGCGGCTGCACTGTGTGGCTCCAGAGAGGACAGAGCCAGAACGATCCTCTTTAACACAGACCCCAACAAGGGTGACAGGACACCCAGAGAGGATATGCTGGCAGGATCCCGTGCTGAACTCGGAGTCTCTATTTCAGCACAGGAATGGTGATTTGCGCCCAATTATGAATCACCGGGATGAAGAGTAGCATCGAACCCAGGATGGAAACAAACAGAAAGGTCCAGAGGAACATTCGATCCAGCACCTGGGCTACGAACCTCCAGTCTTCCACAACCTGCACAGGAGAGCGAGAGAGCAGTTCAGCCAACGTCTGCAGCAACAACAACAAATTACATTTACACAGGGCCTTTTCACGTCAGCATCTCAAAACACTGGACAATTAAGGGTTTGCACTCGAGCTGGGGGTTGGAGTCAAAGAGGGGTGGAGGGAGGGAGGGTGGAGGAGGGCAGATGGCCGAAGGCACAATTAAAGAAGATATGTTTTAGGAATGGGTCTTGCAATGGCAAGGGTCAGGACGAGGTGAAGAGGTTCTGGGATGGAGTTTCAGAGGGTAGGGTCAAGAAGTCTGAAGTCCCAAGGGCTGATGCCTGCAGAGCAGAGGGAGTGGGTAATGTTTTATTAGGAGCAGAGGTAGGATGGAGCAAGACCATGGAGGGCTTTGAAGATGAGGACATGGACCTTAAACTTGTTTATCTGAGGGATGGGGAGCCAGTGGAGCCGGGAAAGGGTGGGAAGTAGATTGATACGTAACTCAGTCCACTGCCAGATCAAAAGTGAAATTAGCAACAACAACTTGCATTTATACAGTGCCTTACACATGGGGTGGAGTATCAGAGCTCTTAACTGTGGTGGAATTTGACTCCAAGCTGGAGAGAGGGGGGAGGGGAGTATAGGTATGGTCAAAGAGGATGGTCTTCAGGTGTGATCTGAAGACGGGCAAGAAGGGGGCAAGGTGGAGGGATTGAAGCAGATAGTTCCAGCGTTGCAGGGTGTAGTGACTGGAAGTATAGTTGCCCACAGTGGAGCGGAGGGGACGAGGGATGTGACATGTAGCTGAGCCATACTCTGTGTTATGTGCTGCAGTAACACCACGCTCGATCTTCAACTAAAGGCCATGAAGCAATCACACATGAAGAAGAAATGAGCATTGGGTGAGGAACCAGAGTTCAACCATTGCCCCAGGATGTCAACAGCGTGTGAGGATACTGAAAGCCCAAACCCAGAGTCATCTCCCAGTGGTATTGATCTGAAGCACTGAGATTATAGCATTATTGATTAGTGACTGGGGAAGAGAGGTCAGACTGACTAGCCATAGAAGAGGATCGCAAGTATGAAATCCAACCTGGTCTTAGGCCGTGTCTTCCAATTTCACATTGCACAGAATTCTGGAAAATTCTTCAATTCATTTAAAACCCATTTTGAAACTCGGCTTCAATTAAAACAGAACTGAAGAATTGCCCTCAATTCCACACGGTCTTTATTTTTAAGATAAAATGGTCTCGCAGGCTTAGACTAGGCGGAATTTCAGGCCTGACCTGTGTTGTTGTTCCTTTGCACAAGAGGGCGCCCTTTCCTCATTATAGACAGTGTGATCAACATGTTCTATTTAATTCAAACATTGCAAACAGTGTCCTGGCCTCAAACACTCTTCCTGATAACCTGTTCCAGTCGTTAATTACCCTCCAGGCAAAGAAAAACTTCCTTGCGTCTGTCCTGAAATTGCCCTTCGCAACACTAAAGCTGTGTCGTCTCTTAATGTGGAGTCCTGTAGCTCAGTGGTTAGAGCACTCGCTTTGCAAGCGAGAGACCCGAGTTCAATTCCAGGCAGAGGGCGAAACCTTGGGCAAGTTTCCTTACTCCACACAGAGCCTAATAATAATCCCTCCAAAACAAAACAATAATAATAAAATGGTCATTTTCAATCCATGACTGTTTGTGGGACACTGCTGTGTGCAATTGGCTGTCGCGTTCGTCCACAAATATATACAGTCAATTCACTTTATAGCATATTCTGTGAAGCGTTTTGAGACGTCTCGAAGACATGAAAAGCGCTATATCAAATACAAGGATTATTATTATTAATGTACCTTAAGTAATTATCTGGATTTACTTTTTCAATCTCATTTAGTTTTTCATTGTTGGTGAGCGAGGTTAGGCCTGCTCACCCCCATTAATCAAATTAGACCACATTGCGTTTCACCAGGGTTGTCTAAGGGTTGTCCCCACAGACGGGCACCGATCTCCCCTCTTCTAGGCCCCAAATTGTCAAAGGGCAAGCCCGGCCTGAGCTCTGATTCCAGGATCTCCCCTTCCTCCTGTGAGGGCAGATCACACTTCTGAGGTGGGAAGTGCTGCAATAACCGATCCCAACCCACAGAGAGCTAAAAGCATAGCAGTTGCCAGGAGCTCAACCTTGACATTATAGCTTGGGATTCGTTGAGTGAGCCCCTGATAAGCGAAGCTCAACAGGAGAACTTTTCTGGCTGGTGCTAGCTCAAGTCAAGGAACTGATAAGAACAGATACTATGAAAGGCAAAATATTGCAGATGCTGGAAATCTGAAATAAAAACAGAAGACAACAGCACAGCTGACACAGATGAGGCCTGAAAATCCATCTAGTCTTAGCCCATGTGACCATTTTGTCTTAAAAAATTATGACTGCACGGAATTGAGGGGAGCCGGCGAGGCTGAGGGATTCTGGATTGGAAGGGTGTTTGAGGCCAGGACAGTGGGATTCATTTTTATAAAAAATCATTAATGTGGGATTATTATTTTATGATTAAATGTGAGACACCAAAGAGGGGTTTGAGCACTTACCTCTCGCACGTTACTCTCCTTCATCGTGTGATTTGCGATGTAGCGAATGGAATCCAGCGCCGCCTCCAAGGTGTGTCTCTTCACTTCTGTCCTGCAGAAGCTGCGAGCTTGGCATCTGTCCACACGGCTCCTCATACACAGGATCTGTGGAAGCTTGTGGAGGAAGAGCTTGCGAATCCAGGGTGCCATGGTGTTGTGTGTGAAGGAGGACCGATGGTGGATGTTGATCGTAAAGACAGTGATGACAATGGACAAAGTCACGAAGAACATGGTGAAGACCAAGTACTCCCCAATTAGGGGGATCACTTTGGAAGACGAAGGGATGATCTCCTCAATAACGAGGAGGAAGACTGTGAGAGACACGAGGACAGACGTACAGAGGGATATCTTTTCTCTTGCGTTGGATGGCAGATAGAACACGAGGATGGTGAGGAACGATAAACCAATACATGGGATTATGAGGAACAAAGTGTAAAACAAAGGCAGGCGCCTGATAACAAATGAGTATGTGATGTGTGGATACCAATAATAGTCATCGGTTCGGTTGCCTTTGTGTCCTGTTGCAGAGATGATTTCCCACTCGCCATTGTCGAAGAAGTCTGTTTTGTCCACCTGCTTGTCCACAAGCTTTATGTCTACCTGGGAGCCATCATATGTCCAGGAGCTGAATTTCATGGAACAATTCTGGAGGTCGAAGGGAAAGAAGGTGACGTCTATGGTGCAAGAGCTTTTGTAGTTTGCTGGCGGGTTCCAGGTGATGGTACCGTCATACCTAATTATCGATTTGGTCACTGAGCCTTCAAAATTTCCATCAGCGCTGAAATAGAACGAGAGGGAATCTTGGCTATAACAGCTGCACATACAATCATGTCCAATCTGACTGGCACTCGCAAGAGGCTCCTCGTACAGGGAACTTGATCTAAATTAAAAGCATGGTTCAGAGGCCAACCTATCTCTTAAGCAGTATGCTTTTTTTTACATTACAATAATCCTTGCATTTGAGTTGTCGCCAGAAGCAAAATGACTCTATCTTAAGCACTGTCCAGTGTATCGTTTGTTGTTGCCTGGAAATCTCTAGAAGTAATGATGCCACAACAAAATTAAATTTTTGCTGTAATTTCCTCCTGGTCTTTCACGTCAGGA
This sequence comes from Callorhinchus milii, assembly GCF_018977255.1. NCBI lineage: Eukaryota > Metazoa > Chordata > Chondrichthyes > Chimaeriformes > Callorhinchidae > Callorhinchus > Callorhinchus milii. The sequence goes on along the minus strand of NW_024704763.1, from coordinate 8,911,549 downwards.
GGACATCCTCCCGACATGATATCAATGATATCTTGATATATAGACAGATGTGAGATGGGTGTAACTGACTTATTAATCAGCACATGAATACCATCAGGTGTTTCAGAGATGTATCTGAACTGCACAGCGAATCTTTAGACTTCGCAACATTAAGTTTATTGATCGATTGGCACACGGTTCCTGTATTACTGAGGAGCAGAGTAGCAGAGAGGACACAAACCAGGCACGGAAATATTGTTTGATATTAAATCTATAATTTGTTCTGCCTGATTGTTCTGGGGCAGACCGTCAGGTATGGAGCCCAGTGATAAGAGGCAATGACAAGCGAGAGAGGAAACCTGGCAGACCACTCGCTCACTCACTTACTCACCATTCCACTAATCAATACTTTTATAGAAAGAACGTCCTCAACGCAGCGGAAACGTGTCTCTCTGAAAATCAATCACTTTATTATTATATTACACTTGTGCTTTCTGTGATGCTGGAAAGTGCTTTGAGTTTTTGAACATAAGGTGCTGTACAAAAAAGGGTAATAATCTTTTCAAAAGAAATAATAAATTGAAAATAATATTAATTTGGCCACTTCAATCCACGACTGTGTGTGGGACTGTTTTTGCCCCAAAAATATTCAGTCGATTCACTTTATGGTGAGGCGCTTTGAGACGTGTCAAAGACGTGACAAGTCACTATGTCAAATGCAAGCTTTATTATTATAATTGAGGGAAATACTTTGAAATTATTTGAAAGTGTACTTACTTATCATATAGAACGATATCTGGAGACCATATGGAATCAGAGGGCACACGGATTGATTTAATGCCTGCATACTTCTCTGGATCCCACTTCAATGTCACATCCATCCACTCCTGGTATGGAAAAATACACAAATTTATTTGTTCAACTTGTCTCTTTCATCTAAGAGCTGCCTTTACAGCCCCTCCGCCTCGCCCCCTCCCTTGCCTCCCATCTCAAGACCCTCACTTTCGACCATGCCTTTGGTCACTCACTTACCTCTACCCTCCCCGTCCTCCACCCCTCCTGATCCCAACCACCAACTCGGGTGTGGATCCCTGACTGCCCAGCGTCCTCCTGATGGGACATCCTCCTGATGAAATGCGTGGAGGGTGCTATATGAATCCAAGTTGTTTTTGTTGAAAGGCGCTGTACAGATGTAATTTGTTGTTGTTGTTGATGCTGAATGCGCTGTTTTAGCCTCAGAAGAACTGCTATGCGACAATTTATTCAATTTACCGTTTAACTATTATCCTGTTACCAAGTAATATTGACCTTTCTGTAATTGAATTTAAAAAAATTGCTACTCCTGTCAAACACCAGATGGCTTTGTTGTAATATGTTTTCCCTTTAGCCAGCTGGGAGGCTGAGACATGCAGAACTCTATTACCGTGATTAAGAGTTTCCAAACTAGACTATACATGTCTGCCATCTACACATGAGTGTGTGTTGGGGTAACTGCTAGAGTTTAACCAGCTAAAACCGCATAGCTTGCCATTAATATCGCTGTCTAGCAAGCTTTTCCGCTGCTTGTCCAGCTATGACCACCGTAGCCGTTAGGGTTTTGGCTTCCAGGGTTAACAGGAGCTGAGTGGTAAGAGTCACTGCCCCAGTGATGAGTCTACACGTCCAAGTCCTGCCGATGTGCCAGGCTGGGCTGTGCTGTCATAAGCAGTGTTCCCCTGGAATACTGCGGACCCACCTGAACACCTAAATTTGAAGACAGGACTCTTGCCCAGGCTAAGACTGGGAGGAATTTCAGGCCTGAAATATTAGTCCCCAATATTAGTCCAACTAATGAGTGAAAGTGGATAATGTGACATTTATAGACTGTGACTTTCTCTTCCTCCCGTGAACACAGGAACAGAAGCTGTGGATTTACTGTGAGGAGCTGGAGCTCATGAGGGCCCTTGGGATAGTGATTGCTCTGTGTTCTCTCAGACTAACAAGGCTCTCGGTTGTTAATCAGAGCGGCGTTTGTGAAACAAAGTCAGTTTTGCTCCAGCTTTTTATTCTGTTGCTCAGAAAAATTACTTCCCAAACGCCCCTCATCGTACATAACAATAATTCTTGGGCAATGTATAAAACTGGTGAGAAAATCAAATCTTGGTGTGTTCTTCACTCTCAGTTAGTAGATAAATAAAATAAATAAAATACCACAGTGAAATGTCACCGGCATCGCTGAGTATGACTCATAAACAGCCTGATGTCAGGAAAGGGATGAACAGCAGAGCAGCGTCCCACAAACAGTCGCGTAGAGGGATTTAACGTTTCATTCGAAGTGCAGAACCTCTGACAATGCAATACGTGGGGCTTGACCCCACAACTTTCTGACTCAGAGGCAAGATCGCTACCACTGTGCCAAGCTGACAATCTGATGGTATAATTGACGAGGATCGTTACCTGTTTCAGCCAAACATTTGTTGTCATTAGCTGGTTCTTTTCATCCTGCAAAAGAAATGTTAATTTCAGGGTTTCTATCAATTGGAAAAACATATTAACCTGTGTGAGCTTAAATATTGAAGCAAAGCAACTTGACAATGTAAGACCACTGGGAAAATTTCTCCAACATTTACAATACCACAGATGCCAGACCTCAATGCCGGGGTGAATTAAGTTAAGGAATGCATTAAGAAATACTGCAAATTGTAATAATAATAATCCTTACATTTGATTCGGTACTGTGTCTTTCCCGTCAGGAGGAAATCTCAAAGCACTTCACAGGATTTACCATAAAGTGTAGTGACTGTGTATTTTATGGTGAACCCGCACTTTGCTTACAGTGCAAATGACCAATTTATTTTGGGGAATTGTTGGCCAGGACACCAGAGAGAGAAACTCCCTTCTCTTTTTGAATAGGGTAATGGGATCGTCACCATCCACCTGAATAGGCAGATGGAATCTCAATTTAACATATCGTCTAAAGGACGGCACCTCCGACAATGCAACCCCCAACCCCCATCTTTACATTGGATCATCAGGTTAGACTGGTCCAAGTCCCGACATGGGGGCCTGACCCACAGCCTTCTGACCCTGAGCTGAGAGTGTGACCGACTGAGCCGGGATGACAACCGTATTATGTATAACAAATGGTGAAAGAAAGGGTAAGAATGTTTGCCACGCACTACGTCCACAAGTTGGGAGATCGCAAGCCCAAACTTCACATCCACTGTGTCCTTCATGTGATCCACTGGCCGAACCGACTTGTGATAATCCTGGAACAGCTTCTTAAACAGCTGGTTCTCTGCCTTTGCCAGAGAGAACAGATCCGCCACACCTGCCCAACAAAGAGAAGCACTCCTGTAACAACAACTTGCATTTATGTAGCTCCCTTCATGCGAGGTAGCGTCCCAGAGCGCTTGACAGTGGTGGAGTCTGACGCCGAGCCAGGGGGAGGTGATCGTAAGCACGATCAAAAAGGATGGTCTTTAGGTGGGATTTGAAAGCAGGGAGGGAGGGGGCAAGGCCGAGGGATTGAGGGAGAGAGCTCCAGAGTTTTGGGGCATAGTGGCTGAAGGCACGGCCACCAATGGTGGAATGGAGGGGACAGAAGACTGGAATCAGCCAAGTGGAAGCAGCGGGTGGGGGCTGTAAGCAGATTGGAGAAGTAGAGAGGTGTGAAGGCGTAAAGGGATTTGAGAAATTGGTAACATTTTTCCAAGGTGCTGTAAGTCTGTATCGCCTCAACTGCACAACAATTGGGAGGAAAGTGTTTTTTTTTTAGATGAAGCAACTGTACACTGCATTAGTCAGGTCTTGTGATATTGAATTTCATCTCAAGGCAATTAACTGTGACAGATTCACAAAGCCGAGGTTTTAATGTTATTCAAGCCCAAGCCGGTGGTTGTTCAGCCAAAAGGAATTACAGTTTCCCTCTCTTTCGTGATTTCCCAATCAATTTTAATAGTATTACCATAGGAGAGTTTCCTATTAATAAACCCAGCACTGCCAAAGTGGTTGATTTACAGAGAAAACTTTGATTAATTGTCCCAGGTTGCAAGAGAGCATGTCTTTGTTAATTTAGCCTCCTTACCACTCTCCCTAGCTCCAACCTTCACAAAGTCCAACTGATTCAAAACTCTAGCGCCCACATCCTCAACCTCACTAAACTCTGCACCCCCATCACCCCAGTCCTCGCTAGCCTCCTCTGGCCCTGTCACAGAACGGGTCGATTTCAAGATTCTCACATTCACCTATAAATCACACGCTGGCACCTCCCTCGCTCTCTGACCTGAACATAAGAAATGTTAGATGAAAAAAGACCAAGATCCATGTAGTCCACCTTCCACCTTCCTGGTAGTCGTGTGCACATATGTCCCAAACTACCCATGTACTGCATCCCATAATGTTATTTCCTAAAATAAAACGATCTAATCTGGGTTTGAAAAAAATCAACATTTCCTGCTTCTTTAGAATCTTAGACAGCAATCATGTCAACACTCAATCTTCTCTTTTCCAGGGAGAACATGCCCAATTTACTTAAGACTAATGGGCTTTGAGCCAGTTAAGGCGGCTTCTATGTCTCCCGCCCGACCATCGGTGGCCGGGCTTTGAACCTCTCTGCCCCCACACTCTGGAACGCCATCCCACGGTCCCGTCGTCTCGCTTCCTCCCTCGCCTCCTTCAAGGCCGGTCTCAAGACTCTTCTCTTGGATCGTGCCTTTGGTCTCCCTCCCAACTTTCTGCCTTCCCTCACCCCTACACCCCCCTTCCCCCATGCTCAGGCCCCGATACCTGACTGTTCAGCACTTTAGGAAGTCCTCCCGATGTGAAAGGCGTCTCTGTAAATGTAATTTTGTTGTTGTTGTTGTTGCTGTTGGACAGCCAGTGGCGTCTGCCACGGTGGGCCCGACGGAGGATTCTCAGGCTGGAATAGAGGGAGGCTGAGGGAGGGTCGAGGAGGGATAGGAGGCGAGGAGGGCGGTGAGAGAGAAGGATTGAGCAGGAGGGTAGGGGCAGGGGTGGGAGTATTTTTGGGGGAAGCAGCTTGGGTCGGTGGTGACAGCCAAAATGCGCACGGCGAGACTGCCTCCCTTGGCTATTGCACTGTGCCTGGATTTGGGGACAGTTAAACACGACGGAGCAAAGAAAGCAACAAAATCAAATGTTTTGGTACCAGACAGAGAGGAAGAGAGAGAGCGTGTAAGAGAGAGAAAGGGAGAGGGAGTCTGAGAAACAGCAAGAGTGCCAAAGAGACCGACAAGAAAGTGAGATAGAGTGAGAGGGGATGAGAGCAAGAGAGAAAGAGACAGCAAGAGAAAGAGAGATTAAGGGAGTGAGAGACAGTCGCAAGAGAGTGATAAAGAAATAGAGTGAAAAAGAAAGTGGGAGACAAGAGACTGAGATAAAGAGTGTGAGAGAGAAAGAGCAAGAGAGATAAAATTTGGTAGCAAGGGAGAGAGAGAGAGAACGAAAAAGAGACAGAGAGAGAGAGAGAGAAAAGAGATTGTGAGAAAGAAAGAGAGGGAGAAAGAGAGAGAGAGAGATAGAAAGATCAAACACTATCCCACCTGCAGTTAACTGGACGCAGCTCAGACACACGACAAGCAGGTGAACTCGAGTGATGTGGGGTTCCATCGTGTGAGGTTAGGGTGTGGAGCAGGTCAGACACGAGCAGCACTATAACCTGGGGACGCTGGCTGCAGGTCAGGCTGTGGTCTGGGGTCTGCCTCCCCCCTCAGCACCAGAGACTGACCCAGCGCTGCTACTAACATAGGCTCTCTCTCCTTCAGCACCTTAACTCTGTCCTGCTTCCCTCCACACTGTCATCAGCCACCTTAATGCAGTGCTGAATTAAAGTTCTATCATGATCTGGGTGTGAGGCTGGAGGGGGTGGTGGGGGAGGGAGCTCTCTCTCTCTCTGTCTGTCTGTCTGTCTGGTACCTAAACATTTGATTTCATTGCCTCTCTCTGCTCCGCCACTGCCTCCACTTTACAGTGTATCCTGTGAAGCACTTTGAGACGTCTCGACGACGGGATATGGCGTTGTAAATAAGAATATAAGAAACGTTAGACGATAAAGACCAAGATCCATCTTGTTTGCCTTCCAACCTTCCTGGTGGTCGCATGCATATAATGTCCCAAACATCCTGTGTACCTTATCCTATAATGTTATTTCCTAAAAGAAAACCGTCTAATCTGTGTTTGACAGATTCAACGCTTCATTGCAGTTTGCTGTATGTAGTGAAAGGATTATTACTATGATTATTATTACGCTATCATTAAGATTTGTCATAGCACCCAGGAAAACATAAATACAGCAATCAGAAACCGTAACGGTTCAAGCCCCATGACAGGACTTGGAATCACATAGTCTAGGCTGATACTCCAATGTAGTGCTGGGTGAACTCTGCATTGTTGGAGGTGCCCGTCCTTTGGATAATATATTAAACTGAGGCCCCATCTGCCTATTCAGGTGGACATTAAAGATCACACCCCCTTTCCCCCCCACCCTCCACACACCCCTTTCCCCACCTCAACCTAATCCCTCCCTTGCCCCAGGAACAAGTGGACGCTGCACCTCCACACACCCCTTGTGAAGGTCACCCTCAGCCCACTGTCCTCCTCAACCCAGATTTGTGTTGACCCATGATCCAAATTTCCATCCAAGGTGCCAGGCTGTGAGGTGCCAGGCTGGGCAGTGCCAGGCATTTGGTGACCAGAGGTTTTACCTCTGTGCCTTATTGCTGTTGTTGCGGAGCTATCCACTGCCCCGAACCTCTCCGAGGTCTCCCAAGATGCAAAAAACATCACTTGAACCCATAACCTTCTGACTCAGAAGGCGAGAGTGCTACCACTGAGCCAGAGAAAATCTGTAGCAGAGGAGAGAGAGCGTAAGAGAGGGGGAGGGAGAGAGAGAGGCAGAAAGAAACAGAAAGTGATTCAGAGTGAATAAGAGAGAGACAGGGAGAGATGGAGAGACAGCGAGAGCAAGTAAGTCAAAAAGAGAGTGACAGTGAAATCAAGAGACAGCAAGAAAGACCGAAAGAGATAGTAAGTGTGAGTGAGCAAGAGAGAACGAGAGAAAGAAATACTTCCTGGTGTGCGTCCTATAAAACTATGAATCCTTGTGCTGTTTCAGTGCATCCGAACATTTTGTGCTGAGTTTACTTATTCAATCTTATTTAGAATCTTGTACACCTCAGTAATGTCCCCTCTGAGATGTCTCCTTTCAAGACTGAAGAGCCCTCGCTTGTCTCATCATTGCTGAGAGCTCCTTCCTCTAACACAGAGCTGTCCGTGTGGATACAGTGACCCTATTTTAGCCACAATACAGGGAATTGCAATGCACATGTATGTATGAACCCGTGTTCGATTCTCAGGCAGAGCGAAACATTGGGCAAGTTTCCTTGCTCCACATGCTTCTGTTTACCTGGCATGCAAGTAGGAACCCGGTTGTTAGTCGATTCACGGGTCGCATTTCCGCAATTTATTACCCTTCAACAAATAAAATTTGGTCATTCAATCCACAGCTGTTTATTGGACACTGCTGCGCACAATTGGCTGCCGCGTTTCGCCTACAAAACACACAGTCACTACATTACATTCTGTGAAGTGCTTTGAGACGTCTCGAAGACATGTTAAGGTGCTACATCAAATGCAAGGATTATTATTATTATGTTCACATGTATGTTTACTTAACAAACATCCACCTCTATTCAGTGTGAGATTTTGCAGTCTTCTCTTTATTTTTCTTTTGCGAGACTCGCCAGACACGCCTCTCGTTCACCAGGCTCCATGACCCTATCACCCCCAATCTCGTCCGACTCCACTGGCTTCCCATCACCCAGAGAACACAGTTCAAGATCTTGGTCCTCACCTTCAAAGCCCTCCATGGCCTTGCTACCCTCTACTTCTGCGACCTCCTAACATTCCATTAACCTGCGTGCTCACTCCGCTCAGCGGGCTCCAGCCTGCTTCACATCCCTCGCCTCGCCCGCTCCACCATTGGTGTGCAAGCCTTCAGCCACTCTGCCCCCACCCTCTGGAGCTCCATCCCGCAGTCTCTCCGCCTTGCCCACTCCCTTGCCTCTTTCAAGATCCATCTCAACACCCTCCTCTTCAACTGTGCCTTCGCTCCCCCTCCTCCCCCTGTCATCCAACCTCCCCGATCCCGACCCACACATCCGAAACACTGACTGTCCAGTGCCTTGGGACATCCTCCCGATGTGAAAGACGCTATACAAATCATGTTGTTGTTGTTGTTCGCCCTTTGCCGTGACCTGCCCTGTTGCTCGTTATAGTTCGGGGTGGACTGGTTATTCTGTTTGGTCAAGCTGACCATGATTGACAGCTTACCCTCTCTATAATAATAATAATAATAATAATCCTTGCATTTGATATAGCGCTTTTCACGTCGGGAGGACGTCCCAAAGCGCTTCACAGAATATACTGTAAAGTGAATTGACTATTTATTTGTGGGCGAACGCGGCAGCCAATTGCGCACAGCAATGTCCCACACACAGTCGTAGATTGAAAATGACCAATTTATTATTGCTTTTGTTTTTTGGAGGGATTATTAGGCGTGTGGAAAGTTGCCAATTGTAATTAGTAAAGAAAAACGTCCTGATGTCTGTGTCTGACTACCATTTCCCATTCCTCATTGTATTTTGACTCACTTCTCCTTCCTGGTTTTTCTTTTATTTCTCTTTTCCTTTACACTTCTTTGAAATTCAGTTATTTAACCCTTCTCAGATACAGCATCTGAACTCTGGTTTTGGTTTCATGTCCCAAACCTAATTTTAAGACTGTGATCCCTGGTTATAGTTTCTCCACCCAGGGGAAAAAGTCTCCCACTATCTTTTCTGTCGTGCCCCTTAATAATCGATACGGTCGACCACGCTATCCTCCTCCACCGCTTGTCCTCCCACCTAAACCTTCAAGGCCCTGTCCTTGAGTGGTTTAGGTCGTACCTCTCCCACCGTCTTCATTTTGTCTCCAAAAATGGCTTCTCCTCCACCCCCCGCACTGTCTCGTGCGGTGTCCCTCAGGGCTCTGTCCTCGGTCCCCTCCTCTTCACCCTCTATATGCTCCCCCTGTGGTGACATCATCCGCAGACATGGGGTAACTTCCACATGTATGCGGATGACACCCAACTCTACCTTTCCTCCTCTACCCTCAACTCCACGACCACCGATGTCCTGACAGCTGTCTGTCCAACATCGAGTCGTGGACGAGAGACAACTTTCTTCAGCTCAACGTGCGAAAAACTGAGGCCCTCCTGATTGGCTCACGTCAGCGCCTCCGCACCTCAGGCGCTGACAGCATCAGCCTCCAAGGCCGCACTCTCCACCTCTCAAAGTCATCAGGAACCTCGGGGTTCTGTTCGACCCTGAGCTGTCCTTTCTCCCTCATATCCGCACCACAACTGGCACCGCCTTCCATCACCTCTGGAACAGCGCCAGACTACGGCACTACATCACCCCTCACGCGGCTGAAACCCTGGTCCACGCCTTTGTCACCTCAAGGCTGGACTACGGGAAATCTCTCCTCGCCGCCTTCCCGGCCCTCCCTCCACACTGCAGGTCATTCAAAACTCTGCAGCTCGTGTACTGTCCCGCACCAGACACCGCGACCACATCACTCCCACCCTCGCTCGCCTCCACTGGCCCTCATCCTCACCTACAAGGCCATTCACGGCCTCGCTCCCTCCTACCTCTCCGACCTACTATCCCCCTACCTACCTGCCCATACCCTCCGTTCCTCTGGCTCCGGTCTGCTCCACATCCCCCGCCCCAACCGCCCTACTATCGGTGGCCGGGCCTTCAGCCTCTCAGCCCCGATGCTCTGGAATTCTATCCCCCAGTGCCTTCGCCGCTTCCTCCCTTTCCTCCTTCAAGGCCGGTCTCAAGACCATCCTCTTTGACCGTGCCTTCGGCTCCCCTCTCGACTCTCTACCCCCTCCTCGCTCCCTCCCTTCCCTCCCCTCACCCTGACCATTTTCCCCCTGCTCGGGTCCTGACTCAACTGTACAGCGCCTTGGAACGTCCTCCCGACGTGAAAGGTGCTCAATAAATGGAATCTTGTTGTTGTTGTTGTTGTTATAATAGGTTTCTATATTATCACCTCTCATTCTTCTATATTCTAAAAAATATAGGCCTAAATTGCTCAACCTATCCTCATAACTCATCCCCCTCATCCCTGGTACCAACCTAGTGATCTAAGATGCACCCCCTCCAAGGCAAGTACATCCTTTCGTAAATAAGGAGACCAAAACTGCATACAATACTCTAGGTGTGGTCTCACTAGGGCTCTATAAGTTGCAGCAAGACTACTCTTATATTCTAACCCTTTTGTAACAAATGCCAACATACCGTTAGCTTCCTAATCACTTGCTGTACCTGCAAACTAACTTTTTGTGACTGGTGTAGAAGGATACCCAAATCCCTCTGAACGCTAACACTATCTGGTCTCTCCCCTTCTAAAAAATAATCAACTCTACTGTTTTTGCCACCAAGGTGGATGACCTCACACTTACATTATACTTCATCTGCCACCTATTTGCCCACTCATCTAGTCTATCTATATCTTGTTGCATTTTTTTAATGTCATCCTCGGTGTTTACTCTCCCTCCTAGTTTAGTGTCATCCGCGAATTTGGATATATTAAGTTCGATGTCCTCATCTAGATCATTGATATGGATTGTAAATAGTTGAGGCCCAAGCACTGATCCTTGTGGCACTCAACTAGTCACATCCCACCAATCTGAGAAGGACCTGTTTATCCCTATTCTTTGTTTTCTTCCCGTTAGCCATTCTTCAATCCATGCTAATATATTCCCCTTAATTCCATGGGCCCTAATCTTGTGAATCAACCTTTTATGTGGCACCTTATCAAATGCCTTTTGGAAATCTAAATATACTACATCCACTGATTCCCCCCTATCTAATTACTTGATATGTCCTCAAAAAAATCTAAAAGATTTGTTAAGTATGACTTCCCTTTTGTAAAGCCATGTTGACTCTGTCTAATCTTATTGTGATCCTCTAAGTATCCCACTACGACATCCTTAATTAAGGCTTCTGGAATTTTCCCTACCACTGTCAGACTAACTGGTCTATAGTTCCCCATCTTCTCTCTCCCACCCTCTTAAATAGTGGTGTTACGTTTGCGATCTTCCAATCAATGGGAACTGTTCCAGAATCCAAAGAATTTTGGAAGATCAGATACAAGGTCTCCACTATCTCATGAGCTACCTCTTTTAAAACCCTCGGATGCAAACCATCAGGTCCAGGGGACTTATCACTTTTTAATGCCAACAATTTCCCAAGCAACAATTCTTTGCTAATGTAAATTTCCCTAAGTTGCTCCCTATCATTAGTCCCTTGGTTCATCTCTATTTCTGGTAAACTTCTTGTGTCTTCTAACGTGAAGACAGAAGCAAAGTATTTATTTAGGGACTCTGCCATATCCTTATCCCCCATTATATTTCCTCCTGTCTCTGCCTGTAATGGACCCACATTTATTTTTGCTAGCCTATTCCTCTTAATGTATTTATAAACACTCTTACGATCTGTCTTAATGTTCCTTGCGAGCTTGTCCTCATAATCCATTTTCTCACTCTTAATGAGCTTTTTGGTTTTCATTTGTTGGTCCCTAAAACACTCTCAGCCCTCAGGTTTGCTACTCTTTTTTGGCAGTTTTTAGCCTTTTTTTTAGTTTTATACTTTCTCTAACTGCTCTAGTTAGCCACAGATGAACTGCTTTCCCTGTGGTACTCTTATTCCTCAAGGGAATATGTGACCGCTGAGAATGTTGCACTACATCTTTAAATGTTTGCCATTGTTGGTCTATTGTCATATCCATTAATCTGATTCCCCGGTCTATTTTAGCGAATTCTTCCCTCATACCTGCAAAGTTAGCTTTATTTAAATTTAAGACCGATCCTTCGGATTTGACTCCTGGGTCTTTGAACTCATATAGTCTAAGCTTGTTGTTGTTGTAAGCTGACATTCAATGCAGCGCTGGGGGGGTGGGGGGGGAAATGTTGTATTGTCAGAGATGCCGTCCTTCAGATAAGACGTTAAAGCAAGGTCCTGTCTGCCCATTCAGGTGGACGTCAAAGATCCTATGATGCTATTCAAAAAAGCGCTATTGGTAAAGAGGAGGGAGGTTCTCTCTCCCAGTGTTCTGGCCAACAATCTTTCAGATAAAATTGATCATTGTCTTCATGTCTGTTTGTGGAATGTTGCTATGCACAGATTGACTGTTGCATCTGCCTACAAACATACAGTCACTACAGTTTACAGGAAATAGTGTGATTTTGAGACTTTCCCACCTATATCAAATGCAAGGATTACTCTTATTACTTGATGTAGTGTCTGAACAAGTCATTAAAACATCTCAAAGCGCTTCACAGGAATGCCTGTAAAAGTGTAGTGACTGTGCACTGTGTCTCAGTAGATGTGGCCCAGGAAATAGGGAAAGTGGGGTGCTTCATGATGTTATTTTAGGTGATGTGTAAGGAATGGATTTAATGAGCTGATCAGCACTTTCTTGTTCTACGATGTCTTAACAAATTTTTCTATTTATTGATAGATTTAAGAATAAGCTCTCTGCATCACACACTTGACGAGCGGCACTCAAATCACTCTTAATTTATGTACTGAACAGCATAAATCTTTCTAAGCAGAATAAACTTGAGACTCGAGAGAACCAGTGACTTATCACAGGAGGCTGCAGGGTGTACATTGTACAGCAAAATAATAATAATGTGATCACTCAATCCACAGTTGTTTGTGGGACACTACTGTGTGCAATTGGCTGTGGCATTTCGCCCACAAAATGCACAGTCAATTCAGTATATTCTGTGAAGCGCTTTGAGACATGATAAGGCGCTACATCAAATACAAGGATTATTATTATTATTAAAGTTATTTGCTGAACAGGACCTGGAAGAAAGTTTATGCCTTTCTACTGTCAGAGGGCAGTGTTGTATTTCCTGCCTTTGGTCATGCAAAAACTCATCACCTTATTTAAAAGCATTGTCTCCAAACCAGACTGATTTCCATCCAGCCCACCGACACTTCCTCCCACACACTGCACGTGTCGGCCACCTACAGGTGGAAATGTCTCTGTGTCTGGTGTGTAATGCCTCCCACTCTCTCTCCGGAGAGACGCATCCTACTTACCTAGTTCCGGAGAGTATCAGTCATCGGTTGGCAAAAGCCAAGGCTTGGGGAACCCAGAGTGTGCGTTGGGGTAACTACTGGAGTCTAACCAGTCAAACCTGCATAGTTTGCTATTGAGAGCACTGTCTGGCAAACGTCTAGCTAGGACCACCCTCCCATTAGGGATTTGGCTTGCAGTGCTAATAGGAGCTGAATGGGAAGAGTGAATTGCGGGTTTGTATTCAGATATTGAACGCCTCTCATTGTTTTCAGGCTAGATGGCTGAGAGGTTCTCATTTCTTACCGTGTGGTGTAATAGTGCCCATTGAGTATTTTAGGCTAGTCAATAAACAGCACACAAAACACATCAAAATAAATTCCAAGCAATGTGTTACAAAATGGAAACATACTTTTTCATATGCATCAGCCTTGCCCTGGAATGACTGCAGACCCGCCAAGCTCAGGAACCAGACGAGAGACCATCACAATTCTGATCTTCTGCTGCCACTAATTCCGGCTGAAACAGAGTCTGCTTACTTCTTCCTGAAGGAAGAAAGGTGCAGTGGGGGGCAAGGGGTAGGAGAGAGAGAAATAAAGAGAAAGGTAGGATGGGGGCAAGATAAGAAGGAAGATCTTCAAGTCAATCCGCTGGGGGATAATTCACACAGACAAAACAGAATGTGAGCGATAATTCATATCCCCCAGAGGGATGACAGTGGAACAATATAAGACAGTCAGGCAAGATAAAGAAGGTAATTTCAGAGGTGCTAAAGACAAGTGATGTGGGAAGATTTCTGTGTCATTAAATTAAAAGCTGTAATTGGAATCTGTTATGAGAACACAAGGGAACTGAGAAGATTACTTCAAAGTGGACAAACAATCAGACGCATCATTAAATCAGGGGAATGCAGACGGGTCGGGTTATTTCAATAAATTCAACACAAAACCAAGTAAAAAAAAATCCTAACATTTGATACCACATGAAATCCCTTCACTGGGATTTTCTGTAAAGTTTTGTAAGGGAGTTTACAATTCAATTTGCACACAGTACATCCCACAAACAACTGTAAAGTGAATGCCCAATTTTATTTGGGGTATTGTCTCGTCTTGTGCGGCGTTTCAGAACTCTGTCCCCTCCTCTTCAACATCTATATGTACCCCTTGAGGACATCATCCGGAGACATGGGGTCAACTTCCACATGTATGCGGATGACACCCAACTCTACCTCTCTGCCTCCACCCTCGACTCCAGGACCCACTGCTGTCCTGACAGAATGTTTGTCAGACATCAAGTCCTGGATGAGAGCGAACTTTCTACAGTTGAACATCAACAAGACCGAGGCTCTCCTGATTGGCTCCCGTCAGCGCCTCCTCACCTCAGGCGCTGACAGCATCACCATCCATGGTCGCCCACTCCCCATCACTAAGCCAGTCCGGAACCTTGGGGTCTTGTTGGACCCTCAACTATCCGTTCTAACCCACGTTCACGCCATGACCCGCTCTGCCTTCCCCCACCTCCGCAACATTGCCCGTTCCCTCACTGTGTCACACCACAGCCCGCCAAAACCCTCATACATGCCTTCATTACATCAAGGGTCGACTATGCAAACTCATTGTTTGTCGGCCTCTCCAACTTCTCCCTTCACAGGCTGCAGATCATCCAGAACTCTGCAGCCCGTGTCCTCCCCCGCACCAGGCTCCGTGACCCTATCACCCCCATCCTTGACCAACTCCACTGGCGTCCCATCACACAGAGGATACAGTTCAAGATCCTGATCCTCACCTTCAAAGCCCTGCATGGTCTTGCTCCTCCCGACCTCTCTGACCTCCTAACCCCCTACCATCCTGACTGTCTCGTGCCTTGGGAGGTCCTCCTGATATGAAAGGTGCTGTACAAATTTAATTTATTGTTGTTGTTGTAACTACCTTCCACTAGATCTGCAAATCCAGGTCGGGGGGTGAATGGTCACTATTCGATGTGGAATATCACATGAGAGATTCGAATGAAGGATATATTGATATTATATTGAGACCTTTCTTTGAGACACCGCTTTTCTCTCCCAGAGTCCTGGCCAACAATCCTTCAGATAAAATTGATCATTGTCTTTGTGGCTTTTTGCAAGATGTTGCTGTGCGCAGATTAGCTTTTGCACAAAGAACAGCACGGCTGCATTGCAATAACTCCAGGATCTGCCGGATCACACAGGAGTCCTCCCACTGAGTTCTCCCAAAAGGTGTCCTCCCACAGGAGATCTTCATTTGAGTATAGATAAAGACGGAATGTCTGTCTGTGTGTCAACCTACTTCCATATTGGATCCTTTGGTTGCAAGCGAGATGCAATGGGTATTTCCGTTTCAGTTCCTAGAAAAGTTGTACGGGTGCTTCCTTAATATAGGGCGAGACGTTGGTCCTTACTCCACATGTCTTTTGTTCACTTAGCAGTAAGTAGGTTGATTGGTGGATTGCTTTTCCAGAGGTACTAATTCCTTCAAAAATAATAATTTGGTCAATCAATCCATGACTGTTTGTGGGACGCCGCTGTGTGCAATTGGCTGCCACGTTTCGTCCACAAAATCTACAGTCAATTCACTTTACAGTATATTCTGTGAAGCGCTTTGAGATGTCTAGAAGACATGATAAGGCGCTGTATCAAATGTATTATTATTTCTTTCTAGTTATTAATAATATTAATAATTCTTGTATTTGATACAGCATTTTTCATGTCGGGAGGATGTTTTAAAGTGTTTTGGAGGATTTTGTTGTAAATTGTAGTGACTATGTTTTCATGGGCAAACGTAACAGACAATTAGCCCCACAAACAGCCCGTGAAGCGAATCATAGAATCATAGAAGTATACAGCACAGAGGGAGGGATTACAGGCTTTATCTGGGAATCGCAATTAACCTTTTACCAGTAAATTGTGGATTAATTAATGAGTTTCTGTGTGTGTCACACGTCCGGCCGACCAAAACAATGAATTCATCCAGGATAACCGAGGAGCAGAATCTTTTAACACCACAAACCAAAGCCCTAATGTGTGGGTTCAAGCTCATGTTGGGATGGCTTCCCATCATTCAGAGGACACAGTTCAAGATCCTAGTCCTCACAGCCCTCCACAACCATTGCTACTCTCTGATATCCTAAGCCCCTAGCAGTCTGTCCTCTCCTACTGCTCAGCGGGCTCCGGCCTACTTCACATCCCCTGTCTTGCCCATTGGTGGGCAGGCCTTCAACCTCTCTGCCCCACCCTCAGGAACTCTATCCCACAATCCCTCCACCTTGCCTCCTCCAAGACCTGACTCAAGACCCTCCTCTTCGACCGTGCCTTCGGTCACCATACTCCCCTCCCCACCCTTTACCCCTCCTGATCCCAACCACCAGCTCGTGTGCGGATCGCTGACTGTCCAGCGCCTTGGGACATCCTCTTGATGTGAAAGGCGCTGTACAAATGCAATTTGTTGTTGATGTTTCTGTGTCAAACACTTGTCAGTGCTCAGGGGCTTATTCTGTTGACCTGTATGGTTCTGTGTTTGGATGAAGTAATACCGGGGAGAAGCTGTGGATTAGAAGACGCTGAATTAGAGAGATCGGATTACTGCCCTGACAAAGCGGATTGCCAACCTGGGATATTATTAGTGTTGTGGGAAGTCTGACGCCATCATGTTCATCATTTCCCGGAGAGATTACGAATGTGGTGAAGGGCAGATAACAAACTAAATAATTTATATCAACTCTCATATTATAGTGCTCCAGTCAACAAAGGGCACGGCAAGCGCAAGTAACTGGACGTGAGGTACGGATCAGCCATGATTTTATAAAATGGGGGAACAGGCTCGAGGGGCTGAATAACCTACTCCTGTTTCTAAGTTTCTACACGTCATAATTTGAGTAAGAACCAAAGAGGGAAATTAAAGGGGTTTAACACACACACAGAGCCACATTTGACTGTGAGGTGACGTCTGTCCGCTATTTGAATATACATTATTATTATTATTATCATCACGAGAAAGCTGGAGGCACAGTGTTGGTCTCTGTGAAAATAAATACATACAAAAGGTCACGAAGCAAAACAAAATAGAGTTAGGACGAATTTCTTCATACAGAGAATGTGGAACTCAATAATTGCTGGAAGCTGTGACTCAAGCAAAAAAAAAGGCAAGAACATGTGTAGGAGGAAACTCATGAGGGAGAAGAGAATAGAGGGGTAAAGGGGAGGCTGTGGAGAGGAACGGGGGAGGGGCGTGGGATGGAACGTGGAGTATAAACCCCGATGTTGACCAGTTGAGCCAAATGGCCTGTTTGCTGCATCTTCGACCCCCGCCCCCACTACCACCCCGGTGAGAATGTATTTTCCACTGTTCACAGAATTAAAAATTCACAATTAAAAAAGCAATTCATAAGGAAAACAGCTAAAAATAACCAGGTCATAGTGTAATCGTCTGCTGTTAATTTTGATTATGAGCAGGTAAACAGAGAGTCACCTGGAGAGGGACTGGGAGTTTGTTATTGCAGCTCACAGGGAGTTCCTGGTATTTGCCATCATCTCGTGAGGCTCAAACGCCCACTTGTCAAACACCATACTGCAGTCCCTCTGCCTCACCCCCTCGCTTGCCTCCTTCAAGTCCCATCTCAAGACCCCCCTCTTTGACTGTGCCTCTGGTCACCCTCCTACCTCTACCCGCCCTCCATTCCTCCTGATCCCAACGACCAGCTCGGGTGCGGATTCCTGACTGTCCAGCGCCTCGGACTGTCCTCCTGATGTGAAAGGTGGTGTACAAATGTCATTTGTTGTTGTTTTGCAGCCTCCTTTCTGAAATGTCCCCCGATTCGTGTAGAAAGAATTCCACTGAAATCTCCACAGCAGAACTCCCATCCCCCAAAATTTCCCTCATTCCAGAGTGTGGAGAGAGCAGAGTGTGGAGAAAGCAGAGTGGGGGGAGAGCAAAGTGGGAGAGGGCAAGACTGGAGGAAGGTAGAGTGAAAATCAAGTTGGGACATGGATTTATTGAATACAATGGGTCAATTGTGTATTTCAAGGTATTTAATTTAACTCAGGTGTAAATAAATCTTACAACCTTTGTATAGTAATGTGCCTAACACAGAAAGATAAATTACCCATTCGGAGAATAGAATTAGTAGCTACAGGAGTTTCTTCTACTTTATCTTTTCTTCTTTGCCTTTGTTTTTGTGGAGTCCTGTACCTGAGTAGTTAGAGCACTTGCCTCGCAAGCGAGAGGACCTGGGTTTGATTCCTAGGAAAGTTTCCTTAATCTACACGCCTATTTACCAAGCAGTAAGCAGGAGCCCGGTTGTTTGTCGATTGGTGGATCACTTTTCCAGGGATAATAATGCCTTCAAAAAATGTATTATACTAATAATTTGATCACTCACTCCATGACTGTTTGTGGAACACTGCTGTGTGCAATTGGCTGCCGTGTTTCGCCCACAAAATATAGTCAATTCACTTTACAGTATAGTCTGTGAAGCGCTTTGAGATGTTTCAGCAATGTGATAAGGCACTATATCAATGCAATTATTATTATTATTCTTTTCTTGTATTCTTCATTTTCTAGCTTATTCTGCTTCTTTCCAGAGTCTGTTTTCCAATATTTATACAACAACAACTTATATTTATATAGCGCTCTTCATGTGGCGTAGCAGCTCGCAGCACTGGTACCGTGAATAAACACGTATTGGGAACTTTTGTTGCTCCGGGACACTACCCCATGTGAAGGGCGCTATATAAATGTAAGTTGTTGTTGCTATTGTCCTTATCACTGTCCTGAGCATAAGTCCATCTGGTGATCACCCACACACACACACCCACACACACCCACACACACACACACACACACACGTACCATCTCTTCCACTTTTACATACAAGATTTTCTGTTTACTAACTCTGCACATTCTGTCTTTGCACAATTATAACGCATGTGGTCAGGGATATCCTTCAATCGCAGGACACATACACACATTGTGGATTGAGAATGCTGACACTCAGCTTCACATCAGCAAAGGTGCAAGTGGTCAGCATTTTCCACTGTGCAGCTTTGCAAATACATATGCCATGACGTATTGTTCTTCAAATCTCACCTAAAAACCTTCCTTTCTGATCGTGCTTCTGATCACCTCCCACTCCCCCCGGCTCCATTGTCAGACTCTGTCACTGTGAAGTACTCCAGGACTCTACCCTGTGTGAAGGGCGCTATATAAATGCAAGTTGTTGTATTCTTACGTTTCACCCAAAAAATATACAGTCAATTCACTTTACAGTATATTCTGTGAAGAGCTTTGAGACGTCTCTGAGATGTGATAAGACCTTGTATTAAATGCAAGGAATATTAGACACAGTTTACCCATGATGATTCAGGCTTGAACACAAGGCGTGGATGAAACGTTGGGCTATGTTGAGAGTCAGGAAGAGAATAGGGGGGTTTGAGTATTTAAGTGGGTATTTACGTTGCTAACTCCCTGTTTGCTCATATACGGTGTGAACAAGAAGCCATGGGATTTACCTGTTGTCTGAAAATACCCATTTCTTTAAGGCTTACCAGATAATGTAATGATTTCGTCACAATGTGTATAATAATAATAATAATAATCCTTCCATTTGGTTTAGTGCCTTTCATGTCACTCGGGCGTCTCAAAGTGTTTCCCAGGATTTTACTGTAAACTGTAGTAACTGTGTACTTTGTGGGCGAAACACAGCAGCCAATTTGCACAAAGCAACATCCCCCAAACAGCTTTTCTTTCGGAATAATGACTTGGGATCTTTATCTCCACCTGAACAGACAGACGGGACCTCGTCAGAAGGACGACATCTCTGACAATGCGACGCCCCCAGTGCTGTGTTGGGGTGTCAGCTTAGACTATGTGGTTCCTGATGTGGGGCTTGAACCCACAAACTCCTGACTCAGAGGTCACATTGCTTCCCACTGATTAAAGTTACTGTGGGCGAAACTTAGACAGTTGCTGCTGTGGGTGTGTGTTGGGGGCGGAGAAAGGACTTATTAAACTCCTATCTCTCACTGTGTCAGAGCCCGTCTGCTCACAGCTTCATCATGGTCATTCCCCTCGTTCTCCTCGGGATATTCTGGCAATGCAGCTCAGCCGCTTCCTCAGCCGCTTCCTCAGCCCGACTCAGGTGGGATCTGACAGGTAAGAGACTGAGATCCTGTCCTTAACAACAGAGAGTGGTGAGGACTGCACAGAGAGAGGGAGAGAGAGGGGGGGGGGGGGGGGGGGGGGAGAGAGGGAAAGAGAGAGAGAGGGAGAGAGAGAGTATGTGAGTGAGAGTGTGTGAGAGAGAGGGAGAGAGAGAGGGGGAGAGTGTGTGAGTGAGAGAAGGAGAGAGAGAGAGAGGGGGAGAGAGTGAGAGGGAGAGTGTGAGAGAGAGTGTGAGAGGGAGAAATATACATCTTGAGAGAGAGAGTGAGAGAGAGAGAGAGAATGAGAGGGAGAAAGTGTGAGAGGGAGAGAAATAGTGAGTGTGAGAGGAAGATATGGAGAGAGTTGGAGTGTGTGAGAGAGAGAGGCAATTTGACCCTCTGTTTGTTGTTGTGAATCTATCATCAGTGGCTGTGTTTGCTGTAGTGCAGGAGCTGTGTGTGGGTTACACTCTATCTCTCTCTTTGTCAGAGAATCAATGTCATGTTTACCTGTGATTTTTCCACATCAGTCAGACATGTCTTACACTCTTTGGGGGCGATTTTGTGCTGATCAGTGACAGCAGCAATAATAATCATTTACAGGTTGTGCTTTAAAGTGTGTGATCTGTGCTGATCTACAGCTGGAGTTCTATAATGAGACTTACTATCAACAACCAATTACATTTACCAGTGAAATGATGGCCATGTTTAAATAATAATAATAATAATAATCCTTGCATTTGATGTAACGCCTTATCAAGTCTTCGAGACATTCGGTGTTTATTGTCTGAGCGGGAGAGACTGTCATATTGTCTGTGTGTCCTGGGCCGACAAGGACCACAGAGAAACACAGTGCTGGTTATTAGGATGGATCGGTTGCTGTCCGTTTATCCTACACATTAGTGGCTGAAATGTACGTCTGTCTGACCTACGATTCCAGTGACCGTAGAACAGGAGCCTGAAACTGAACAAACATCTGTCATGAATGTAGATATTGTGGAGTCCTGTAGCTCATTGGTAACAGCACTCGCCTTGCAAGTGAGGACCTGGGTTAAATTCCCGGCAGGGCAAAACGTTGGGCAAGTTTCCTTATTCCACACGCCTCCGTTACTGTGAAGCGCTCTGAGACGCCGTCCGGCGTGGAGGGCACTATATAAATCCACGTTGTTGTTGTTGTTTCACAGGATATACTTTAAAGTGGATTTATTTATTTTAAAGTGAAAATAGTAATAATCCTTGCATTTGGCATAGTAGTGCCTTATCACGTCAAAACACTTCACATGATTTATTGTGAAGTGCCTATATTTGTAGGCAAAAGCAGCAGCACAATTGCGCACAGTAATGTTCCGCAAACAGCCATGGGAGTAACCAATTTTATTTGGGGGGATTGTCGGCCAGGACACCAGGAGAGAGAAACTCCTTTCTCTGTTCAAATAGTGCCATAGAATCTTTATCTCCACCTGAACAGGCAGACGGGACCTTGGTTTAACGTCTTATTTGAAGGATGCAATGGCAATGGATGGCTCTCCCTAGAGCTGCACTTGAGTGTCAACCTCGACTGTGAGGTGAAGGTCCTGTTGCTGGGCTAAGCCCACCTTCTGACTGAGAGCAACTGGACACATTAGTTTGCTGTGGTTCTGCAAACGAGGCTGAAAGACATCACTGCTTGTGCAGATTGTGAGTGTTGGAATATGCAGAGAGCAGAGAAATCCTTAGAGCTGTAGCTCAGGGCTGCAGCTCAGTGGTTAGACCACTCGCCTCACAAGCGAGATCCTGGGTTGATTCCAGGCAGGGCGAAATGTTGGGCAAGTTTCCTTACTCCACATGCCTGTTTACCTGGCAGCAAGCAGGAACATGGTTGTTCATCAATTGATTTCTGGGGGTAATAAACCCTTCAAAAAAAATAAAACGAATAAATTGGTTATTTCAGTCCACGAATGTTTGTGGGACCCTGCTGTGTGCAATTGGCTGCCGAGTTTTGCCTGAAAAATATATAGTCAATTTACAGTAAATCCGGTGAAGCGCTTTGAGAACATCTCAAAGATGTGATAAGGCGCTTTATGAAAGCAAAGATTATTAAATCACAGGTACGCAATGTGCAGATGACAGTTGGTGGGTCTTATAGAGAATATCACCATCGACAGCTATTCTATCAACCCCCCACCCCACCATTCTGTAACTCTCTGCCTCAGTATCTCCATCACACTCCTTTTTACCCGCACCTGAAGACTTTCCTTCTCATCTGTGCCCAGAATCACCTTCCCCACCCCTATCCCCCGGCTCGGCATTAAGCCACGCTGTCGTTAAACACTGCAAGATGCTGAGCAGCATGAAGAGCGCTGTGTAAACGTGTCAATGTCCAAATGTATTATGTATCTCAGGCTGCAAGATATCGCTGCCTTGTGCACATTGTGAGGTTGTTAAAATGTGCAGATAGCAGAGAAGTCACAAGTACATTTTACCACAGTTCAAAGCTAACAGTTCATATCCTTTATATACACATACACACACCGCAGGGTCAGAGAGAGCAAAGGGAAAATATAGAAAAGGAAGAGCAGTTTAGAGCATCAGAGTGTGAGCGAGAACGACTGAGTAAAAGTAAAACAGTAAGAAAGAGCCATAAAGAGAGTTGGAGAGGTTCATATACAAGGTTCTACAGTAACTGTAAGATACCTGATGGAACAATTAGTGTCATTACACTTTAAAGTGTATCCTGTGAAGCACTTTGATTATTATCATTATCTTTGGCTGGTGTGTGGGAGTCGGGAACAGGGAAGGGGATGGGGATGTGGGAGAGGGTTTTAATAAATGAATGTCCTATACTGTGCCTGGCAAGCGAGAGGATCCGGCTTGGATTCCATTGGTGGATCGCTCTCCGGGGGTAATAATCACTCAAAAAATATGGTCACTCAATCCATGACTGTTTGTGGGACGCCGCTGTGTGCAATTGGTTGCTGTATTTTGGCCCCAAAATACACAGTCAATCCATTTTACAATATATTCTGTGAAGCGCTTTGAGACGTCTCAACGATGTGTTAAGACTCTATATAAAATACAAGGATTATTATTATTGATAAGGATGGCATCCACCCAAACAGCACAGATGGTTAAACGTCTCATCTGAAGACTCTGACAATGTGGCGCTTCACCTAAATTGTGGTCTCTATTTGAAAAGAGCATTCAAAATGTTTTGGTATAAAATTACAATACAATATACATTAATCCGGAGCCTTTCATGTCGGAAGGATGTCTCAAAGCGTAATCACAAAGCCGGGTGGGGTGGGAGCCGAGGGGGTTGGGGGAATGATGACCCAACGCGTAGTCATAGAGGTACGTTTTGAGTCTTGCAGTGAAATGCGGGCGCGTGGGTGGGGGTGTGGGGGCAGCGTGTCAGAAGGACCCTAGGATGGAATTTCCATAGCGCGGGGGTAGAATGGTTGAAAGCCTAGCCGTCAATGGTGGGGCAGAGAGCGCGGGGGACATGAAGCAGGTCGGGGTTTGCTGAGCACTGAAATATTAATGTATTAATTTTGGTACAGGGAGGATGGGAATCTCCCGGCCTCAATCCCTCCACCTTGACCCCTCTCTGCCCGTCTTCAGAACGCGTCTGAAGACCCTCCCTCTGACTCGGCATCAATCTCCACTACCTTTTGTAAACTCTTGATAATTCAACCCTGCTTAACTTGTCACTCCCACTTAAGACATCACACTGTCAATATCCCGGCTACATTTATTGATGTGCTTATACCTATGTCGTACGCGCTTCTCCTGATAACTCGTCACTGAGCTCTTTTCCATTGGAGTGATGAGTTATCTGGAGTTTACTGTGGTTCTCTGCTTGAAGTTGTCTGATTATGGAGAACACCACATAACTGTGACACAGTTACATTGAGAACATTCCTGTACACATTGACACACAGTGTGTTCCTCACTGAACTTCCTGAATTTCATCAGGGTTGTTGCTTAAATTTGCAGTAAAATCATGAACTGAATGACTTTTCATTGACATCACAGTTTTGATCACACAATCTGTTTCAAGACTTCCTCAACCTCATTCCGTGTTTCAACACAGGTTACCACATAGGTCTGACACATCTAAGAAAATTGGACCAAAATGCTTCATACGGAAAGATGAGGGGCTTGGTTTTCATTGTAATACACCTGTCTACACGTATGAGTAATGAGGAAATGACATCAGGCTGACGACTGAGATTACCTTACTCATTGCCCATTCATTTACTGATCACCGTATGTGCGTGTGTGTGTGTATATGTGGATTTGTATGTAAGTGTTTGTGCGTGTGTGGAGGTGAGGGCCAGTGATACTTTTACAATGTTGATGACTGTACCCTCTGCCCCAGAATAAACCCCAAACTGCTGAAGCATCATAGGAGGTCCATAGAGGTCAGACTGACCCTCCTCACTGATGATCAATAAAAGAATGATGGCTTAGAGCACCAGCCCCAGATGACATACCCGACAATTGAATGTTGGAATTGAGCCAATGTCTGTGATGGTCTCGATCCAATTCCAGGACCAGGCGTGTCTGCAATACTCCAGGGCTGACTAGTCAGGCTGTATCATCAGCAGAACTTGAAGGTGCAGTCCAGTCACAGGAACTCTTCCCACTCATCTTGTGTTAACAAGCCAAAGTCCTAATGGGTAGGGTGGTCCTAGCTGGACAAGCAGCGGGAAAGATTGCCAGACATTATCTCAATGGCAAGTATTAAACTCCAGCAGTTACCTTTGGGTGCTGAGAATGCTTTTACACTGACCCCCTCCTCCACACTTGCGTACTCAACTGCTCACTCTTTCCCTCCTTGTTGCAATAATAACACTGATTCCAGGGGATTGCCAGCACAGGCACACCTCAGGAGGTCAGGGGCAAACAGAATCTGACCTCCTGAACAGGAAAAAGCGAATGGTAATAGAAGGAAACCAAGTAAATACAACAAGTTTCAGAATGAGGTTAAATAGTCACATGACACAGCAGATTGCTGACCAGTACCTTCAGTTTGCTGGCTCAGGACTTCCCTCAGCAGAAAGAAATGTTGCGTGTTTAAGCAAGTTTCCTATTTCAGGTTCTCATCATCAAGCCTCAACATGGCTAACTCACATAATCAAACACCCGCTCATTCCCCAGCTTCAGAACTGTGGTCTATCTCACAGCTACATCTCCCATTTCCTACACCCTCACACTCTAAGCTTTGCTAAGCTCGTTGGCCACTCCTAAACATATATGGACACGAGGGCTGCTATACACTACACTACCCACACCTCTTTGTAGTCACTGCTGATATTTTTTGACTAACAGATGCATTTCATATTGAAACAGGCACTTCTCAGCAACAACATAGGTTTTATATAACATCGTTCATGTTGGATAATGTCTTGAGTGCTGCACAGTCCGACAAACAAGGGAGACTTACAAAACTGTGTGGTTGGTAACTCAGTAATATCTCTGCCAGGCTGTCTCAATCATTAGCATCCTAGCCTTTGAGTAAGAAGGTTGTGGGTTCAAGCCCAATGTCAGCATTTGAACTCACATAGTCTGAGCTGATGCTCCAATGCGGAACATCCCCAGTGTTAGAAGAATGAGTTGTGAGCAACAATTAAACAATCTGGGGCTGTTCAGTCTTGAGAGAAAATGACTCCGAGGGAACCGTAAAGAGGTGTATAAAATATTAAATGGATTGTAAAAATAAACCCAAATCAATACTTCAGGACGGCTCAAGAGTTGTAAAGTGCAATTTCAGGAGAGACACAACAGGAGGGTAATTAACGACAGCAACAGATTACCAGGAAAGGTGGTTGAGACCAGGACACTGGGACTTGTTTAAAAAGCAGCTTGAAGTTGTGATGGGGGGCTGGTAGGGTGGGTGTTCTGCAGGTATGAGTTCAGATGGGCTGAAGGGTCTTCTTCAACCAAACCAACCTTGTGATCTTGTAATACTTTCACAGTGAATCCCATGAAGAGCATTTCATTTTGTTATTGTTGCTGGATGTCCTCTCTCCGCGAAAGACGCTGTATCAATTGCAAGGATGATTATTATTATGATCTTATCCCAGGCTTGAATTAGTGTTCCCTTTTCACCCCTCGTGGTGATCGCTAATCAGCCATGTTGTTTCTTACAGATCACAAACACAACCGGGTCAAATTTGGACGTGAAGATTATGCTGTAACTCTTCATGAAGGAAATACCGTTTACATTGGTGGAACAAATAGCGTTTACAAGATAAACATTGTGAATTCTTCGAAAGTTAAGGTACAATAGAATTTAACAGTAAACCGTAGAATGCTAGCAATTTACAGCACAGAATAGCATTTATAATAATAATAATCTTTGCATTTGGTATAGCGCATTTCACGTCGGGAGAACGTCCTAAAGCGCTTCACAGAAAACACTGTAAAGTGAATTGACTGTATATTTGTGGGCGAACGCGGCAGCCAATTGCGCACAGCAATGTCCCACAAACAGTCATAGATTGAAAATGACCAATTTATTATTGTTTTGTTTAGGAGGGATTATTATTAGGCTCTGTGTGGAGTAAGGAAACTTGCCCAAGGTTTCGCCCTCTGCCTGGAATTGAACTCAGGTCTCTCACTTGCAAAGCGAGTGCTCTAACCACTGAGCTACAGGACTCCACAAATGTGTCTGCTGCTCTTTAAATAATTAATTCAGTCTAATTTATCTGCCCTATCTCCACATCCCTGTAGCTGACTATGTTTTATTTTTTGTATTTTCCTTTTCATTTGCACTATTTACAGCACAGAAAGAGATCATTCAGCCCATTGAGCTGCACCAGGGTCAGAGCAAGGTGTTCATTCAATCCCACTGCCCGTCCTGTCCCCACACCCCTTCGTATACTTGTTTACTTCCCTCTTCAAACCCACATTGGCCTCTGCCTCGCCCACCTTACTTGGTAGGGGCTCCACAGCTCAACAACTCTCTGAGTGAAATACTGTCCTAAACTCTCCTTTCACTCCTCCTGTGACTATTGCTTATCTGTGATCTCTAGTCACTGACTCCCCGACCAGTGGAAATAGCTTCTCCCTATTCACCCTGTCAACCCCCAGCATTATGTGTATCTCTACCAGGTCCCCCTCAACCTTCTCTGCTCCAATGAAAACAGACCCAACCTCTGCAATCTCTCCTCAGTATAATCTCATCCCTGGGATCATCCTCGTAATCCTCCTCTGCAGCCCTCCAAAGGCTTAACATTTTCCTGAAGTGAGGTGCTCAAAACTGGCTGCAGTACTTGACTTGTGGTCTAACCAATGTCCTGTACAAACCGAGCCATGGTTGCTTTGCTTTTGTGCTCTCTGTCCCTGTGTGTGAACCAGAGGCCAAGCTGTTTCCTGTGTCTATAATTTGCTTCAGTATTTCTGAGAACTGAGAACTCCAATTCGCAACATTTTCTGTACATTTCCACAGCATTTTTCTTAAAATGCTTTTTATTGAACAAAATGAATTAGAAATGCTGCACAATATACGCTAAATATTTATGTAGCATTAAATGTATATAGAATGTACATGTAATGTAGGCACAGACCACTTCGGTCAAATGGCCTCATTCTGTGCTGGGTTATTCCATGGAGGTAAATGCAGCAGCAACGACAACAACAAGTTACATGTGTATAGCGCCTTTCATGTCGGGAGGATGTCCCAAGGCGCTGGACAGTGTACAGCATTTTAGACCCGAGCTGGATCAGGGGGGAGAAGGGAGGGGAGGGGAAGGGGGGGTGTCGATGGCATGGTGGAAGAGGAGGATTTTGAGGTGGGACTTGAAGGAGGGGGTGAGGCGGAGTGATTGGGGGATGGAATTCCAGAGGTTGGGGGCAGAGTAGCTGAAGGCTCTCCTGCCAATGGTGGGGCGGGTGGGTTGGGGGATGTGGAGCAGCCAGAGCCGGCTGAGTGGAGGGAGCAGGCGGGTTGGTAGGGGGTTAGGAGGTCACAGAGGTAGGGTGGGGTGAGGCCATGGAGGGCTTTGTAGGTGAGGACCAGGATCTTGAACTGGATCCTCTGAAGGATACAGAGCCAATGGAGTCGGGCGAGAGTAGGGGAGATGGGGTCACGGAGTTTGGTGCGGGAGAGGACACGGGCGGCAGAGTTCTGGGTTATCTGCAGTCTGTGGATGGAGGAGTTGGGAAAGTCGATCAGCATAGTCCAGCCTGGAGGTGATGAAGCTTATATTCAGGAAATGAGACAGGAGTGGCCAGTTATTTAGAACTAATGTTGAGTAACTTTGTTTGAGGGATGTAGACTGAGGTAAACAGATGAAAGATTAAGCTTTTCTTTGAAATAGTGGGAGGAGATATTTGTTTATGCCCTTATCAGCTGTTCACGGAGGGCTGGCGTTACTTCATGTCAGGCTTGGATGAGGCTGGTAATGGCAGGAAAACTGTTGTAAATAACCATTAATAAAATAAACTTTTAGCTTTCTTTTCGACTTTTCCCCTTTTTTGGCAGGAAAATGGCATTTTTTGTACTTATTGTTTGTTTTGTTGCTGATGAAACTAATAGGATTGAGAAAGTGAACCCAGAGCAATATTTTGGATGTACCAGATAGCAGAACATGAAGTCATGGGTTTCGAGTTGCAAAGGGCAATTTCAGATCAGACACGAGGAAGGCTGATTAATGACTGGAACAGGGTTACCAGAAAGTGGGTATTGAGGCCAGGACACACTTTAAACAGCTGTGATGGAGGGGACGTTGGGAGTTGTGGAGGGATGAGATCAGAGCGGCCGAAGGGTCTTCTTCATCCAAACTGATCTCGTGAACTGTAAAAAGACAGACAACATGGCAGTCACTTTGCAGTGGTTGCAGATAGTGTAGGAAGATGAAGAGATATCAGTATTGTGTGTTATATTGCTGTTGCTTGTTGATGTAAGCAGACTGCAGAGATAGAGGGAGAGCCTTCAGCCACTCTGCCCCCAACCTCTGGAATTCCATTCCCCACTCACTCCGCCTCACCCGCTCCTTAGCCTCCTTCAAGTCCCGCCTCAAGGCCCTCCTCTTTGACCATGCCATCAGTCACCCCCCTTCCCCTCCCATCCCTTAACCCCCCCAACCCCAGCTCGGGTCTGAAATGCTGTACTTTATCCAGCGCCTTGGAACATCCTCCCTACGTGAAAGGCACTGTACAAATATAATCTTGTTGTTGTTGTTGTTGATACTTTTCTCTTAAGAAAATATGTTCATCACCTGAGATTCCGAAGCATTCATAGGAAACAACAACAACATCAACAAAATTACATTTGTATACACGCCTTTCACATCAGGAGGATGTCCCAAGGCACTGGACCGTCAGAATTACGGACCAGAGCTGGGGGTCGGGGTGGAGGAGGATGGAGGGTGGGGGGAAGCAGGGAGATCAAAAGCACGGTCGGAGAGAAGCATCTTCAGGTGGGTCTTGAAGGTGGCATGCGAGGGGGGAGGCAGAGGGACTGCGGGCTGGAGTTCCAGAGGGTGGGGGAAGAGTGGCAGAAGGCCCACCCATCAATAGTGGGGCGAGTGAGGTGAGGGACATGAAGCAGGCCAGAGCCTGGGATGGTAGGGGGTTAGGAGGTCGCAAAGGTAGGGCGGAACAAGACCCTGGAGGGCTTTGAAGGTTAGGACCAGGATCTTGAACTTTATCCTCTGTGTAATGGGAAGCCAGTGGAGTTGGGCGAGGATGGGGGTGATAGGGTCACGGAGCCTGGTGCGGGAGAGGACACGGGCTGCAGAGTTCTGGATGATCTGCAGCCTTTGGAGGGAGGAGTTGGGGAGGTCGACAAGCAAATGAATTCGCAGAGTCGAGCCTCGATATATTGAAGGCATGTATGAGGGTTTTGGCGGCCTGTGGTGTGAGACAGTGTCGGCGCGGGCAACGTTACAAAGGTGGGAGAAGGCAGAGCGGGTCATGGCACAGATGTAGGATAGAAATGATAGTTGAGGGTCAAACAAGGTTCGGGACTGGCTCAGTGAGGGGGAGTGAGCCCCATGGAGGGTGATGCTGTCAGTGCCTGAGGTGAGGAGGTGCTGACGGGAGCCAATCAGGAGCCTCGATCTTGTTGACTTTCAAGTGATGAAAGTTCGCTCTCATCCAGGACTTGACGTCTGACAGACATTCTGTCAGGACAGCAGTGGGTCCTGGAGTCAAGGGTGGAGGTAGAGAGGTAGAGTTGGGTTTCATCCACATACATGTGGAAGTTGACCCCGTGTCTGCAGAGCATATAGATAGTGAAGGAGAGGGCACCAAGGACAGAGGCTTGAGGAACGCCGCATGAGATAGTCCGGGGAGAAGCATTTTGAGGAGATAAAGTGCAGGTGGTGTGAGCAGTACGATCTGAACCAGTCAAGGTCAGTGCCGCGGAGGAGAGACATCTGTTTCCCTCAGGTCACCTTTGTCAACATGAGGATATCTGGGGCCACGCTGACGAGTTGGTTGTGGCTGTTATGACTGTCAGAAATGACACAAAACTGTTGAATTAGAATGACCATAAATAAATAATCTTTGTATTTGGTGTAATGCCTTTCACATCGGGAGGGCATCTGAAAGTGTTTCACAGGACTCACTGTTAAGTGCAGTGACCGTGTGTATTTGTAGGTGAACGCTGCAACAGGCGATTTGCGCAGAGTCATATCCCACAAACAGCCGTGACGTGAACGACTGATTTTATTTGCGATATTCCTCGCCAGAACACAGGGAGAAACTCCCTTCTCTTTTCGAATAGCATTAGATCTTTTAGCATCTCCCTCAACCGGCACAGACAGGACCTCGGTTTAATGTCTCAACTCAAGGACGGCACCTCTCATTAACGCAGCACTCCCCCAACACTGCACTGAGTGTTGGCCTCGAGCATAGGCCCTCAACTACAAGCTAAATATCCTATTTTGCATACATTTATCTGAGCTACAGAAGAATTGTCAGCTTCTATATGGAAGTGAATTAGCTCAACAGCATCATTGTTGTCCAGGATTATAATTGTTCTTTCTTTATCTTTCAGATTCCAGTGGTTGATCAAAAGGCCATTGATGATTGCAATAAAGACCAACTGGTGAGTTATGATCCTGAACTCTGCAGACTATTCTGTGCGCAAGACTTAAAATCTCAAATAGTATTTCAGGCAGCCTCTGGAAAGAATGTATTTTTCACGAGCTATTTGGAGTGATTGGAGGGTTGGACCATTTTGTTTACTGAAGTTTGCAATAACTTTGGCTGGTCTCGAATTATTTGGGACCAATTTTAATCTGTTCTTGTGCAAATCCTTGGTATTTGTTGCTTCTCAGCCTGGTTAAGATTGATTTGTATGCATAATAATAATCCTTGTATTTGAGACAGCGCCTCTCATGCTGGAAGTCTTCAAGCACTTCACTTGTGACTTTAGTCTAAGTTCTTGTCTCTCTTCCGTTTAGCAGTTTGACATTGGTAACATTCTTGGCATCTGTTTGTTTCCAGGAATACTGTGAAAATATCATCACTGTTTTACAAAGATTGGATGAAAACAAAATACTTGTGTGTGGCACTAATGCTCAGATTCCCAAGTGCTGGCATCTCGTAAGTAGACGTTCCACAAATAGTAACATGCATTGAACAGTTACTATTTGTTATGTTGCCATCAGCCTTAACGAGTAATATTAATATTAATATTTGCATTTCATATAACCTTTCATATCAGGAGGAAATCCCAAAGAGTTTACTGTGAAGTGTAGTGACTGCTTGTTTTGTGGGTGAATGAAGCAGCCAGGTTATGCAATGTCTCATAAACAGCCATGTAATGAATGCGGGTCAAGTCTGTGCCTCTGTGTCAAGTTGGGTGTTCCGGACCCTTGTTGGAACGTTTTGAGCTCAATCCAGGCTGACGTTCCACGGCATTTCTGGGGCTACTCTGCATTGTCAGAGGTAACGTCCTTCGGATGACATTGTTCAACCAAAGTTCCGAGCAGCTTATTACAAGGGGTCACATAGTGAAAATTGGGTCCGAGATTCCCGCCTGGAGCATCTTGGCCAAGTCACAATTCCTTTTGCGGCACTTACTGCTTTGTCCAATATAAATTATACATTTCATAAATACTATAAATATTCATGAATAATTATTAAAATGTCACTTCACTTTACAGTAAAATCCTGTGAAGCGCTTTGAGACGTCTTGAGCGCGTGATAAGGCGCTGTATCAAATACAAGCTTTGTTATTAGTGGGTGAATGCTGCTCCATTCTCTGACAACGGGAATTCCGTCTGGTGCTAATTACACAAAATAAAATAATGTTTTGTACATCTTTCACATCAGGAGGACGTCTTAAAGGATTTTACAGATTCACTGTAAAATGTAGTGAATGTGTATTTGTAGGCAGACGCAGCAGATAATTTGCACACAGCAACGTCCCACAAACAGTTGTTGTTGACCACGACATAGGCAGAAACTCCCTTCTGGTTTCCAAATAATGTCTTGGGGTCTTTAATGTCCACCTGCAAAGGCACAGGTGGGACCTCAGTTTAATATCTCGTCTGAAGGACGGCACCTCTGAAAATGCAATCCACTGCTAGTAATTTGTATGATGCTTTTCCAATCTCAAAGCGCTTCACAAGGTTTACTGTAGTTTTTGTAGGTGAAATTATGACATTGTGCTTCAAGATTTTTCAGCCGAGTAAGAGAAGGTGTCCCCTTTCTGAGGTTCAAGAGCTAATTTCGAAGCTACTCGTTTACCCGTGAAATAAGACTGAGCAATGAACATCAGAAAATAAAACAAGTCACCTTTCCAACACTAATCACTTATTTCTGTCTTATTAGGCGAAAGATGGGAGCTTGAGTGTGATTATCAATGGGTTTAATTTACCTCTTGGGAGAGGTGTTTCTGGGTACACCCCTAAACAGAGGACCACTTCACTGTATGCGGGTAAGTCTAGATTCAATTCACATCTTGATTCTGGGTTAAACTGCTGCTCACACCCAACTCCTCTAGCCACCCTCTTCCCTCGTTCCTCTTCGCTCCACCATCGGTGACCATAATGTTTCCTCTTCTTTTTATCTCGAATCCTCCGCTCCACCATCTGTGGCCATGCCTTCAGCCACTACCCACCAATATGGAACTCCCTCCCTCAATCCCTTCACTTGCCCCTCTTCAAAGAGTTTCACAGAATTTTGTAGGCAAAATATGGTCATCTTCCCCCTCCCCCTGGCTTGGCATCGGGCTCCGCCATTGTTAAACATTGTGAATAAACAACAAATTGCTGCTGTTGAAGTTGTTGCCTGATCATTATGTTCCAATACAGACCGAAGACTCTATTCAGCAGTTCCTCTCTATAGAAATGGTGACCAAATCGTTTTTCAAGGATATAAAGACAAAAAGCGGGTGCGGACTCAGGACAAGTGGATACAGGGTGAGAATGAAATGTTAATAAATGTTTAGGACCCTCTTTCTTTGCTTGACGTTTGAAAATTGTTGCTCTCCTCACCCGTCAGGTCTTTGACTTGCCATATGTTGATTTTTTTCTCTCTGATCAGCTGTCTTTTGTGAAAGAGGAAGAAAACATAACCAAATTGTGCTGTTCCATTTCCCAATAACAGGGACTGAAGTTAGTGTAGATGGGTTTTGTTTCTCAGTAATGAGGAAGCTTGATTGCTTAAAAAAAAGAAAGATGAAGAGAGAGCGAGAGACAGACAGACAGAAACAGAAGGAGCCAGAGAGAGAGACCGAGCCAGAGAACCAAAGTCAGAGAAAAAGAGAAAGCAAGTTAAAGAGAGTGAGACAGAGAGAGATCACGTCAGCGAGAAGGACTGGCACAATGTGCTGCTATGTGTATTTTGTTTGATATCCAATTATTCCAATTAGTTTCCATATCCACATTGGGCCAAGGGTAGTTATTTGGACATTGGGCTCTCTGCCGTCTGGGTCACTCTTCAGTGACTTGTGATCTTGTCTCCTCTTGTTTAGAGCCCATCTTTACCAATTTTGTGCAATCGGATGATCTGATTTTCATGTTCTTCCGGGAGAAGCGTGTGGGAACAAAGAACTGGGAGGTTGACCCCTGGATATCCCGGATTGCACGAGTGTGCAAGGTGTGTAAGGCAGGTTCGAACCATCAACATTTACAGCTCACAAGGAGGCCATTCAGACCATCAAGAGAAAGGAGTTTCTCTCTCCCGGTGTCCTGGCCAAAATCCCCCAAATTCAAATTTCATGGCTGTTTATAGAACATTGCTATGTGCAATTGTGCTGCCTCTTTGCATACAAATACAGTCACTTCATTTCACAGTAATTCCTGTGAAGCGCTTTGAGACATCCTTCTGATGTGATAAGGCGCTATACCACAATCAAGGATTATTATTATCATGTCTTTGCTGCCTCTCTGAGAGCCATCTGTTTCGCTTGTCGTTTCTGATGGTAGAGACCACAAGATGATGTGATGATGTGATCAAGCCGCTTTTTAAATGAGTCCCAGCGTCCTGGCCTCAACCACCCTTCCCGACAACCCCGATACAATCATTACTGCACTCTGAGTAAATAAGTACTTGATCATCTTGCAATTGCCCTCTGCAGACCTGAACCTGTGTCCTCTTGTTCTGCTGTCCCAGTGCAGCAGAATTAACTGTTTTGGGCAGTGACGCACACTGACACCAATTTAATGTGAATGAGGTCTATCAGATGGCAACTATTATTGTTCTGTATTGCTATTACAGTCTGATCTCTTTACTCATAGGCTGACAAAGGGGGTTCCGAATCTGACTTGTTCAATAAATGGACGACCTTTCTGAAGGCAAGGCTGGTGTGCAGTCTGCCCTCCCAGAACCTGCATTTCAACCGGTTGGAAGACGTTTTCATTGATAAATCTAGTACGTCCAGCGAGACCCGAGTCTATGGTATATTTTCCAACAGTTGGTGAGTACACCAGAGCTGCAGAACACCCTCGTTCCAACTTTTAGTCTAAAGTTTCAATCTAAAGGTAAAAGACCTTCCTTTTTGATCGTGCTTACGGTCACCTCCCCCTTCCTCCCAAATCAATTAGGCATTCCCCCCTCTGGCTGTATGTGGGGTGTTAAATATGCTGCGTTTGCCTACAGACACAGTCACTAGACCTAATAATCACTAATTAACAAACTGGAACAGGGTTAGAAAGGATGGTTGAGGCCAGGACACTGAACACATTTAAAAAGCAGTTTGATGCTGTGATGGGGGATGATAGGGGGGTGTTCTGGTGGTGGCCAAAGGGCCTTCTTCATCCAAACTAATTGTGAAATTCAATTCATTATGTGTTTCCATACAAATTATTTCATTTTCTCTTTTTTCAGGAATTCAACAGCGGTCTGTGTGTACTCCATAGGAGATATTTTGAACGTGTTTAAGAATTCCAATTTCAAGGGTTTCACTGGAAAATTCCTGACCATAGGCCTGGCACGGTAAGGAGTGACACAAATCTAGTTGTTCACAACACACAAATTAAGGTTCACTGATTGTTTGGAAGTGAATGACAAGCTTCTGCTGCAATAATAATCCTTGCACTTGATGTAACGCCTTATCACGTCTTCGAGACATCTCAAACCAATTCACAGAATATATTGTAAAGGGTATGTTTATTTTGTGGGTGAAATGTTTCGCCAATTGTGCACAGCAGCGTCCCACGAACAGTGTGAATTAAGTGACCAAATTATTATAATTTTTTGAAATCCGAAAAAGTGATCCATCAATTGACTAACAACTTGGTTCCTACTTACTGCTGAGTAAACAGAGGTGTGTGGACTATGGAAACTTGCCTAAGGTTTCACACTGCCCGGAAACTGAACCTGGGTCCCCTCACTTGCAAGGCGAGCGTGCTAACCACCACGTTACATGCCCTGTCTGTCCAGGGTAACAGAGCTGGGGTTTATTGACTTATTTTCAACCCGAAATGTTTACAGTCCTTCTCATTCCAACCCCCTTATCTGTATGACGCTGAATATAACAGAGACATTGATGTGGAGGATAATCAGTTGACTGTTTTTACTTAAAAAATCTTCTTGTTTTGTGTTTGCATGTGATGCCAAAGAGAGAGAGAGGGGGAGGGCAGCAAATGATCAGTTCCTGAAAACAGCATCTGTTTAAAGCTTTACAAACGTTAGCATTCTGTTAATCTTCACTGGGCAGTCTTTAAATAGGATTTATCAAAGAGGAATGGGGCATTGAGATTCTCTCCCAAAGGTGGATAAAGTCAAAGACAACTTATAGCACAAATAAAGGTTAAATCTCCTGTTTCTTTTTGCACAAATATTGCAGTGTGTTGCTGACAGTCAGAGGGTACCACGTGACACCTTGATCTTCATAAGTGAACACGCTGAGATGGAGCAGCCGATCAACCCCATCGGAGGAAAACCAATCATCATCAGCAAACAGCACTACTTCAAGAAAATAGTGGTGGACAGAATTGTTGGGAAAGCTGGCCTGATCTCCCATGTTCTCTACCTGGCTACAGGTAGGTCATGGCAGGCTCTCGTTTGGCTAAATAGTCTTACTGACACATTAATGGGTCCTCAAGCCTTGCCTCTCGCCATCCTGGGCCAGTATAATTTTGGGGTTTGGCGAGCTGGGGAGAGAGTGCATTCCATTCCAAACACAGAGATTTCCATGTGTATGTGAAACTCTCAGTATTTGGTCTGGAGGTTCTTAAGCATGGAAATGGTATTGCGCATAATATATTTTTCATGTCAGAACATTTCAAAGCGCTTCACAGGATTTACTGTAAAATACAGTGACTGTACGTGAATTTACTTATTTTACTCTCCCCTACTGGAGCTCTTTACTCTAATACCATTACTCTGCTCTTATTTAAATAAAATAATGTTTTAAAATAAAACATTTTTTTAAACATTTAAACCAATTCCCTTTTAATGTTGTTGAGGACTCGGCCTCAACAGGTACTGAACGATTTTCCAAAACTGCTATTCTCACACCTCTTTGTGTGCGAGTGGTGTGAGGGGCTGTCCATCGGCAACAACATATTGAAACACACAGTCATCAACTCCATAACAAAACCACTCTGTCAGATTAACACAAATCCATGAAGAGCTCATTCTTAATGAGCACTAACCACCTCACTCACACTCAATCACTTCATGCCCTGACACCGACTCTCTGACCATCTCATGCCCCACTCCTCCAGAGCCTCCTTCGCTCACCTGGCTTAGGCCTTCTGTTTGTCTCTGACCCCTCCGCTGCACCATTGGTGGCCATGTTTTCAGAACATGTGCCCCAAACCCTCTGCTTTGCGCTTTTTTGCATGTCACACCCAAAGACCACCTCGTCTGCCTCTGTACTCGGGCTCCCATCCTGTCTCTGTAATACACTTTGAGACCAATATTCTGCCGAGGTGAAAGGTACTACATGTGCAAGCTGTTTTTGTGTTTGGAGATCACCTTGGGATATATGTTACCTACAAAACCAGTCACACCAGTTCAGTAATTACTGTCAACTTGCAAAACGCTACAAGAATGCAAACGCTTTCTTTGCTAAGACTGCTGTAACATCACCGCTTGTTTGATCTCTGCAGAGAACGGAAAAATCCAGAAAGTGGTGGAAATAAATGAATCGACCTTCGTTATATCAGAAATCAAAGTTCTGAGCAAACCGGGGCCGATCTTATCCATGTTCCTCGATTCACAAACAGTAAGTGGCGAACGTGCCCAGAATCATCCATCTGGTAATAAATACCCCAACCATCATCATATTTACCCTCTCAGCACTGAGGAACAGCACTGACCTTGTGCCTTTTCCGTTTTTTCTAGAAACATCTGTACATCAACTCTGCGGAGGAGCTAGTCCGGTTTCCGATGCCGCAGTGTTTCCGTCACACAAACACCTGTGAAAATTGTGTCATGGCCCGAGACCCTGACTGTGGGTGGAACTCAATCAGAAAGCAATGTGAAACTTTCGATCCGAAGGGGTAAGTGATAACCTTGTGATTGTCAGCGCTGATTTCTAATCTTTTCAGTGGTCAGCCCGGCTCAGCTGGTTACACTCCCGCTTCTGGGTCAGAAGGTTGTGGGTTTATACCCCACGGTCAGCCAACTCTCTCCCTGTGAGCCACCCATTTCAGGTACGAAAATTACAAATGGCTGACTTTTGGATCACCACCACCATCACTTCCTGTGGTGTGCAAAGCAGGACGTGATGTTGGTGGCGACCAGGAAGATGACCATGTTTTCGAGCAGGCCAGCACAGTGAATGGGGTGCACAGTGCCATTGTAAGAGACTACAGTGAAGGGCGTTGTAATGGGTCTGCGCTGTGTTTAAACAAAGCTGCTGTGCCTTGTGCCCTCTGTAAAGAAATGGCCAAGTTAGAAGTTCCAATGGGATGTGATTAGGAAGGCCAGCGTTCTGTTGATAAGTGACTGTGTGATGTGGGATGAATGTGTTCTTACTGCATAACCTCATCCCAGACTTTAAATGTGAAATCCTTTTCCAGGGCCATCATCCAAGATCTCCAACATGGGAATCACCAGATATGCAATATAAGAGAAGGTAAAATACTGTTTGAGAGACAGAAATTGGTTGCTACGCGATTGTATATATTTAAGGGCGAGATTGAAGGAATGCAGAGCCAACACATTCCGAACAACAATAATAGGATTACATTTGTATTGCGCCTTTCACATCCGGAGGAATTCCCAAGGAGCTGGACAGTGTACAGCATTTCACACCTGAGCTGGGGTCAGGGGGGAAGAAGGGAGGGGAAGGGGGGTGACTGATGACATGGTTGAATAGGAGGTTTTTGAGGTGGGACTTGAAGAAGGCTAAGGAGGGGGTGAGGCGGAGTGATTGGGGGATGGAATTCCAGAGGTTGGGAGCAGAGTGGCTGAAGGCTCTCCTACCAATGGTGGGGAGGGTGGGTTGGGAGACGTGGAGCAGCCAGAGCCGGCTGATCGGAGGGAGCGGGCGTGTTCGTAGGGGGTTAGGACGTCGCAGAGGTAGGTTGGGACGAGGCCATGGAGGGCTTTGTAGGTGAGGGCCAGGATCTTGAACTGGATCCTCTAAAGGATAGGGAGCCAATGGAGTCGGGCGAGAGTGGGGGAGATGGGGTCACGGAGTTTGGTGCGGGAGAGGACACGGGCTGCAGAGTTCTGGATTATCTGCAGCTGTGGAGGGAGGAGTTGGGAAGGCCGACAAGCAGGGCGTTATAGTCGAGCCTGGAGGTGATGAAGGTGTGAACAAGAGTTTCAGCGGCTGAGGGGTGAGGTAGTGGCGGAGTAGGGTGATGTTACGGAGGTGAGGGAAGGCAGAGCGGGTCATGGCTTGGATGTGGGGAAGAAAAGACAGTTGAGGGTCGAACAAGACATCTCGGTTCCTGACTGGTTGGTGAGTTGTCGTGTGCAACCGTGGAGGTTGATGTTGCCAGAGCCTGAGGTGCGGAGGCGCTGGTGTGAGCCAATCAGGAGGGCCTCAGTCTTGTTCAGATTCAACTGAAGGAAATTTGCCCTCATCCAGGACTTGATGACTGACAGGCAAAGAAGGAGTAAGGCTTGTGCAGTAAAGCATAGAGTACCACGGCTACCAACAAATAACAGAAGGAACTGAGGGACAACAGGGAAGCTTATATAAAATGCAAATCCGATAGCAACAGCAACAAAATTACATTTGTGTAGCCCTGTGGAAAAAGCAGAGTGTAGTTTGCTAATCAGTGCTTTCAAAGGCAACCTACAGTCAACTTCTGATAACTCGTCACTCCAAGGGAAAAGAGCTCAATGATGAATTATCAGGAGGGGAGAGTTAAGCCTATGTATAAATACATAAATAAATGCGGCCAGCATATTGAAAAGCCTCGGCTCTCACCAATTTACGCCTGATAATCTCCAGAATTAGGTAAACAGGGTGTCCATTCTATTGCAGATACAGTGAAATCTCCAAGTGTAGGTGACATACATCTACAAAACTCTCAGACTGGTTTGGATACTCTTAAACCTGGTGATGGGTTTCCGTGTGTGTCACATGCTCCCGGCAGTGGAATGAAACACTTTGTTTCTGATGGTTGAACCTAGGCGTACAGAAGCAAAGAGATGTGGAGATTAAACCTTGAGGCGTAGAGTATCAAAGTAATGTGGGGATTCAGTACCCCAAATCTCTAAAATTAGCTGGACATGTAGATAAGGCTATAAAACACTCTTGGGCTTTATATCCAGAGGGACAGAGTACTAAAGTGAGGAGGTAATGTTGAATTTATACAAACCTTGGTTAGACCACATTTCAACTATTGTCTCCACACCATAAGAAGGATACAGCAGCGATGGAAGGCTTACAAGGATCATACCTGGGCTGGCAGGTAACTGTTATAAGGATAGACTGATAGTTTAGGCCCTTTTTCGCAAGAGAAGAAATGCTTGACTGGGGACCTAATGGAATTGTTTAACTTTATAATAGGGTTAATATGGTTAACATAAATAGACCGTTTCCACTGACTGGGGAGTCTGAAACTAGGGGACACAAATATAAAATAGTGACTAAGGCGGGTCTAATAGAGAATTTAGGAGGAACTACTTCATGCAGAGTTGCGAAATGGAGGAACTTGATTGAATCAGATGGTGTATTTGCATTCAAGAGAAAGCTGGACCTTCACATGAGGGAGAGAGGAATAGAAGGGTGTGGCAGGGAGTAAGGAATGGGTGAAGCCTCGGATGGAGTATAAACACCAGCACGGATTGATTGGGCTCAATGGCTTGTTTCCGGGCTGTACAATCTTTGTAATCTTACACCCTTCTCCCCATCTTACAATTCACATTGTAAGTGCTTGTGAGAATGGAGTCCAAATATAGACACAGTTACATTCATACAACAATTGCATTGTGGTGTTGCCTTGAACATGAAGATTGTGGCCTGATCAGGTGGACATTAAGGATCTCATGGCACTATTTGTAATAAGGAGGGAGATTCTCTCTCCCGGAGTCCTAGCCAACAATCTTCCAGATAAAATTGGTCACTCACTCTGTTTGTGGGATGTCACTGTGCACAAATTGACTGCCTAATCCATCTACAAAACACACAATCACTGCACTTCACAGTGAACACTATAATGCACTTTGAGATGTCCTCCCAACTTGAAAAGTGCTGTATCAAATGTCAGGATTATTTATCCTGGCATGGCCATCAAGGCTATAGTAAGCTTTGCCCCCATTTCCTGATACAACAAATTGCATTTATAAAGCGCCTTTCACTTTGGGAGGACGTTCCAGAGTGCTGGGGGTAATTCCACAAGGGGTTAAGTACGGCTTAGTAATGAGTTCTGCATTTTTCCTCTTAGCGATACTTGGTTTTGCAAGACAAGGACCTGAATTGAGGAAAGAGACACAGCAAATCAACATTTCCCGTGATACCAAGCCACCGCCCATGTACCTGCCGTGCCGGAAGTATTCCTATCATGCTGAGTATTCATGGAAACACAAAGACCAGATGCTGCCCTGCTCCTCCACTCGTGATGATTGTCTTCTCCTCATCGAGAGATTTTCTGAGCCTGATTATGGCTTGTACGAGTGTATTTCGAGGGAAAATGGAATGGAGCAAGTTCTGGCTTCCTATTTTATTCCTCATTCATCTGGGTGCAGTCTCACTCTGTACCCACCTCTGCTTCTAGTTGTGACACTCCTTCTGTACTGAAGACATAGACTTCACACCCTGGCACATTTCTATCTTCCATAAAACAAAGATTCCAACCAAAGGTCAGAAAGAAAAACACTTGCCACGAAAATGCCATTCAGCCTCCT
Organism: Callorhinchus milii; assembly: GCF_018977255.1. Taxonomy (NCBI): domain Eukaryota; kingdom Metazoa; phylum Chordata; class Chondrichthyes; order Chimaeriformes; family Callorhinchidae; genus Callorhinchus; species Callorhinchus milii. The sequence continues at coordinate 8,869,569 of NW_024704763.1, read as the reverse complement.
CCTCCCAGGGTCACAAGCTGTTCTGTCGCTATAGCTTTCTAACAAATTTAACCTAATACCATTCGTGCAAAGACAGGCGAGTTGTTACCAGCGGTTTGAAACAGCATTGACGGCAGGACTCACTTAATAAGCAGCTGTGATGGGAAGACAACAACAGCTTGCATTTATATAGCGCCCTCCACGCCGGGCAGCATCTCAGAGCGCTTAACAATGGTGGAGCCCAAGGTTGAGCCAGGGGGAGGGGGAAGGTGTGGTCGAAAAGGCGCCATCTGAAGATGGGGAAGGAGGGGGGGGCGAGGTGAAGGGGTTGATGGAGGGAGTTCCAAAGTTTCGGGGCATCGTGGCTGAAGGCACGGCTGCCGATGGTGGAGCGGAGGATTCGGCCCACGTGCTGGAGGCCGGACACAGTAGAGGGGAGGATGTACTGCTGTGGGGAGAGAGAATGTTAGAGAGATGGGGTGGGGGCAAAACTGGAGGGACTTAAACACTACAATGAGGATCTTGAAGTTGATGATGGTAGGACAGTGGTTGTTCTGGAGAGATGACATCAAAGCAAACAGAAGGGTCTTGTTTTTCTAAATCTCCCTCATGTGAAGCATTTTGCAGTAACAGCTCATGGACAGAATTTGGATCCAGCTGAATCTAGGTGTCAGCTTAGACAAGTGAGTAGCACATCTCACCTCTGGGTCAGAAGATTGGTGTTCAAGCCCCAGTTCGGGCCACTCAGCTCAGGGTCTCAGCTGCCATCCAGAGGCATTGATGTGGTTTGTTCTTGGATGAGTGACACAAGCCAAGAACTGTCATTCTTCTCTTGGATGTTTGTGCAACATTTTCTTGGTGCAGATTGGTTGCCGCGTTTCGTAAAACCAGTTCTCTTACATCAGGTCAGTCAGTAACGCTTTGGTCTCTGTAATAATGGGTCTGAGGTCAAGGAAACATCATTGATTTTCACATTTTACCCATTTGATTCTATGTTTTGCAATATAAATAAATACTTTTTGAAGCTGACTAACATGTGGTTATCTTTGGTTTGGCTTCCCCAATGGCTTCACCTCCCACCATCACACAGTCAGCTGCAGGGCGCTACCCTCCCTCTGCTCCTTTTCCTCATCTACAATGGGCCCCTTGGTGACACAAGCGCAGACGGGGTCAATTGTCACCTCTCCGTGGATGTCACCCAAATCTACCTCTACTTCTGCCCTTGATCCCAGGTCCACTGGTGATTTGACCGCCCGCCTGACAGACCTCAAGTCCTGGATCAGCCTCAATTTTCTTCAGCGAAAGATGAAGAAGACTCTTCCTCCTCATTCTTCCTGCATTGACCCCCTCAACCTCCTGGCCTCTCTCTCCACTCACCGAGGCAGTGTGCACATTGCATTCCAACAATCTATCTCTGGAACTTCCATGTGCAGGTGGGATGCATGAAATTCTCAGCTTGATATTCTTAAGCACGGTGATGGATTTCCACACGTGTCAGACATCCGGCTGACCAAAAAAAGTTGTCAAACTTGCAACAAAATGCAACGATTATTTATGACTTTCACTCTGTCTATTGTGTTGTCTTTATGACTGTCTCTTGATCTCTGTCTCTCTCTCTGATGATCGCTCACTCTCATTGTGGATTCTTTGTCTCTTTCTGACTGTTTAATCTCTGTTTCTCTGTCTCTTTCTCTGTCTAATCTCTGTGTCTCTTTCACTTTCTATTACTCTCTGACTGAATCTTGACACTGCACAAACATATCCTTGCATATCCTTATAATCCTTGCATTTGATATAGCACCTTATTACGTTTTTGACACGTCTCAATGCGCTTCAGAGTTCACCTTTGTGCTACCACAGCTCGGGTGCAATTTCAGGGCTATCAAGACTTTGAGCGAATCGCACTCTGAGACGTCTCAAAGATGTGATAAGGTGCTATATCAAATGCAAGGATTATTATTATTATTTAAATCCTCCTGATGTGAAAGTCGCTGTTTGAATGTAAATTTGCATTGGATTGTACTGGCAACAAATAAGTCCAATTGCAAGCAATAGGTGGGCACATCAACAACTTGTATTTATATGGACAGAGAGTCCAGAGTGAGGCGAGGCCAGAGTGAGAAGGAATTGGGTGAGAGTGGGAATTGCTGTGGGAACTGCTATTGTAAGTATTCAAGTGCTGTGCTACTAAAAACTGTTAAAACTACTGATGCCATTGGTAGATTGGTAAACTGTCTAATTATTGGTAGATTGGTAAACTGATCTAATTATCTAGATCAGTGTGCCGAGGAGCCAACCAGGGAACAGGCCATATTAGACCTTCTTTTGTGTAATGAAGCAGAGCTGATCAGCTAAGTGATCCTCTCGGGCAAAATGTGATCATAATATGATGGAATTTAGCATTAAGTTAGAGAGAATAGTTAAGTCCGAAGCAAAGGTCTTAAATTTAAGTAGAGCCAACTTTGCTGGCATGAGATAGCTAAAATAAATTGGGAAATTAGACTTATGGATTTGACAGTAGACCAGCAATGGCAGACGTTTAAGGAGATAGTGCGTTAAACGCACCTGGGTCAAATCTGGCCTAACGGTCCACCGACAAATCTGGCTGGACGTCCTCAAAATCTATCGCTCCACTCTAGCCTCGGCCAAGACGTCCTTCTAGTCCAGGATAATCCTGGAGGCGAAGGACAACCCCAGGCCACTGTTCTCTACCACATCCCAACTCCTCCGTCCCCCCCGCCACCCCGCGCAGGTCGTCTCCTCCAACCTTCACTGCGAGGAGATGCTGGATTTCCTGGAATCCAAAATCAAGGGAATTCGCTCCGCGGTCACTTCCCCTCCAACATCCACCCACCCCCACCCCCTCCCTCCCACACTCCGACTACCCATCCTCCCCTACACACTTTCGTACCCGTTTCCCCACGCTCTGTCACCAAACTCATCCTATCCCAGAAACCCACCACCTGCTCCCTTGACCCCATCCCCACTCCACTCCTTATCTCCCAGCTCCACCTCCTTGCCCCACATATCACAGACATCGTCAACCTGTCCCTCTCCTCTGGCTCTGTTCCCATTCCCTTAAAAACTGCCACCATCACGCCCACCTTGAAAAAACCCTCCCTTGATGCGTCGCAGCTATCAAGCTACCGGCCCATCTCCAACCTCCCCTTCCTGTCCAAGGTCCTGGAACGAGTTGTCGCCTCCCAGCTGCGCTCTTTCCTCTCCACCCATTCATTATTCGAACCCCTTCAGTCGGGTTTCCGTGCTGCCCATAGCACAGAAACTGCCCTGGTCAAGGTCACCAATGACATCCTGACCATCTGTGACCAGGGCTCCCTCTGCCTCCTCGTCCTCCTCGACCTATCGGCAGCATTCGATACGGTCGACCACGCTATCCTACTCCACCGCTTGTCCTCCCACCTCAACCTTCAAGGCCCTGTCCTTGAGTGGTTTAGGTCGTACCTCTCCCACCGTCTTCACTTTGTCTCCACGAATGGTTTTTCTTCCGGCCCCCGCACTGCCTCGTGCGGTGTCCCTCAGGGCTCTGTCCTCGGTCCCCTCCTCTTCACCCTCTATATGCCTCCCCTGTGGTGACCTCATCCGCAGACATGGGGTTAACTTCCACATGTATGCGGATGACACCCAACTCTACCTTTCCTCCTCTACCCTCAACTCCACGACCCCCGATGTCCTGACAGCTGTCTGTCCGACATCGAGTCCTGGACGAGAGATAACTTTCTCCGCTCAACGTACGAAAAACTGAAGCCCTCCTGATTGGCTCACGTCAGCGCCTCCGCACCTCAGGTGCTGACAGCATCAGCATCCAAGGCCGCACTCTCCACCTCTCAAAGCCATCAGGAACCTCGGGTTCTGTTCGACCCTGAGCTGTCCTTTCTCCCTCATATCCGCACCACAACTGGCACCGCCTTCCATCACCTCCGGAACATCGCCAGACTACGGCACTACCTCACCCCTCACGCGGCTGAAACTTTGGTCCACGCCTTTATCACCTCAAGGCTGGACTATGGGAACTCTCTCCTCGCCGGCCTTCCCGGCCCTCCCTCCACACTGCAGGTCATTCAGAACTCTGCAGCTCGTGTACTGTCCCGCACCAGACACCGCGACCACATCACTCCCACCCTCGCTCGCCTCCACTGGCTCCCCATCCCCCAGAGGATCGAATTCAAGATCCTCATCCTCACCTACATGGCCATTCACGGCCTCGCTCCCTCCTACCTCATTGACCTACTATCCCCCTACCTACCCGCCCGCACCCTCCGTTTTTCTGGCTCCGGTCTGCTCCACATCCCCCGCCCCAACCCCTACCATCGGTGGCCGGGCCTTCAGCCTCTCAGCCCTGAGGCTCTGGAACTCTATCCCCCAGTGCCTTCGCCGCTTCCTCCCTTTCCTCCTTCAAGGCCGGTCTCAAGACCTTTCTCTTTGACCTTCAGCCTTCAGCTCCCCTCTCGACTCTCTACCCCCTCCTCGGTCCCTCCCTTCCCTCCCCTCACCCTGACCATTTCCCCCCATTGCTCGGGTCCTGACCCAACTGTACAGCGCCTTGGGACGTCCTCCCGACGTGAAAGGCGCTCAATAAATGGAATCTTGTTGTTGTTGTTAGTGTTCAGAGGGACTTGTGCACCAGTCTCAAAAGGTTAGTTTTCAGGTGCAGCAGCAACTAAGAAGGCGAACGGCATGTTGGCGTTCATTGTAAAAGGTTTAGAGTACAGCAGTAGGGAAGTCTTGCTGCAACTGTATAGGGCTTTGGTGAGACCGCACCGAGAGTATTGTGTGCAGTTTTGGTTCTTATTTAAAAAAGGACATACTTGCGCTCGAGGGGGTGCAGCGTAGATTCACTCGGTTAGTTCCTGGGATGAGGGGACTGACCTATGAGGATATTTGTAGGGGAACGCAGAAGCCAATTTGTGTACAGCAATGTTCCACAAACATCCATTAAGTAGCCATTTTAAGCTCCCCTAGACGCCCACAAATATACAGTTCATTCACTTTACAGTATATTCTGTGAAGCTCTTTATGACACTATCGAATGCGAGGAATATTATTATTATCCTGTGTGAAGTGCGGTATGTAAATTCATGTTGTTGTTGAAGTGAATGACCAATTTTATCTGGGGATTGTTGACGAAACATCTTCCCTTTTTCAAACCGTGCCATTTGATCTCGAAGTGCTGACAAGGAATACAACAGAATCATTAATGAATCGGTGCGGCTGTTGCTAGCTGGGACTAGTGAAGCGCGTCACCAGTAAGAGGAGAGTTTCAAAATAGAACACAGAGCACGTCTCTGATTCTCTGATCGTTCTGGTGAGGTGATGTGTGAGGAGCGGTTTCAAGGGTGAAATGACATCTCAGGGCTCAGATGATGGTAATCTGCATGAGTGGCTCAATGCCGCCAGTGGCTCAGTTCCGGGCTGGAACAATTTGTGCTGGAATAATTCTCGAGCAACGTTCACTTAATCAGCTCGAAATACAACAACTGGCAGCACCAGTCCATCCATTCATTAACTAAGTCCCTGTGCAGTAAACTATTGACTACAAAACATTGCTAACCGACCGCACCTCAACGAATGGTGTGCAAGTTACATTAGGTTCCCTGCGGGTCTCCAGACAGCCTGGCACTTTGCTGTGAACTTGTGAACCATTACAACAACAAAATGACATTTACAGAGCGCCTTTCACATCGGAAGGACATCCCAAAGCACTGAACAGTCAGGTGTCGGGGCCTGAGCATGGGGGAGGGGTGGTGTAGGGGTGAGGGAAGACAGAGAGGTGGGAGGGCGACCAAAGGCACGGTTGAAGAGAAGGGTCTTGAGACCAGCCTTGAAGGAGGCGAGGGAGGAAGCGAGGCAAAGGGACCGTGGGATGGAGTTCCAGAGTGTGGGGGCAGAGAGGCTGAAAGTCCAGCCACCGATGATAGGGCAGGTTGGGCGGGAGACATGGAGCAGGAGCCCGCTGAACGGAGGGAGCGGACAGGTTGGTAGGGAGTCAGCAGGTCAGAGAGGTAGGAGGGGGCAAGGCCATGGATGGCCTTAAAGGTGAGGACGAGGATCTTGAACTCCATCCTCTGGGGGATGGGGAGACAGTGGAATCGCCCAGCTCCCCTAGCTCGGGTACCAAACCAGTACTGTGAAGTGCCCCGAGACATCCTCCCGATATGAAAGCCACTTTCACCAACCTGTCTGCTCCCTCAAAGAGAAATAAAAGAAAAACAACAAATGACATTTGTAAAGCGCCTTTCACGTCGGGAGGATGTCGCAAGGGCTGGACAGTCGGGGATTTGGACCTGAGCAGAGGTTTGGGTCCAGGGGGAGTGGAGGACAGGAAGAGTAGGGGTAGGAGGGTGGCCGAATGCGTGGTCGAAGAAAAAAATCTCGAGACAGAGAGGCAAGGGAGGGAGCAAGACTAAGGCACTGTGGGATGGATTTCCAAAGGGCGGGGGCAGAAAATTTGAAGGCCTGACTGCTGATGGTGGGGTGGGCCAGGCGGGGGATGTGGAGCAGGCCAGAGCCTGCTGAATTGAGGGAGCAGACACGTTGATATGGGATTAGCAAGTCACAGAGGTAGGAAGGAGCAAGGCTGTGGAGGGCCTTGTAGGTGAGAACAAGGATTTTGAACTGTGGAGCACGGGGAGACAGACAAGGATGGGATGATAGGGTCGTGGAGCCTGGTGCGGGAGAGTTCTGGATGATCTGTATCTTGTGGAGGGAAGAGTTAGGAAGGCCGACAAGCATACGGTTGGTGTCGTCAAGCTTAGATGTAGTAAATGCATGCTTAGATATGAACGAAAGCTACAACTGATTGCTCCATGGAGATTTGAAGGCTGAAACAGAAGCTCTCATAATATGGGCACAAGACAAATCTATTTATAATAATAATATCTTAAAGAGAAAATTTGATCCAAAATGCAGAATATGTCATCAAGCACGAAAAACAGTGGACCACATATTGTCCTTATGTCCAGCCTTAGTACAATCAGAATATCTGATTAAACGTAAAAAACATAGCTAAAAATATTCACTGGACAGTTTGTAAACACTAATAATGATGTAAAGATCAACTGGCGTGAACTTCAACCAGTAAAAATGACTTTGAGAAACAACATCGCAATAATCTGGGATTCACAAGTACATACATATATTGTACACAAGGACAATCAGCTGTAACGGATAAGATATTATCATAAAGATTCAAATACTGTAGATTGTACACTTAGTATTATTGATGTGACCGTCCCAAGTCATTACAATCTGAAAAATAAGGAACTGGAGAAAATCAGGAAATATATCAATCTACAAATTGAATGTGGACATATGTAACAAGCAATATGAGATAAATATAGTTCCTATAATCATCGGTGCAACTTGAAACTGTTAATGAGACTATTCAAAAATGGCTTGACAAGATACCTGGTGAGCAAAACATCAACCTCCTGCAAAACGTAGCTATTTTACGAAGCTCAAATATATTAAGAAAAGTAATATTTATTCATATATAACTTGGCAGTATTATTGATCTGGCTGACCCATCCCTGAACACCATTTAGAAATGACCTCTACAGAGTAGTAGTAATAATAATAATCTTCTCATTTGATATAGCAACTTTCACAATACGAGGATGTCTCAAAGTGTTTTCCAGGATTTTACTGTGAAGTGACTGTGTACTTGCAGGTGAACACTGCAGCCAATTTGCGCACAGCAATATCCCACAAGTAGCCATGGAGTGAGCAACAATTTTGATCTTTAACGTCCACCTGAACAGGCAGACGGGATCTCAGTTTAACATCTCATAAATAATAATAAATAATAATCCTTGCATTTGATAAAGCACATTATCTGGATGTCTCAAGGCGCTTCACAGAATATACTGCAAAGTGAATTGACTATATTTGTGGGCGAAACATGGCAGCCAATTGTGCGCAGCAGTGTCTCACAAACAGTCGGGGATGGGGGTGACCTTTTTATTGTTTTTTTTTCTTGAGAGATTACTATCAGGGTGTGGAGTAAGGTAACTTGCCCAAGGTTTCACCCTGCCGGGAATCAAACTTGGGTCTCTCACTTGCAAGGCGAGTGCTCTAACCACTGAACTACCTCATCCGAAGGATGTCACTTCTGACAATGCAGCATTCCCCCAGCATTGCATTGGAGTACCACTTTTGGACGATGTGACTCCAAGTCCAGTCGTAGGGCAAGAACCCCTATGTGTGTACGTGGACAGTGGATTACTAATTATAATCAGTGATGTGAGGCGCTGTGTCAGTGCCTACCTCACTGTGTCAGTGCCTGTCTGCTCACAGCTTCATCATGGCGATTTTCCTCTTCCTCCTTGTGATATTCTGGCAATGCAGAGCAGCCACTTCCTCAGCCCGGCTCAGGTGGGATCTCACAGGTAAAGAGGCTGCGATCCTGATTGTAACAACAACAAGGGTGGTGAGGACTGCATGCGAGTGTGAGTGTGTGTGTGAGATATAATGAGTGTGAGGGATATAGTGTATGTGAGTGTGTATGAGTTAGTGTGTGCGAGATGAGCATGAGATATAGAGATAGTGAGTGTGAGAGATGTGTGAGATACAGCTAGACTGTGACTGTATGAGTTAGTGAATGTGTGTGCAAAAAGTTTGAGAGCTAGTGTGCGTAAGTGTGAGAGCTAGCATGTGTGTGTGTTGGGGGTGCTGGAGTGTGAGTGTGCCCGGAACAGACAAGCAAAACAATTTCACGCTTTGATGTTGTGAATCTATCTTTAATTGGTGTCTTTCCTGTACCTCTGCAACTAGTGCAGCCTAACATGTCCGAGTTACACACTCTCTCTTTCTCTCTGCACTGCACCACTGACCCGGGCATCAACACAGTCTGAGTGCGTGTATGAGTTTGGGTGTGTACCTGTGTGTGTGTGTGTGTGACTGTGTTGTGGGGATGTAATTCTGTGAGTATGTGCACCTGTGTGTGCAACTGTGTGTGGCTGTGTACCTGTGAGTGTATATGTACCTGTGCGACTAAATACACCTGTGTGTGTGTGCTCGAGACTTTGTGTGTAAGAGACTGTGGGTGTGTATGTGTGAGATTGTGTGTGTGTATGTGTGTGAGACTGTGTGTGAGACCATGTGTATGGGACTATGTGTATGTGTGTGACTGTGTGTGTGTGAGTGTGTACCTAATATAGTAATCATAGTACAGTAATATAGTAATAATAGTACAGCAATATAATGCTAGTTCAGCAATATAATACTAATACAGTAATAAAGTAATACTAATCTAGAAATATAGCAACAATAATAAGGCAATCTAGTAATAATAATCTAGCAATATAGCAATAATAGTCTAGTAATCTAGTAATAATAATACAGTAATCATGTAGTCATATCATATAGTAATAATGTAGTAATAATATAGCAATCTAGTAATAATATAGTAATAATATACTATCATAGTAATGATGTAGTAATATAGTAATAATACAATAATAATCCTTGCATTTGATATAGAGCCTTATCACGTTGTTGAGATGTGCTTCACAGGATAGACTGTAAAGTGTAGTGACTCTGTGGGCGCAACGTTGCAGCCATTTTGCACCCAGCAGTATTACATTAACAGCCATGGATTGAGTGACCAGAATTAATATTATAATTATTCTTTCAGGATTTAGGGATTATTATATTATTTTTAAGCATTGGAGGAAGAGGGGAAGGAGGGAAGACTGATGCTGCCTTCCTTATCCTTCTCCTCCACATCCTTCCTTCCCTCCATCTACTCTCCAGGCCCCTCTCACCTCCCCACTTTTTTCCTTGCTCTCTCTCCCTCAAGCCCTCATTAACACTGTTGTCACTGTTTCTCTAACGATGAACCCCATCCCCAATGCCCCAGATTCTTATCAACCTCTCCTCCTCCCCGCTTCCCACCACTACTCTCTTTAGCCCCCTCCTCCATGCCAGTGGCCTGACCATGCGCTGCTGTCTCACTGTTTCCCACTTTGTCTCAAAATGCCCCCAACCCCATCCCCTGCCCTCCATTACTGTGGAGCCCTTTGGGACAACCTCCCAACGTGAAAAACGCTGTATCAATTGCAAGGATGATTATTATTATGATCTTATCCCAGGCTTGAATTAGTGTTCCCCTTTCACCCCTCGTGGTGATCGCTAATCAGCCGTGTTGCTTCTTACAGATCACAAACACAACCGGGTCAAATTTGGACATGAAGATTATGCTGTAACTCTTCATGAAGGAAATACCGTTTACATTGGTGGAACAAATGGCGTTTACAAGATCAACTTTAAAGATTCTTCGGTAATCAAGGTAATAATAATAAATAATAATCCTTGCATTTGATTGAGCTTTTCACGTCTTCGAGACATCTCAAAGCGCTTCACAGAATATACTACAAAGTGAATTGACTGTATATTTGTGAGCGAAACGCAGCAGCCAATTGTCCACAGCAGTGTCCCAGAAATAGCTATGGATTGAAGTGACCAATTTTATTATTTTTTTCTTGAGGGATTATTATTAGGGATTATTATTGTGTGTTAAGTGCTGTAACTGTGTATTAGTAGGCAAATGCTGCAGCAGGTGATTTGCGCACAATCATATCCCACAAACAGTCGTGATTTGAATGAACGATTTTATTTGGGGGATTGCCAGCCACAACAATGGGAGAAACTCCCTTCTCTTATTCAACAGTGTCAGCCTAGAGCCTAGACTATAAACTCAAATTTCTATTATGCATACATTTGCCTGAGCTACAGAAGAATAGTCAGATTTTGTATGGAAGTGAAATAGCTCAACAGCATCATTGTTGTCCAAGGATTATAATTGTTCTTTCTTTATCTTTCAGATTCCAGTGGTTGATCAAAAGGCCATTGATGATTGCAATAAACAACAACTGGTGAGTTACGACAATGAATTCTGCAGATTATTACAATATAACACAATAGAAAATTACATTTGTAAAGTGCGTTTCACGCTGGGTGAGTATCTCAAGGCGCTGGACAGTCAGGGATTTGGACCCGAGCTGGGGGTTGGGATCAGGTAGGATGGAGGGCAGTGAGGTAGGAGGATGGCTAAAGACTCGGTCGAAGCGGAGGGTTTTGATACACTCTTTGAAGGATGCAAGGGAGGGAGCGAGGCGAATGGAATGTGGGATCAAGTTCCTAGGGTGGGGACAGAAAGGCGGAAGGCCCATTAGCCAGGCTGGGACATGGAGCAGGCCAGAGCCTGCTGAGCGGAAGGAGCAGACAGATTGATATGGGGTCAGCACATTGCAGAGGTAGGGAGGGGCAAGGCCGTGGAGGGCCTTGAAGGCAAGGATGAGGATTTTGAACTTTGTCCTCTCTGGGATGGGGAGCCAGTGGAGTCGGGCGAGGGTGGGGATGATGGGGTCACAGAGCCTGGAGTGGAAGAGGACATGAGCTGCAGAGTTCTGGATGATCCACAACTTGTGGGGGGAAGGTTTGGAAGGCCGGTAAGCAGGGAGTTGGGGTAGTCGCGCCTATATAAGATGAATGCGTTGATGAGGATTTTGGCAGCCTGTGGGGTGAGGCAGTGGCAGAACCGGGTGATGTTGCGAAAGTGGGGGAAGGCAGAGAGGATCATGGCATGGATGTGGTGTAGAAAGGACTGTTGAGGGTCAGACAAGATGCCATGGTTCCACACTGGTTTAGTAAGGTGGAGTGTGCGTCTTTGGATGGTGATGCCGTCAGCACCTGAGATGTGGAAGCGCTGACTGGAGCCAATCAGGAGAGTCTCGATCTTGTTGACATTCAACTGTAGAAAGTTAGCTCTCATCCAGGAATTGATGCCTGATAGACATGTCAGGATAGCAGTGGTCCTAGAGTCGAGGGTGGAGGCAGAAAGATAGAGTTGGGTGACATCCGCATACATGTGGAAGTTGACTCCATGTCTCTGGATGATGTCGATATTGAAGTCGAGGGGACCATGGACAAAGCGCTGAGAAACACTGCACGAGACAGTTGACTCCACTTCTCTGGATGATGTAGATATTGAAGTTGAGGGGACCATGGACAAAGCGCTGAGAAACACTGCACGAGACAGTTCAGGGGCTAGAAGAGAAGCCATTTGGAGAGATGAAGTGGAGGCGGTGTGAGAGGTAGGATCTCGACCACTCAAGGACAGAACCATGAAGGTTGAGGTGAGAGAGAGGAAGTGGAGGAGGATAGAGTGGTCAACAGTATTGAAGGCAGTAGAGAGGTCAAGGAGGATGAGGAGCCAGAGGGAGCGCTGGTCACAAATGGACAAAATGTCATTCCACTTTGACCAAAGCTGTTTCTGTGCTGTGGACAGCATGGAAACCCAATTGGAGGGGTTTGTGTAGGGAGTGGCGGGAGAAGAAGGAGTGGACCAAGGACCTTGGAAAGGAAAGGGAGGCTGGAGATGGGGTGGTAGTTTGAGAGCAGGGATGGGTCCAGGGATTTTTTTTTAAGGATGGGAGTAATGACTGTTTTTCAAAAGGTGGAAATGGTGCCTGTATACTGGGAGAGGTTTATAATGTCTGGGAGTAGGTTGGCAAGGAGGTAGAGCTGAAAGGTAAGGAGAGGGGTAGGGATGGTGTCAAGGGAACTGGTGGTTGGTTTCATGTGGGTTATAATGGTGGTGAGAGACAAGGGAGAGACAGGTTCGAAGGTGTGGAGGGAGGGATGGGTAAGGGCCAGGGTGTGAGGGAGAGATAGGGAGGGGGTACTCTGTGCACAAGCTTTAATTTCAAATAAAATTTCAGAGGGCCTCTCTATAGATTGTATTTTACTGTTTTCATCAACTTTGGCTGGTCTTGAATTATTTGGGACCAATTTTGATCTGTTTTTATGCAAATCCTTGAGCTTGCTGCTTCTCAGCGTTGTTGCATTTGCTTTGTTACTTAACAAACCGCCTTCTATCATCTCTGCAAATGTTTTCTCCTCTTGCCCCCGTCCATTCACCTGTAGGGCATCATCCTTGGCCCTCTCCTTTTCCTTATCTACATTCTCTCTTTTGGTAATGTCATCCTCAGACATTAACTTCCACATGTTTTACTTCTTCCCATGAGGTTGTGATTCTAGGACTGCTGATGTTCTGTCAGCTTATCTGACAGTCATCAGGACATGGAAGAGCGCAAACTTCCTGCAGCTTCTTCTGCAGTTGAAGAAGGAAGCCATATTCCTTCAACGTCTTCTCTCCTGTGGCCCTGACCTCCTCAACCTCCCAGGGCTGTACCTCAGAGTTACCAAATTGCTGCGCAACCTAGGCATCAGGTTTGGCCAACAGTTGACTTTCTTCCCCACATCCGGTCCCTGACCAGAACCGCTTTCCTCCACTTCTGCCACATTGCCCACCTCTGACTACCTTACCACAGATGCAGCCAAAACACTTATCCATGCTTTTGTCAAATGCTGCCTCGAGTACTCTCCCATCGCTGGTTTCCAGGCCCCACTGACTCCTTACCATCGAAAGGATTGATTTGAACATCCTCACACTCATCTTCAAATTCCTTCATGCTCTGCCACCTCCCCACATCTCCAACCTGCTTACCCCTATTGCCTCTGCTTGACTGGCTCCGCCCTTCTGCTTTTCCCTCATACACTCCGTTCCATCATCAGTGGCCCCGCTTTCAGCCACTATGCCCTGAAACACTGCAACACTCTCTCTTAATCCCTCAGACGTGCCCTCCTTCCCCATCTTCAGGTCATTCCTGAAGACCTTCCTCTTCGACCATGCCTACGGTCATCTCCCTCCCCCCCTCCAGTCTGCTATGTTATTGTTGTTGTTGAGATAAATTCAGTGGTTTGGGATGTCCTCCTGACGTGAAAGACACTATACAAATGTAATTTGTTGTGGTTGTTGTTGTTGATTTGTATGTATGATATAATAATAATTCCTTATATATGAAAAGGCGCCTCTCGTGTTGTGAGGATGTCTCCAAGGACTTGATTTCCTGCGAAGTGTAGTGACTGCATTTTGTAGGCATAGGTATAAGTGTAAGCTGTTGTTTCTGTTCTGTTTAGCAGCTTAACATTGTTGACGGCATCTGTTTGTTTCCAGGAATACTGTCAAAATATAATCACCGTTTTACAAAGATTGGATGAAAATAATCTATTTGTGTGTGGCACCAATGCTCAGACACCCCAGTGCTGGTATCTTGTAAGTAGACGTTACAAAAATAGTAACATGCATTGAAAAATTATTATTTGTTATATTGCCATCAGCCTTAACGAGTAATATAAATATTAACCTTTGCATTTGATATAAATGTTCATATCAGGAAGACGTCTCAAAGCACTTCACAGGATTTACTGTAAAGTGTAGGGCCGTGTGGTTTGTGGGCAAACGGAGCAACCAGTTTATGCACAGCAATGTCTCCCAAACAGCCACAATGTGACTAATAATAATAATCCTTGCATTTGATGTAGCGTCTTATCACGTCTTCGAGCTGCCTCAAAGCGCTTCACAGAATATACTGTAAAGTGAATTGACTGTATATTTTGTGGGCGAAATATGGCACACAATTGTGCACAGCAGCGTCTCTCATCAGTCTTGGATTGATTTTTTTCAATGGAATTATTATCCCAGGAAAAACAATCCACCAATCGACTAACAACTGGGTTCCTACTTACTTCTAAGTAAACAGAGACATGTGGAGTAAGGAAACTTGCCCAATATTTTGCCCTGCCCGGGAATCAAAATGGAACGTGGATGGCATCCCTGCCGCTGTCTCAGGCGTGGGCCTCAGTGGGTGCGGCGGAGGGGGGTGGTGACATTGTCAGAGGTGCTGTCCTTTGGATGTTAAACTTAGGGTAGACAATAACGACTATGTGGCACTATTCAAAAACAGAAGGCAGTTCATCTCAATATCTGGCCAACAATCCTGAGTCATTCACTTCATGGCTGTTTGTGCGACATTGTTGCACCAAAAACGCGGAGGGACTCCCTATTACAGTAAAGGCTTTGAGACTTTATGCATAGTGAGAATATTAATCTCAGTGTTGTTTGTCATTGTGACTGATTTTTCCAAGGTTATTTTTTGCGCCCTGCCCCCGGAGATAGAAAGGGAAAAGGAAGTAAACCCAGCATCTCAATGGTCTCTTTGTGTAGCTCCTAGCAGCTGTCTACAAGGGGGTCACACACAGAATAATACTAAGTTACATTTGCATTGTGCTTTTCACATCAGGAGGCATCCAGGATGATGGAGAGGGAGTTGTGGAGGAGAGTAATTGAGGAGGGTAGGTCATTTCAGGAGAAGATCCAGAGGTGCAGGAGTTGAACTTCAGATTCAAGATCTGATTTCAAAGCTACTCATTCACCCATAAAATGAGACTGAGCAATGAGCATCAGAAAATAAAACAAGTCGCCTTCCCGACACTAATCACTTGTTTCTGCTTATTAGGGGAACGATGGGAGCTTGAGTGTGGTTATCAATAAGTTTAATGTACCTCTCGGGAGAGGTGCTTCTGCGTTCACCTCTAAACAGAGAACCACTTCACTGCTTGTGGGTAAGTCTGGGTCCAATTCACATCTTGTTTCTGGGCAAAATTACTGTTCACATCCCAACTCCTCTATCAACCCCCTTCCCTCAGCTGGCTCTGGCCTCCTGCACGTCCCTCATCCCCTCCGTCCATCATCAGAGGCTTGTGCTCTGAAGACCTTCCTCTTTAACTGCGACTACACTCACCTCCCATTTCCCTACCCCCATCAGCTCAGCATCAAGCTCCTGCCACTCCCTAGAGGTAAAAACAACTTTGGTTGATGTTGAAATTGTAGCCTGATTCTTATGTTCCAATACAGACAAAAGACTCTATACAGCTACTCCTCTCTATAGCAATGGTGACGGAATCGTTTTTCAAGTATTTGAAGGCAAAATGCTGTTGAGGTCTGTGGACAAATGGATGAATGGTGAGAATGAAATGATAATAAATGTTTAGGGCTCTCTTTCTTTGCTTGGTTACTGACAGTTTGAGAATTGTGGCTCTCCTCAGTCGTCAGGGCTTTGTCTTGCAGGTTAACAACAATAACAACAAATTGCATTTGTACAGCGCCTGTCACATCAGGAGGATGTCACCAGGCGCTGGGACAGTCAGAACTTTGGGCCTGAGCCTAAGTTGAAGGTCAAAGAAGACTCTAAGGTTCTGGACTGGCTCTATGAGGTGCAGTGTGCATCCCTGGATGGTGATGTTGTGAGCACCTGAAGTGTGGAGGCGCTGACAAGAGCCAATCAGGAGAGCCTCGGTCTGGTAGAATGTTGACTCTCATTCAACAACAACAATAACAACAACAACAAGATTCCATTTATAAAGCGCCTTTCACGTCAGGAGGACGTCCCAAGGCGCTGTACAGTTGGGTCAGGACCCGAGCATTGGGGGGAAATGGTCAGGGGAGGGGAGGGAAGGGAGGGAGCGAGGAGGGGGTAGAGAGTCGAGAGGGGAGCTGAAGGCACGGTCAAAGAGAAAAGTCTTGAGACCGGTCTTGAAGGAGGAAAGGGAGGAGGCGGCGAAGGCACTGGGGGATAGAGTTCCAGAGCCTCGGGGCTGAGAGGCTGAAGGCCCGACCACCGATGGTAGGGGTTGGGGCGGGGGATGTGAAGCAGACTGGAGCCAGAGGAACGGAGGGTACGGGCAGGTAGGTAGGAGAGGTAGGAGGGTCGGAGAGGTAGGAGGGAACAAGGCCGTGAATGGCCTTGTAAGTGAGGGTGAGGATCTTGAATTCGAGACTTGATGTCTGATAAACATTTTATCAGGACAGCAGTGGTCCTGGAGTCGAGGATGGTGATAGATTTGGATGTCATCCGCATACATGCGGAAGTTGACCCCATGTCTGTAGATGATATTGCCAAGGGGCAGCATATGGATATTGAAGTGGAGAGGACCAAGGACTGAGCCCTGACAGATGCTGTACGAGATGGTGCAGGGCTGGAGGAAAGGCTATGTGTGGAAACAGACTGGAGACAATGGGAAATTTGATTATTTCCCACCTGGGCAAAACATAATTTGTCACTTAACGGGAGCTCAGTGGGAAGAAGCCCTTAACCCCACTAGCCTCTGCCTCCCACTTGTTCGGTGTCTGACCCATGTTTTGTAACATGCGTTGAGACATAAAAAGACACAGAGAGATACAGAGAGAGTGAGAGACATACACAGACATACAGAGAAAGACAGACTAAGACAGACAGTGAAAGAGAGATGTCAAGAGCCAGAGAGAGAGACGGACGGAGAGACAAAGTCAGTAAGAGACAGAGCAAGACAGGGAAGGGCTGGCACAGTGTGCTGTGTGCTGTTATACAAAGTCAGAGAAAAAGAGAAAGCAAGTTAGAGAGTGAGACAGAGAGAGATCACATCAGCGAGAACGACTGGCACAATGTGCTACTATGTGTATTTTGTTTGATATCCAATTATCTGCCCTGTTTCCATATCCACATTGGGCCAAGGGTAGTTGCTTGGTCATTGGGCTCTCTGCCGTCTGGGTCACTCTTCAGTAACTTGTGATCTTGTCTCCTCTTGTTTAGAGCCCATCTTCACCAATATGGCGCCACTGGATGATCTGATTTTCATGTTCTTCCAGGAGAAACGTTTGGGAGCAAAGAACCTGGAGGTTGACCCCTGGATATCCCGGATTGCACGAGTGTGCAAGGTGTGTAAGGCCGGCATTGAACCATTGACATTTACAGCTCAGACCATGGTGCCTGCGATGTCTCTCTGAGACATCTGTTTCGCTTGTCGTTTCTGATGGTAGAGACCACAAGATGATGTGATGATGTGATCAAGCCGCTTTTTAAATGAGTCCCAGCGTCCTGGCCTCAACCACCCTTCCCGACAACCCCGATACAATCATTACTGCACTCTGAGTAAATAAGTACTTGATCATCTTGCAATTGCCCTCTGCAGACCTGAACCTGTGTCCTCTTGTTCTGCTGTCCCAGTGCAGCAGAATTAACTGTTTTGGGCAGTGACGCACACTGACACCAATTTAATGTGAATGAGGTCTATCAGATGGCAACTATTATTGTTCTGTATTGCTATTACAGTCTGATCTCTTTACTCATAGGCTGACAAAGGGGTCCCGAATCTGACTTGTTCAATAAATGGACGACCTTTCTGAAGGCAAGGCTGGTGTGCAGTCTGCCCTCCCAGAACCTGCATTTCAACCGGGTGGAAGACGTTTTCATTGATAAATCTAGTACGTCCAGCGAGACCCGAGTCTATGGTATATTTTCCAACAGTTGGTGAGTACACCAGAGCTGCATGATTCAAGAACTGCGTGATGATAGGGGGGTGTTCTGGTGGTGGCCAAAGGGCCTTCTTCATCCAAACTAATCGTGAGAAATTCAATTCATTGTATGTTTCCAAACAAATTATTTTATTTTCTCTTTTTTCAGGAATTCAACAGCGGTCTGTGTGTACTCCATGGGAGATATTTTAAACGTGTTTAAGAATTCCAATTTCAAGGGTTTCACTGACAAAATTCCCGATCCCAGGCCTGGCACGGTAAGGAGTGACACAAATCTAGTTGTTCACAACACACAAATTTAGTATTCACTGATTTGTTTGGAAGTGAATGACAAGCTTCTGCTGCAATAGTAATCCTTACATTTGATGTAACGCCTTGTCACATCTTTGAGACGTCTCAAAGTGCTTCACAGAATATACTGTAAAGGGTATGTTTATTTTGTGGGTGAAATGTTTCGCCAATTGTGCACAGCAGCGTCCCACGAACAGTCATGGATTGAGTGACCAAATTATTATTATTTTTTTGAATGCCCAAAAAGTGATCCGTCAATTGACTAACAACTTGGTTCCTACTTACTGCTGAGTAAACAGAGGCGTGTGGAGTATGGAAACTTGCCTAAGGTTTCACCCTGCCCGGAAACTGAACTTGGGTCCCCTCACTTGCAAAGCGAGCGTGCTAACCACCACGTTACATGCCCTGGTCTGTCCAGGGTAACAGAGCTCAAAGTGTCCTGTAACCTGTAACTATAGACCAGAGGGACAGTTCAGTTACTATTGACCTGGATGAACCTGAGCATCAGTGCATGAAAGGTGCACAATCATGACTTGTGAAGCCGCCTTCGATGTGATGTTGAGGGAAAATCAGTGTCAAGGATGTTTATGGTTTTGGCGAGAGCCATTGGGGTTTAATGACTTATTTTCAACCCGAAATGTTTACAGTCCTTCTCATTCCAACCCCCTTATTTGTATGACCCTGAGTATAACAGAGACATTGATGTGGAGGATAACCCGTTGACTGTTTTTACTTAAAAATACTTCTTGTTTTGTGTTTGCATGTGATGCCAAAGAGAGAGAGAGGGGGGAGGGCAGCAAATGATCAGTTCCTGAAAGCAACATCTGTTTAAAGCTTTACAAACGTTAGGATTCTCTTAATCTTCACTGGGCAGTCTTTAAATAGGATTTATCAAAGAGGCATTTGTCATCAGAACATCTAAAACTTTCCAAATGTTCAAAAGTGCAACTTCTTTGAGGGAGGTGTTTCCTGTGTAGATGCTGTGATGGGAAGGAGGGTCAGTGTTGCGAAGGGAATAGATTAGATCTTCATCCAAACCGATCTTGTAAAAGAATATTGGAGAGAAAGCCAGCAGAAGGCCTTCTAATTGATTGTTGCACTGGCAGAGTCCTGGAGAGATGGTGTCCTATATGTCTCTGGGCCAGGAGAACATGGTCGCTGGTAGAAATTCCAACCCAGATCTAGATTGATTTTATTTCCTTAGCATTTCAAAATGTCCAGAATTTGGCAAATTCTTGAATCTATCTTTGTTTTGAAGTCAGGTTTCATTTAAGAAACTGCAGAAACGCGGACTCCATTTGCTAAAATTCTGGATGTTCTAAACAGGTAATAATAATAATCCTTGTGTTTGATATAGCGCTTTCTCATGTGTTTGAGACATCTCAAAGCGCTTCATAGAATGTACTGTAAAATGAATTGACTGTATATTTTTGGGCGAAATGCGGCAGCCAATTGCACACAGCAGCGTCCCACAAACAGTCATGGTTTGAATGACTAAATTGTTATTATGATTCCTAAGAAACTAAAATGAATTTGGACACTGGGGGTGGGTGGGGAGGAATGGGGCATTGAGATTCTCTCCCAAAGGTGATAAAGTCAGAGACAACTTGTAGCACAAATAAAGATTAAATCTCCTGTTTTGCACAAATATTGCAGTGCGTTGCTGACAGTAAGAGCATACCATATGAGAGCTTGATCTTCATAAGTAGACACCCTGAGATGGAGCAGCCGATCGACCCCATCGGAGGAAAACCAATCATCAGCAGCAAACAGCACTACTTCAAGAAAATAGTGGTGGACAGAATTGTTGGGAAAGCTGGCCTGATCTCCCATGTTCTCTACCTGGCTACAGGTAGGTCATGGCAGGCTCTCGTTTGGCTAAATAGTCTTCCTGACACATTAATGGGTCCTCAAGCCTTGCCTCTCGCCATCCTGGGCCAGTATAATTTTGAGATTAGGTCAGGCAGGGGAGAGAGTGCACAATTTCTTCCAAACACAGACCCACGCCAGGACTTGAGCTCACATTGTCTGAACTGCCACTCTAATGCAGTGCTGGGTGTATTATATTGTCAGAGTTGCTGTCGTTTGGAATTCTGCTGGATAGTGGTTAGAGCATTTGCCTTGCAAGCGAGAGGATCTGGGTTCGATTTCAAGGCAGTGCGAAAATTTAGATAAGTTTCTTTACTCCACACGTCTCTGTTTACCTAGCAGCAAGTAGGAACCCGGTTGCTCGTCAGTTGGTGGATTGCTTTCCGGGTGTAACAATCCCTTTTAAAAAAAAATTGATCACTCACTCCAAGGTTGTTTGTGGGACGCTGCTGTGCGCAATTGGCTGCTGCATTTTCCCACAAAATATACAGCAGCAGACATTTTGCCAATATGATTAGAAGGGAGTTTTCACTATGTATGTCTGCCTGGGGCATGACAGATACACATTCCAAACGAGAAGGGAGTTGTTCCCAGATAAAAATAATTGGTCGCTCACTTCATAGCTTTGTGACATTGCTGTGTGCAACTGACTGCCACATTCTCCCACAATATACAATCAATCCAATTTACAATGTATTCTGTGAAGCGCTTTGAGATCTCTCAACGGGATAAGGCTCGATATCAAATGCAAGGATTATTATTATTTTCATGTATATGTGGAAATTTCATTATTTGGTTTGGAGATTCTTAAGCATGGCAATGCTTTTTATTGGATATGTCAGACACCCAGCTGGACAAAAATATAGAACATTTATTGCATTGTACTGCAACAGATTGGCTGTGAATACACAAGCGGAGAAATTTATCGAGGGCTAGGTTTTATAATAAGAAAGCTTTCCTTTGAAACAGCGCCTTTCATGCCATGAGAACATATTAATCTAACTGCTCCATTATTAAATCCATCTCCCTCCCACCTCAGGCTCCCACTTGGTCTCTGAAATATGCCTTGAGATGGATGTGCAAGCTGTTTTTGTGTTTGGAGGTCACCTTGGGATATATGTTACCTACAAAACCAGTCACACCAGTTCAGTAATTACTGTCAACTTGCAAAACGCTACAAGAATGCAAACGCTTTCTTTGCTAAGACTGCTGTAACATCACCGCTTGTTTGATCTCTGCAGAGAACGGAAAAATCCAGAAAGTGGCGGAAATAAATAAATCGACCTTCGTTATATCAGAAATCAAAGTTCTGAGCAAACCGGGGCCGATCTTATCCATGTTCCTCGATTCACAAACAGTAAGTGGCGAACGTGCCCAGAATCATCCATCTGGTAATAAATACCCCAACCATCATCATATTTACCCTCTCAGCACTGAGGAACAGCACTGACCTTGTGCCTTTTCCGTTCTTTCTAGAAACATCTGTACATCAACTCTGCGGAGGAGCTAGTCCGGTTTCCGATGCCGCAGTGTTTCCGTCACACAAACACCTGTGAAAATTGTGTCATGGCCCGAGACCCTGACTGTGGGTGGAACTCAATCAGAAAGCAATGTGAAACTTTCAATCCGAAGGGGTAAGTGATAACCTTGTGATTGTCAGCGCTGATTTCTAATCTTTTCAGCGGTCAGCCCGGCTCAGCTGGTTACACTCCCGCTTCTGGGTCAGCAGGTTGTGGGTTTATACCCCATGTTAGAGGCTTTGAGCTCACAGGCTAGGTTGATGCTCAGTACTGCTCTGGGGTGGTGAATGCTGTATTGTTGGAGAAGTCGTCCTTCAGGTGAGACGTTAATGCTACAGAATGATTACAAATTACTGAATTCAGTCTTAACTTTTGTAGTCAGTTTTCTATAGGTTTTATGGAAGGTTGTAATAAACAATCTGGAGATAGCACAGTTAAGGAAACTATTGGTTAATATATTAGAGCCCAGATAGGATCCATTCCCCGCATGTGATGACAGGTTTAACTGAACATGTGCAGCCAGCTCTCTCCCTGTGAGCCGCCCATTTCAGGTATGAAAAGTACAAATGGCTGACTTTTGGATCACCACCATCACTTCCTGTGGTGTGCAAAGCAGGACGTGATGTTGGTGGCGACCAGGAAGATGACCATGTTTTCGAGCAGGCCAGCACAGTGAATGGGGTGCACAGTGCCATTGTAAGAGACTACAGTGAAGGGCGTTGTAATGGGTCTGCGCTGTGTTTAAACAAAGCTGCTGTGCCTTGTGCCCTCTGTAAAGAAATGGCCAAGTTAGAAGTTCCAATGGGATGTGATTAGGAAGGCCAGCGTTCTGTTGACAAGTGACTGTGTGATGTGGGATGAATGTGTTCTTACTGCATAGCCTCATCCCAGACTTTAAACGTGAAATCCTTTTCCAGGGCCCTCATCCAAGATCTCCAACATGGGAATCACCAGAGATGCTATAATAGCGAAGGTAAAATGCTGTTTGAGACTCAGAAATTAGTTGCTGCGCGATTGTATATATTTGAGGGTGAGATTGAAAGAATGCAGAGCAAACATATTTCAAACAAGGAGTAAGGGATGTCCCCCCACCTTCTGGAACTTTATCCCACCTCGCCCCTCCCTTGCCTCCTTCAAGGCTCGTCTCAAGAC
Organism: Callorhinchus milii; assembly: GCF_018977255.1. NCBI lineage: Eukaryota > Metazoa > Chordata > Chondrichthyes > Chimaeriformes > Callorhinchidae > Callorhinchus > Callorhinchus milii. The sequence continues at coordinate 8,846,544 of NW_024704763.1, read as the reverse complement.
CCTCCTTTTTAACCGTTCCTCTGGCCGGAGGTAAACGGGGTCTCCTTGGAGCTGAAATGATGTGATTGGCAACAAAATGTCTGAATTGAGCCAACCCTCTTAGCGGTCCTAGCTCGACAAGCAGCGGAGAGCTTGCCATACAGTGTCATCATTCAATCCACGACTGTTTGTGAGACACTGCTGTGCGCAATTGGCTGCCGTGTTTCACCCAGAAAAAAATATACAGTCAATTCACTTTACAGTATATTCTGTGAAGCGCTTTGAGACATCTAGAAGATGTGAAAAGCGCTATATCAAATGCAAGGATTATTATTATATCAAATGCAAAGTTTATTATTATTATTATCAATGGCATGGCTTTTTAGCTAGTCAGACTCCAGCAGTTACCCCAACGCACACTCTGGAGTTGCCAAGTCTTGGCTCTTGCCAACCTGTGCCTAATACTTTCTGGAATTAGATAAGCAGGTGGGCCCCTCCAGGGAGAGAGAGAGAGTGCACATTCGATTCCAACAATCTATTTCTCGGATTTCCATGATAGGTGGGATCAATGAGCCTGTATTGGGGAAGGAGACACGGCAAATCAACATTTCCCCGGATACCAAGCCACCGCCCATGTACCTGCCGTGCCGGAAGTATTCCTATCACGCCGAGTATTCATGGAAACACAAAGACCAGATGCTGCCCTGCTCCTCCACTCGTGATGATTGTCTTCTCCTCATCGAGAGGTTTTCTGAGCCTGATTATGGCTTGTACGAGTGTATTTCAAGGGAAAATGGAATGGAGCAGGTTCTGGCTTCCTATTTAATTCAGGGAACCAGCAAACCATCGCAGTAGTCATCCAAGTTAACCCAGTACAGACCTTTCATTTTGTTGATGTAGGGTGTAAGAATCATTGGAAGATGTGATTAACCACATTATCGAATATAATTAGCATTGGTTATTTACAGATGAGGTTTGTGAGGAAAGATAAGGGTGATTTGGTAAATGCGATAGAGTAAACAAGTCCAGACAAGCTGGAAGTGTTGTCAGAGATGGAGTTAGGGCAGAAGTGCCCGAGGCAGCTTGTGTCAGGAACGTGCAGTGAGGATGGTTCAGCTCCTCGCCTCCCAATGGGTTCTTTGGGGTTAAGTGTGTAGAGGTTTAACTCACTCGTATGACTTACATTCACTGTCTTAATAAAATCATCAGGTAAATCTACTCTTGGGTCCTGAACCTCTATTTAGAATGAAGTAAGTGAAAGATTGTGCTTCCCAACACAGGAGCAGTCTCGCTCTGGGTCCACCTTTGCTTATAGCTGTGCTGCTGCTGCTGCACTGAAGTCAGAGACTTCACACCAGCCACAAAAAGGCCATTCAGCCTGCTGCCAGCCTCAGGGTCTCTGTGTCACACGCTGTTCTGTCCCTATATGTTTGCAATGTTGGAGGTGCCGTCCTTTGGATGAGAGGTTGTCTGCCTGTTCAGGCGAATGTTAAAGATCCCACCGCACTACTCGAAAAGATAAGAGAGTTTCTCCTGGTGCCCCGACCNAAAAAAACTACACAGGATTCTATTGTAAAGTGCAGCAACTGTGTAACTTGTAGGCAAACGTAGCGGCCGATTTGTGCACACCAATGGTCCACAACCATGAAGTGAAGGACCAATTTTATGTGGGGTATTGATTATTAGCCAGGACACTGGGAGAGAGAAACTCCCTTATCTTTTCGAATAGCATCATGGGATCTTTAACATCCACTTGAACAGGCAGCTAAATGCAAATCGAGGATTATTTATAACTTATCTCAGTATCTCCTGATGTAGATTTGTATTGTATTGCATTGGCNAAAAAACTTCTTGCCTTTTTCAAACCGTGCCATTAGATCTTTAATATCCACCTGCACAGGCAGACGGGACCACGAGTTAAAGTCTCACCTGAAGGACACCACCTCTGACAATGCAGGGCTCTCCCAGCACTGCAACATCAGCTAACCTGCGACTCACAAGGAATACAACAGAATCATTAATGAATCGGTGCGGCTGTTGCTAGCTGGGACTAGTGAAGCGCGTCACCAGTAAGAGGAGAGTTTCAAAATAGAACACAGAGCACGTCTCTGATTCTCTGATCGTTCCAGTGAGGTGATGTGTGAGGAGCGGTTTCAAGGGTGAAATGACATCTCAGGGCTCAGATGATGGTAATCTGCATGAGTGGCTCAATGCCTCCAGTGGCTCAGTTCCGGGCTGGAACAATTTGTGCTGGAATAATTCTCGAGCAACGTTCACTTAATCAGCTCGAAATACAACAACTGGCAGCACCAGTCCATCCATTCATTAACTAAGTCCCTGTGCAGTAAACTATTGACTACAAAACATTGCTAACCGACCGCACCTCAACGAATGGTGCGCAAGTTACATTAGGTTCCCTGCGGGTCTCCAGATAGCCTGGCACTTTGCTGTAAACCTATGAACCCTCACTTCCTCTCCTCATTCAAAACCCATCTCAAGACCTAACTCTTTTGACCATCGTTGTCCCTGCCCACCCCCCTGGGTTCCCTCCCCCAGCTCGGGTACCAAACCAGTGCTGTGAAGTGCCCCGAGATATCCTCCCAATATGAGAGCCACTTTCACCAACCTGTCTGCTCCCTCCGCTCTGCAGGCGCTGGCCTTCTCCATGTCCCCTGCCCTGCCTGCTCCACTGTCGACATCCCTCACCCTACTTGTTCCACCAACGACGGTCGGGCCTTCAGACTTTCTGCCCCACCCTCTGGAACTCTATCCTGGAGCCCCCCTGCCTCGGGCCCTCCCTTCCCTCTTTCATGGCAAGTCTTAAGACCTTTTTTGACCATGTCTTCTGTCATCTTCCCTCCTCCACCTCATCCTTATCCTCCACTCCTCTCTGATTCCAACCCCCACCTTGGGTGCAAATTTGTTGTTATACAAATATAACTTGTTTTGTATTATAACCTGTAAACTCCGCCTGTGCCTATATTCTATTAATGTAGGAATTTCAGAAAATGCAGAAGTGACAAATTCTTAAGCCTGAATTTACTTTAAGAACTACAGAGAAAAACCTTCAAAGTTAAAGCTGAATACACAAATTGTGGGCAATCTAACCAGTTATAATAACAGAGTAAATTTAGACCCGAGTGGAATTCTATCCCAAAAATACAACAAAAAGATTACATTTGTATAACGCCTTTCATGTCGGGAGGATGTCCCAAGGCGCTGGACAGTGTACAGCATTTCAGACCCGAGCTGGGGTTGGGGGGGGAGAAGGGAGGGGAAGGGGGGTGACCGATAGTATGGTTGAAGAGGAGGGTCTTGAGGCGGGACTTGAAGAGGGGGCGAGGCGGAATGATTGGGGGAATGGAATTGCAGAGGTTGGGGGCAGAGTGGCTGAAGGCTCTCCCGCCAATGGTGGGGCGGGTGGCTCGGGGGGTATGGCGCAGGCCGGAGCCAGAGGGAGCGGACGGGTTTGTAGGGGGTCTAGGAGGTCACAGAGATAGGGTGGGGCGAGGCCATGGAGGGCTTTGTAGATGAGGACCAGGATCCTGGACTGGAGAACTGGATCCTCTGAAGGATAGGGAGCCAATGGAGTCGGGCGAGAGTGGGGGAGATGGGGTCATGGAGTTTGGTGCGGGAGAGGACACGGGCTGCAGAGTTCTGGATTATCTGCAGCCTGTGGAGGGAGGAGTTGGGAAGGCCGTCAAGCAGGGCGTTATAGTCGAGCCTGGAGGTGATGAAGGCATGAACAAGAGTTTCAGCGCCTGAGGGGTGAGGTAGTGGCGGAGTCGGGTGATGTTACGGAAGTGAGAGAAGGCAGAGCGGGTCATGTATTGGATGTGGGGAAGAAAACAGTTGAGGGTCGAACAAGACACTTCGGTTCCTGACTGGCTGGTGAGTTGAAGTGTGTAACCATGGAGGTTGATGTTGCCAGAGCCTGAGGTGCGGAGGCGCTGGCGCGAGGCAATCAGGAACCTCAGTCTTGTTCACATTCAACTATAGAAATTTTGCCCTCATCCAGGACTTGATGTCCGACAGACATGTCATCTGGGGGATTGTTGACCAGGACACTGGGAGAGAGAAACTCTCTTTTCAAGAGTGCCATGGGATCTTTAACATCTCTACACTTTAAGTAAAATGTGAAGTGCTTTGAGATTTTTTCCTGATGTGAAAGATACTAGTTCAAATGTGAGGATTATTATTATGATTTTTCTTTCTGTGTGGGACTCTGGGGATGATGACACCATCCTAGTAATAATAATAATTTGATATAGCACTTTTCACGTCTTCGAGATGCCTCAAAGTGCTTCACAGGATATACTGTAAAGTGAATTGACTGTATATTTTGTGAGCGAAATTCGGCAGCCATTTGCACACAGCAGTGTCCCACAAACAGTCATGGATTGAAGTAAACAATTTATTATTGAGTTTTTTTCTTGAGGGATTATTATTAGGTGTAAGGAAATTTGCCCAAGGTTTCACCCTGCCGGGAATCGAACCCAGGTCTCTCACTTGTGAGGCGAGTGCTCTAACCACTGAGCTACAGGACTCCAAACAGGATCCTACCGGTCGGGGCAGGTGATACATGGTGCAGAGCAAGAACACGACAGCAGAGAAGGACTCTGTGACAGATCTACAGTCACAGGAGGATGAAAGTATGTGAGGTGCTCGGAGAGTCAGGGAGCACAGAGAGAAGAGTTGGAAGAAGGGGTTGAGAGGAACAGAAACCAAATCCAGAGATTACAGAGGAGGCAGACTTTGGTTTGCTAACGTTAAAGCCAGTTTCCACAGTGGAAGGAAAGTGTGGGATTCAGACCCACGCACCCTCAGCATTAAAGAAATACATCTTCTCTTGACTTTGAAAGTTGAAAATAAACTTGGTTACTCACTCCACAACTGTTTGTGGGACATTACTGGGCGCAACTGGCTGCTACGTTTCGCACACAAAATACACAGTCATTCCATTTCACATTAAGTCCTGTGAAGCACTTTGAGATGACTTGAAGACTTAATAAGGCTCTATCAAATGCAAGGATAATTATTTTGAAGAGCGGATTCTGAACTCTTTTTTACTGTTCATAATCAGGCTGTCATAATCAATGTATTTAATAATAATCCTTGCATTTGCTACAGCGCCTTATCACATCTTGAAGACGTCTCAAATCGCTTCACAGAATGTACTGTAAAATGAATTGACTATATTTTGGGGTTATATTAGGCAACCAATTGCAGGGAACAACTCGTAAACTAAACATCTGATGTTTGACTCCTCATCGCAGTGATCTGGAAAGAAAGTGCAAGTGAGAACTGAGAAAGGGAATAAGAGAGACAAAAAAAACGCATGAGAAAAGATCATAAAAGAGCAACACTAGGTTCATTTTAAAACATGTTATGAGTAAAAGGACAGTCAAAGGAAGAGTGGGGCCGATTAGGGACCAAAAAGTAAAACTTCTTGTGGAGGCAGAGGGAATGGTTGACCTACTGAATGAATAATTTGCTTCTGTCTTCATCAAAGAAGAGGATGCAGCCAATGTCATAGTAAAGGAGGAGAGGGTAGAGAAATTGGATAAGATATCCATCTGGTCCGGATGGGATAAGTTACTTAGGGATAAGTTACTTAGGCTCTTATCACAATCTTTCAATCCTCCTTGAATATGGGAGCGTTTCCAGAGAACTGGAGTGTTGCAAATGTTACACCCCTGTTCAAAAAAGTGGAGAAGGATAAACCTGGTAACTTCAGACAGTCAGCCTAACATTGGTCGGAAACTTCTGGAGACCATTATCTGAGGCTAAATTGATTTTCAATTGGAAAAGCATGTAGTTCTAACTATCCATCTGTCAACCTGTTATTGCTTGTGCTCTTGGCTCTTGCGTGGGCACCTCTAACATAATATGGGATGGAATATTAAATGGAATGTTTTGTAAGGCACTGAGACATTACGTCAAACCATTGTGATATATTTTTAATAGTTATTTTATCCTTTTGTCACTTCCAGACTTCCTTTCCAGAGAACAAAAGATATTGTGTTGAGCTGTCATTACATAACACGCCTCATTGTGGTAATATAATACACAGCACAAACAACACGCACACCACACACACACAACATGCACACACCCACGCACACACACACCCACGCGGCACGCATGCAGACACACTCACACAGCCCAAACATATACAGCACAGACCCAGCACACACTCACCCACACAGACACACACGCACTGCAGCGCCTTTCAATAGTTTTCTCCACATTCAGTATTTCCTAAACACCGGCAGCCGAAACCGAAAGAAATGTCTGACATCCACCCCATCCACCGGCCTCTGTGGCCCTGATTTCCGTATGGCTCAGGCCGAGAACAAACTCCCGTGGGCATTCAGTTACAGCTATTGCTGCTCATGCCCTGACGTTGTAACTTTCGTATGCAGACCCACACATATGCAGACCCACACAGCACACGCACACATCCACGCACAGCATGCACCTACACAGCATGCACACACACGTACACACAGCACAAACACACACTCACACACAGACAGCTCTCACACACATACAGCATGCACACACAGAGCACACACACGCATAGCATAGCACACACACAGCACTCACACACGCAGCATACACACACCCCACAACAAAGCTCCTTCAAATAGTTTTCTCCACATTCAGCATTTCCTAAACACCAGCAGCCAGAGCTGAGAGGAAAACGTCTAGGAACAAAAGCCTGACATCCAGCCCCATCCACCGGCCTCTGTGGCCGCGATTTCCATGTGGCTCAGGCTGAAAAAACTCCCGTGGGATTTTAATCACATGTGTCCCTGTTCTTGCCCTGATGTTGTAAACTCCGTGCAGGTGAAGGACAGACAACAATAACAAATTGTATTTATATACCGCCTTTCATGTTGGAACGACATCCAAAAGTGTTGAACAATGAGGGTTTGCACCTGAGTCGCGAGTAGGGATCAAAGAGGAGTGGAGGGCAAGGGGAGGTGGAAGAGGGAAGAAGGTCTTGAGAAGGCCTTGAAGGAGGCAAGGAGCAACAACAACCAGACAGGGAAGTGACTCAGAAATGCTTTTCCCAGACTATTTCCCACAGAATGGGACGACGGCTCCAACCAAATGTCCCTAACTTCCTTCTCTCTGTCATTACCAATCTCAGCTACACCCATTCTGCAGTGCACACTGTTTTTATGTGGGCAAACTATCGAGGCCTGTCATTAAAAACATGGGTAATTGTTCCTCAGTCTCCACTGACTAGGGATGGACATATATCAGTGATCACATCACCTCTTTTTTCAGTGAACAGGACTATCCTGTAGCTTAGTGACGAGCACACTCGCCTCACAAAGCGAGAGGACCTGGGTTTGATCTCCGGACACGGCAAAACCTTAGACAAGTTTCCTTAAGCCTCCAAGTATGAACCCGGTTGTTCGTCATTTGGTGGATCATCTCTTCAAAAATAAATAAAATGCGACAACAACTTGCATTGATATAACGCCCTTCACTCAGGGTTGTGTCCTGGAGCCCTTGACAATGGCGGAGGCTGATGCCAAGCCAGGAGAATAATAATAATAATTTAATCACTTGATCCAACACTCTTTGTTGGACACTGCTGCTAGTTGTGTAATCTAACTGATTGGGGGCTATAAACCACGTTTGCTCTATAAACACTGAAATTGATCAGGACACAAGTCTTACTCAATCACAATTTAGTTTGAATTTTACTGCCGAAAACCGGGGAAAATTCATACTAGATTTGAGAAATGAGTAAAAAAAAATGATACATTACATTGTCAAAATAGGATGTCAGAGTAAAGCTGCTGATTGTAATGCGAACAATCCTTACGCTTGATATCATGCCTTTCACATTCAAGGGATGTTTCAAAGTGCTTCAGTTGATTTAGTATGAAGTGTAAACACTGTATTTGTGGGCAAATACATTAGATAATTTGCACAGGGCGATGTCCCACAACAGACATACAGTAAATGATTCATCTTATGTGAGGGCTTGTTGTCCAGGAATTAGGAGAAACTCCCTTCTCTTTTCTAATAGCACCTAAATAGTGTTGCCCAGCCGGATATCTGACAAGCGCGGAAACCCGTCACCGTGCTTAAGAGTATCCAAGCCAAGCTGAAATTTCCATGCATCACACCTAGACATGGAAACCTAGAGATAGATTGTTGGAATGGAATACGCTCTCTCTCTCTCTTTCTGAAGGGACACACCTAATTTTGGAAAGTGTTAGGCGCCGGTTGGCAAGATCCAAGACTTGGGGACTCCAGAGCACACTGGGGTAACTGTTACAGTCTAACCAACTAAAATCACATGGCTTGCCATCGATATTAGTGCCCGGCAAACATTCTCTCTACTTGTCCAGCTGGGATCAACCTAACCGTTAGGTCTTCAACTTTAAGGTTTAATAGGAGCTGATTGGCATGATACCCTCCCACTGACAGATTCTTCCCTGGAAATTCCGATGTAAAATTCAACATTTTGGTTTGGATTTTACCTCACGGTCATCGTGAATTTCTACCCCGATGTGTTGTGACACCGACAGCAAAACACGCAGAGAGAAGGGAGTACGTTATTGTTAATAGCATTCACAGATGGTGCAGCCCCTGATCGCCAATGAACAACAACATGAGTTGGCATAGCGCCCTTCATGCCGGACGTTGTCTCAGTGTGCTTAACATGGCTGCCTACCTTTAGAGTAATAATAATCTTTCAGTTTGCTTTTGCACACCTGGGCACCTTATGGTAGACTCAGGTTTCCTGTGCTAGGGCCCCATTTTTGGCTGGTAATTTCACCCTGTCTCAGCCTGTAGCTGTGCTCCAAAGATTTAAGATGGAAATTCCTCAACACGGTTTTAATTTGCGAGTTGGGCCTCCCTCAGTCTCTTATGAAAAGACCTCCGACTTCCCAAATCAGGGATTTTTTTCCACAATTTTGAGTGATTTCAACTTTAAAGAGACTTTGTGAGAGAAAGCGAGGCATGTATTCCACCTTAGCTACCGTGGTGGCGTCCGGAGAAAAATCCTTTCGGAAGAATAGTGAAGAATAACTTCAAGAGGATTTTTGATGGCAAAATAGAAGTGTGCAGAGCAGAGTTGGTGTAAATGGGCTGAAAACACAACAACAACTTGGGTTTATAAATTGGCAATTATGTGCGGTAGTGTTTCTGAGCGCTGAACAAGGGCAGAGCTTAACGCCTAAGCTGAGGAGAAAGGGGAGGTGGCCATAAGCACGATTGAAGAGGAAAGCCTGGGGGAATGGGTCATTGAGCTTCTTCTCTCAAAGGTGGATAAAGTCGGAAAACAACTTTTAGCACAAATGAAGGTTAAATCTCCTGTTCCTTTTTGCACAAACTTTTTGCAGTGTGTTGCTGACAGTCAGAGGGTACCACGTGACACCTTGAACTGCATAAGTGAACACACTGAGCTGGAGCAGCCGATCAAACCCATCGGAGGAAAACCAATCATCAGCAGCAAACAATAAATATCTGCTGACAATTACATTGCTTTCCCATCAGCTTTAGGTTATTTCTCTAGTTTTGCTTCTCCCAAAAAAACATTGATATAATAATAATAATCCTTGCATTTGATATAGCACTTTTCACGTCGGGAGGACGTCCCAAAGCGCTTCACAGAACACACTGTAAAGTGAATTGACTGTATATTTGTGGGCGAACGCGGCAGCCAATTGCGCACAGCAATGTCCCACAAACAATCGTGGATTGAAAATGACCAATTTATTATTGTTTTCTTGGAACCGTTTTTTTATCAACAATGGAACAGATGGCTCCCCGGCCTCCAAGGTAAGCACCGCACTCTGCAGGCCCAGCTGACTGGTCATTTCAATCAGCAGCTGCTCGGAGTCAAGAGATTAGAGAGCTTGACGCAATGGAAACAATTAGCCCTGTAGCTAGGAGCAAGCAGCACACAATACCTGCTCAGGTGGTGCATTGCAAATACTAGAGTTACCCAGAGTGACACAGCACAGAAACAAGTCAAACTACTGTGTGCTATTGTTTATACTCCACGCAAGCCCTCACCACTTCTATTCCATCTCCCTTCCCCCTCTATTCCCTTCTCCCTCACATTCACATAAACTTTTCTCTTTAATATGTTGGTGCTATGTATTTATAAATGCATACATATATGCATAGAAATACATGCAAATATGTTAATATGAGTCTGCGGACATACAAACGTAAGCAAATATATGAAATTATATTTAGCACATTCCTGCCAAATTGGGTGAAGCCAGGAAATGCTCATCGTGAACACTCAGCAGGTCGGGCAACATCTGTGGAGAAAGGAAAGTGAGTCAACGTTTCTGGTCCACGACCCTTTGTCAGAACCGTCCTGTTCTGACGAAGGGTCGTGGAAGCGAAACGCTGACTCACTTTCTCACGAAGGTTCGTGGACGCAAAACGTTGACTCACTTTCCTTTCTCCATAGATGCTTCAGGTTCACCGCCTCGTTCGCCCTATTATTGGTGGGCGGACCTTCCGCCATTCTGCCCTCACCCTCTGGAACTCCATCCCGCAGTCCCTGAATCTCGCCCCCTCCCTTGCCCCCTTCAAGACCCATCTCAAGACCCTCCTCTTTGACTGTGCTTTCAATCTCCCTGCTTCCCCACCTGCCCTTCACTTTCCCCGACCCTGACTCCTTGCTCGGGTCCGTAACTCTGTCTGTCCAGCACCTTGGGATGTCCTCCTGATGTGAAAGGCGCTTTACAAATGTAATTTTGCTGCTGTTGTTGTTGATGTTCTCCAAGCCCTGCCGTCTCTGCTCAATGTTACACCGCAAGCCGCCAACTTCACAAGTGGGCAGAGCAGGCACTAAGCCCTCAAGGACTTGACTACTCCCAAACCACTCGGGCTCAGCATGTGTGTTGCACTGATCATGAAGCAGATGCAGAGTTGAGTAACCAACAACAACTTGCATTTATATAGTTGCCTTCACGCAGGGTAGCGTCCCGGAGCGCTTCCATTACGCACAGCTCGGTCTGTCCAGACCAACCAGCTCCTCTCCCCCCGGCCCTGTTTAAACTAATCTCAAGTCTTTACACTCATATTTTGTTATGCACCGTACGCTTTAATGTCAGGATGCTGTATGCGAGGTGAGCAGCCACTATACACTGATGGTTTAAGTCATGAAATTCATTTAACCCCCTTCCTCCGACCCCCCTCCCCAAACATCCTACCCGCTTTGCTCAGCTCAGCTAACACAGGCCTGAGTGTGTCCCCCAACCCCTCCGCAACACCATTGGCAATCGTACCTTCAGCCAGTTCCCCCCTCCTTCCCTCCACTCCCCATCTCTGGAACTCCCTGCCTCTCCGCCTCGCTTCTCCTTATCGGTCTTGAAATTTTTCCCTAAGATCTAGCTGTTCAACCAATCCCATGGTCACCTCCCCCTCACCTTTGCTTGATGCCCAACCGCACTATTCAGCACTCTGAGTCACTGTCCTGTGGGAGGGGCGCTGTAGAAATGTGAGTTGTTGTTCTTTTCATCCTCCCTATTTAGCTTTGTTTCCCTTCTCCTCCCCCCTTGCTCCCTCACCTCCCCCTCCTCACCTCCCCCTCCTCGCCTCTTGATGAAGCCCTCACACAATGGATACTAAAAAAAGGGATGTAACAGATACAAGACCACTGTTTCCACTTACCTCCCCTTGCATGCCTCCCACACACAAGACTGTCACACTTACTGCTCTCATAAGAACATAAGAATTTGCTGGCGATAGAAGATCAAGGTCCATCTAGTTTGCCTTCCACCATCCTGGCAGTCGCTTGACATGTCGTGTCCCAAACTATGCACTGTATCCCCAGATATTATTTTCTAGCAGAAATCTCTATCTCATTTGTTCTTGAAACAAACCACTTTCTGCTTCCACGGTCTGTTTCCCTAGGGAGCCTGTTCCATAAGTTTATTAACTCGCTTACCGAAGTATTGTTTCTGCAGATTTGCTCTGAATTTACCCCCTTCAATCGCAGGCCATGTCCTCTGGTTTTACTGTTCTCTCCCTCTGCACTTTCTCATAACCTACTGCCATGTGAACACTTTCAAGGTCTGGCATCGTCTGATAATAATTATCTTTCCATCTGATTTTCTGCCAACGCAAAAGTCTCAAAGTGCTTGCATGTAGCTAGAGACTTGGAATCAGATGCCCATTATAATTCAATACAATACAAATGTGCCTTAAACAAAATCAACCCTTAAGATTCTAATCTAAATTAAAATTTTCACCCAATCAAAAGTAAAATTCTTACACGGACACTTCACATTGGAATGTCATCCTAGACGCTGAAAGACTTGCTCAAGGAATTGTATATGAGTGAAGTGACTGCATTTAGGATGAATGCAGTGGCTAGTTTACTTAGCTAACCTCTACTGTCAGTCTATGGCTCAGTTAGTACTCTCACTTGAGTAAGATGGTTGTGAGTTTGAACCCCACATTGGAACTCACCGTCTAGGCTGACGGATTTGTGGAAAATTTTTAGTTTAGATTGGATGAGAATTTGATTGGGTGAGAATTAACATTAATGTTGTATTCCTGTGTACTTTGCCTATAATGGAAAATTACTGAACACTTGAACTGCTGTACCTTTAAGTGAAGTTTTGCTGATGATTATACTTGAATAACGTGTTTACTAGCTAGAAATGAGTAGTGTCTGTATTTTGTTTATTGAATGTTCTTGTTGTGTCTGGTGTAGTTCTGTGGGAAAGGCAAAATACAACAGTTGCCCTGTGTTACGTGATAAGTAAGACAAGTAGTGTGTATGTGTGTGTGTATGCGCATGTGTATGTGTTATTGTATGTGTGTATATGTGTGTGTTGTGTATGTGTGATTATTTGGATTATTCTTTATAGCCTCCTTTACTTAAGGACCTGAGAACAGAGGAACCAAAGATACTCAGCAACTCATGATTTGGAAATGTTTTATCTAGCGAGAGAAAACAGACTGACTTGAAGGATGCGAAAACATATTTGTTCCTGTGTGAAAATAGAGAGAGCTAATTACCTTCACATTGGAGCAAATTCGGGAAACATAATAAAATAAGCAAAGAGAGCAAGAAAAATTCCCACAAGTGAGACATGAAACTGAGGTCCTGTCGGTGGATGAAAAAGATCCCATGACTCTATTTGAATCACATCTTTGAGCCTCAAAGCGCTTCACAGAATATACTGTAAATGAATTGACTGTGTGAATTGAATTAGCACTTTTCACATTGGCAAGGCAGCCCACAGCATTCACAGTGAAGTGTACTGTAACGTACTTTCTACATAAGGGAAATCAAATGATAAAAGGTGAGCAGCATCTGTTTTCTCTTATAAGCGTGAGAGGTGATGAGATAAAAGTACTATATGGCCAGACTGCTGACTCTTGGCAACACATGAAAATGGGATTTGCATCATAAAACACCGTCAGAATATCTTCCAGATGGCTGCACAAAGCAAAGGTCCACATGCAGCTGAGCCTAATCTGCAATCCACCCGCTATAGCAGAGCCTGTGAAGTGAACCTTGTTCCCTGCATTCATATACAGCATGCAGCTGGCTGAGGTCAGCAAACCAGCCTCTGACACGTATCCTAATTGGCAATCATAGGTTTTCGTAATTAGGATCGTACTTGAGGATTGCCAGAAGTGCTGACAATGACCTGAGGATGTTTATGATAAGAGATCTTGTGTCCCTAGTCCAAAAGGGAAGGAAGTTTCTGACCACAGTCCCCAGATTGGAATATTCTGATATGCAGACAGGATGAGAATGGGGTTGGTCACAGTTCCGGGAGGAATTCTGCGTTCACAGAGTTTGAGACTCACGCTTGAGCGAAGCTCTGGAGAACACATGTAAGAACATGCCTTAGGGTTTGACACTGGACTGTTCCATCCTCTTTGATTGCCTCTCTTCCCTTAACCATCTCTCTGTCACTGCTCTCTCCCAAATCTAATCCTACCTGACCCAACAGCTCCCTAATCTCCTCTAACAGTTCCATCTCCCGCCTTTGGAGCAGCAGAGTACCCTGAGGCTCTACCTTCAGTGCCTCTTTTTCCCCATTTATACTCTCCCTCTCGTTGACATCATCCACAGACATGGATTTAACTTCCACATGTATACAGATGTAACCCCAAATCTACTTCTCCAATTCTACTCTTCCTTCCAGGTCTACTAGTGTTCTGTCCGCCTGCCTGACATACATAAAGACCTGAATGAGCCTCAATTTCTTGCAGCTCAATGTAGCGAAGACAGAAGCCTCCCCTCTTGGCTCCCGCCAACATCTCCTCACTTCCTGCTTTGGCCTCCTCCGCTTTCCGACTTCTCTCTCAAACTCACTGAATCAGTGTGTAACCTTGGTGAGAGAGCACGGTTTGATCCTCAATTCTCCTTTCTCCCTCACATCCAGTCTCTCATTAAGACCTGCTTATCTTCACCTCTGCACATTGCCCGCCTCAGAGCTTACTTTACACTAAAGACCAATGAAACCCTCTTCAGAGAATCATGGCATATTACAGCACAGAAGAAGGCCATTCGGCCCATCGTGCCTAAGCCAGCCTTTTGGAAGAACTACCCAATCAGTCCCTCCCCCGCTCTTTCCCCATATCCTTGTAATTACCTAATTAATTCCTTTTTGAAAGTTGGTTTCCACCACCCTTTCATGCTTCTTGATTAGACTTTACCAATGCTCTCCTCACACTCTCCCTAATTCCACATTAATATGCTTCAGCTGATGCATACCTCACTGCCCTCATTCTCACCCATGCTGAACTCCATATAACCATCACCCCAGACATGGCCAGATCCACTCTCTCAGTGGATCAACACCAACACCCAAGTCCTCACCCTCACATATCAAATCCCTCCCTATCTCTCTGATCTTCTCCTATCTCATTCCTTCCTGTGACAATTAATAACAAATTACATTTGTAAAGCGCCTTTCACATCAGGAGGGCGTCCCAAAGCTCTGGACAGTTGGGATCCACATTCGAGTTGGTGGTTGGAATCAGGAGGGGTGGAGGACGGGGAGAGTAGGGGTAGGATGGTGACTGAAAGCAGGGTCTTGAGAGGGGTCATGAAGGGAGGGGGCGAGCTGGAGGGATTGCGCGATTGAGTTCCAGAGGGTGGGGCAGAAACGCTGAAGGCCCGGCCGCCAATGGTGGGGCAGGCAAGGAGTGAGACGTGAAGCAGGCTGGAGCCAGCTGAGCAGAGGGAGCGGACAGGATGGTAAGCCCCCTAACAGCTAATTTGGATTGACTGTGCATCCCCCCCCACCTTCCCACCCTCTCCACATCACCATGGTTGGTTAAAACATCAGTTAATACGCTATAACCTCTGGAGCTCCCTACTTCTCCCCT
Organism: Callorhinchus milii; assembly: GCF_018977255.1. NCBI lineage: Eukaryota > Metazoa > Chordata > Chondrichthyes > Chimaeriformes > Callorhinchidae > Callorhinchus > Callorhinchus milii. The sequence continues at coordinate 8,831,208 of NW_024704763.1, read as the reverse complement.
TCTATCTTACTCTCTTCTCCCCTTTTCTCTATCTCTCTTTAAATCCCATCTGAAAATCTATTTCTTGTTGGAAAAAAACAAGGAGAAAAAAAACTGATAAAGAAACTTGTGGCGGAAGCTCTTTTCCTCGGGGGAAGGAGGTTGTGCTCAATAATAATAACCTTATCATTTAGCTCATGTGCATCTGTTGTTGTGGTTCAAGTGAGAACACACCCACACTTACTGGTCACCAAGTTGTCTCCAACCCTTCATTTTCCAGGAACACTCCTCTCCCAAAAGTATCTGAGGCCAGAACTCATTTTACAGAAGGATTGCAGACAAAACCACAATTCGTCACTTCATGATAGCTTGTTCCTTGGCAATCACCATCTGTGAATGATAGTAACAATAACGTACTCCCTTCTCTCTGCATGTTTTGCTGTTGGTGTCACAACACATCGGGGTAGACATTTGTGATGTCTGTGAAGTAAGATCCAAACTGAAATTTGGGGAGTTTAAAAAATGTTTAACTTTACATCGGAATTTCCAGGGAGGAATCTGTCAGTGGGAATCCGCTATGACTCCGGCTGGTTAGTTTCCATCGTATTCAATAGCACTTGTCCAATATATGTCCAATACCCTCCACCCCGATGTCTTCTGAGTTCACCAGCCCCCAGCCCGCCCTCCCTCCCAGATAAAGCACAGCACAGCCTGGCTCATCAGCAGGACCTGGAAGGGCAAACCAGTCACCGGGGGCAGGGAATCATACCACTCAGCTCCTGTTAATCCTCCAAGTCAAAGCCCTAACGGGTAGCATGGTCCCAGCTAGATAAGTAGTGGGAATGCTTGCCAGACTCAATTATAAGCTGTGTGGCTTTAGCTGGTTAGACTCCAACAGTTACTCAAACACACACGTTGCCTTGGCTCTTGCCAACCTGTACCTTCCCAAATTAGGTAAACTGGATGTGTCCCTCCAGGGAGAGAGAGAGTGCACATTCCACTCCAACAATCTATCTCTGGGATTGCCATGTGTAGGTGGGATGCGTGGAATTCTCAGCTTGGTTTGGAGACTCTTAAACATGGTGATGGGTTTCAGCATGTGTCAGACGCCCGGCTGATCATGGTGACGGATTTCTGTGTGTGTCTGTCAGACACCCGGCTGATTAAAACAAAATCAATAAGAAGAATCACACACTAGATGTTTTGTTAGACTAAAACTAAATACGTAAATTATGTCCTCTTGGTTTTCCACTTCTCAGTTTCACTACCTCTGTTGACTTTCCATGTTACTTTACCTTCTGTTAATATGTAATTTCTTCCCCCCACACCTCCCCCTCACTGGTCAATATACCACAATGAGAGTGTCGGTACCTGTTCATTTAGGGAAAGTCCCAACTAATCACCTATTTCATTAACCCAGAATTAGTCCCAATAGTCTATGAGTTCATTCCATGACCAGTTCTGCCTTTCCCACCTCCACAACATTGCCCACTACACTAACTCTCTACTTGTTGGACATCCCAACTCTTCCCTCCACAGTCTTGTTCCTCCCTCCCTCTGTGACCTATTAAAACTTCACCAAATTGTCCACTCCCTCCACTCTGCAGGCACCTAGTCTCCCACCCTGCCTACTCCATTATTCCTACTCCAATGCTGGATCTTCAGCATTTCTGCCCTCCACTTGCTCATTAGTTGCTATTCTTGAGGGTTGCCTTCTGTTGCTTGTCAGGCCCTGTCAGAATCTAGAGACTTATTGCTAAGTCGAGATCCATGTCGACCGGTACCTTGGACCGTTACCTCTGTGGGGTTGTTATTATTTACTGATAAATGAGTGGTGACCTCCTGTCCTTTCCAAGGCTGTCTCCACGGGAGTCCTGTAGCTCAGAGCACTCGCTTTGCAAGCGAGAGACCCGAGTTCAATTCCAGGCAGAGGGCGAAACCTTGGGCAAGTTTCCTTACTCCACACAGAGCCTAATAATAATCCCTCCAAAACCAAAAACAATAATAAATTGGTCATTTTCAATCTACAACTGTTTGTGGGACATTACTGTGTGCAATTGGCTGCCGCGTTCGCCCACAAATATACAGTCAATTCACTTTACAGTGTGTTCTGTGAAGCGCTTTGGGACGTCCTCCCGATGTGAAAAGCGCTATATCAAATGCAAGGATTATTATTATTATTGTTATTCCTTCAGAAACAGAGAAAATCAAATGTGCCTTATCCCATGACATCAACATTTAACATAAAATCATACATTTTATACATATTCGTGTAACATAATCCTAAATAGGATTCCATTATAAATTCCTTGTATTGTTATACTCCAACAGTCATCATCACAGTTTATTATTATCACCAGATGCCCCTTTAATATCAGTTTGGGACAGGGTGGTTTGTGTGTCTGCTACCCATTGCTTTCAACTGGGGAGGGAGCCAGGGAGGGAGTGAGGGGGGAGGGAGGGAGAGAGGGAGGGAGAGAGGGAAGGAGGGAGTGAGGGGAGGAGGGAGGGAGGGAAGGGGAATATTTGCCATTGAAATTCAGAGTTTGCCTTTAACACTTTTAAAGTGTTGATCTCGAGATCAGCCCTCGGTAACTTGAAAACAACAAGTTATGTTGGCTGTTCAGTATTGTGGGCTGAGTGGAACTGAGAGGCGTTGGAGTGGAAGCTCAGCTACCGGGCAAGCTGTGGGCTGCGGCGTCCACAAGCCACTTCCCCTTACTTGTGTTCCTCTTGCTGCACGATTGCTAAGAAATGCGCTCCTGAAAACGTTTGATTAGACAAACTTGCAGAGCAGAAAGTCAATTGCTATTTTCTTCAAATAAATAATAAAAATATTAATAATAATCCTTGCATGTGATACGGCGCCTTATCATGTTGTCAACATGTCTCCCTTGATACATTGCTGTAACGTGATGTGACTGTGTGTATTCTGTAGCTGGCAGTTGATTTGCACACAACAATATCCCTTAAACAGCCATAGAGTGAGTAACCAATTTGCAACTGCAATGTATTGCCTGAAAAGATGATGGAATCTGATTCGATAACAACTTTTAAGAGAGAAATAACTAATTATTTGGGGAGGACAAGTTTGCAGGGCTATGGGGAGAGCGCGGAGGGAGTAGGATTGATTTGGAAGCTCTTCTCAAGGAACCAGCACAGACATGAAGGGACGAATGGTCTCCTTCTGTACTGTATAATTCTATGATTCTATAAGTGCTCCATGGGGGGGAATTGCACTGACTAAGGAGGAAGCTACAAGAAATCTCGTGTTTTTTGCTGATACATTACTCACTGCCCTGTTTACTTCTCACATGTTTTGAACACAAAAGGAAGCTGGAAATAAAATATTGCAGACGCCGGAAATCCAAAAACAAAAAACAGAAGTCGCTGGGAGCACTCAGCAGGTCAGGCAGCATCTATGGAGAGAGGAAAGTGAGTCAACGTTTTAGGTCCACGATCCTTCATCGGAACTGGGGCATGTTGGGAGGGAGCGGCTTTTAAGGGCTAACAGAGAGGGGTGAGGCAAGGCAAGGAAGACGAAGGAGAATAAGGGACTTGATTCTATGGGACAGGAAGATAAGGCAATCATTGTTTAAACAAAAACAACTTGAATTTTGGGTAGGATCAAGTGAAGTCCCTGTTCTGATCAATTATTCCTTGAGTGAGTAATGCTGAGAAAGCTCATTTCTGAATCTCATCCCTAACTTGGCACATTATGGGAAGGATTGAGCTACTGGCTGCAGCCTCTGCTGTTTGGGATCCGTATAGCCACTGAGCTACAGGCCTCCACAGTACAGATACTGGAAGTCGGAGCTATTTTGAGCACTTGGTCACTAGGCTCAGGCCGGGCTTGCCCTGCTGGAGAGGCCATCTGGTCACCTGAATTGCTCGGGTGGTCATGAAGACGTGGTTCAGGTCTGCAATGTCCTTTGACAATTTGGGGCCTGGAAGAGTTTGGGGCGGATTCGGGTTTGTCTGTGGGGACATAACCTTCATTCCCAAAGTGGAACGTTTCGGTCTAATTCGATTAATGGAGGGTGAGGAGGTCTAACCTCGCTCACCAATAAAAAAAGAACAACTTGAATTTACACAGCAGCCTGTAGCATCTTGGAATGCAACTCCAAGCTGGGGAGGGGGGAGGTGGCCATAGGCACAGTCAAAGAGGAACGTCTAAAGAGGAGGGGACAAGTCTGGAGGGCTTGAGGCAGAGAGCTCAAGGGGGGGGGGGCAGGTACAGGACGGGATGTGAGCAGGTCAGAGAGGTAGGCAGGTGTCAGGACGTGAAATAATTTATAAGTAAGTGGTGAGATCTTGAAATCAATCCTTTCTGCAATTAGGAGCCAGAGGAACCTTGCAAGGACTCTGGTGACAGGAATGTTGAGGGTTTAGGGTTAGGATGAGGACCCGGGTGGAGTTTGCGATTAATTGAATTTTATGGATGGTGGAGCTGTAGGAGATCGGGGAGGAGGGTAATGGTAAAATGGAGGCAAGAGACAATGAATGTATGGATATGTTTTGGCTGTGTTGGGTGTGAGGTATGGACAGACAATATGACGGAGCTGGAGGAAGGCGGTCCTGATCTGGGACTGCTGTTTAATTAAACAATATAACATTTTGATTAAATTGTTATTGAAGTTTGCATTCAAAAAGTGTGGAAGTTGTTCATTACGTTCAGACAGTGAGATTTTTTCCGCTTGGCTCCAAGCTGCGGAAACACTTATGACCCTTCCCAAAACATTCATTTAATAATAAAATAATTCTTACAGCGCCTTTTACGTTGGGAGGGCATCGCAAAGCACTTCGCAGGATTAACTGTAATGTGCAGTGACTACATTTTGTTGGTCCATGTGGCAGGGGGCTCAGCAACAGGTCAGTGTAGGCCGGAGCCCTTCTTTCTGTAGCCACTTGCCGTTTGCCACACATAATAATAAAAATAATAATCCTTGCAATTGATGCAGTGCCTTATTAAGACTTTGGGACGTCTCAAAGCGCTTCACAAAATATACTGTAAAATGAATTGACTGTATATTTTGTGGACGAAACGTGGCAGCCAATTGTGCACAGCAGCGTCCCACAAACAGTTGTGGATTGAGTGACAAATTTTTTTTAAAAGGAATTATTACCTCCTGGAAAAGCGATCGACTGACAACCGGGTTCCTACTCATTGCTAGGTAAACAGAGGCGTGTGGAGTAAGGAAACCCTAATCCTAACCAGGTCCATAATACTCCAAGCGCTGTTGATAACAATAATAATACTTCCATTTGATATAGCGCCTTATCACATCTTCGAGACGTCTCAACGCGGCAGCCAATTGCACACAGCAGCGTCCCACAAACAGTTGTGGATTGAAGTGACCAAATTATTATTGTTTTTTTCTTGAGGGATTATTATCATTATTATTATTACTTTTATTGAAAAATAATTGAGGAAAATCCCTACAGATACTGGTAAAGAACCTGCACAAAGCACAGAGTGGAATTTCAATAACAACAGCTTGTGTTTGTGTAGTGCCCTCACGTGGGGTAGCGTCTTGGAGTGCTCTGTGGAACACAAGTCCGTTTATAATCAGAAGAGAGAGAGCAGCTGAGATATTGGGAAGCAGTGACATTGGGAACGTGGAGACTTACACAAAAATGGGCTGCCCCCAATGAAACAATAGTTCTGTGATGTGTGTTTAATCCCAGTTCTCTAGCGTTAGAATTGCACATCATCATATCTTGCAAAATACTGACGGTAAGTGTCGTTAAGCAATTTACAATCACTGGGACGATCCCTGTGTGATCACTTGGTCATGACAGGCGAAACTAGAGGGCTTCTATTAAAGACATTAGCCAATGAGCAAATGGAGCAGTCAGGAGATATTTTCGCGCACAGAGCTGTTAGGCTATGGAATGTCTTGCTGGGAATGGTGGTTGAGACAGAATACATACTAGCGTACAAAATAATAATCCTTGCAGTTGATATAGCACTGATATAGCACTTTTCACGATTCCGAGACGTCTCAAAGCGCTTCACAGGATATATTGTAAAGTGAATTGACTGTATTATTGTGGGCGAAATGCGGCAGCCAATTGCGCACAGCAGTGTCCCACAAGCAGTTGTTATTTTTGTTTCTCTTAAGGGATTATTATCAGGCATGTGGAGTAAGGAAACTTGCCCAAGGTTTTTGCCCTGCCTGGAATCAAACCCCGGTCCTCTCACTTGCGAAGTGAGTGTTCTAACCACTGAGCTACAGGACTCCACAAAAGGCAACTGGATAGATAAAATAATAACAATGATCCTTACATTTGATCTAGCGCCTTGCCACATTTTATCAGATCTTATCAGATCAGAGAAGTTTCAAAGCGTTTCACAGAATATACTGTAAAGTGAATTGACTGTATATTTGTAGGTGAAACAATTTAAAAATGGAGTAAACTACAGGGGTCTAGTGAAAGGCAAGTCAATGGGAATGAAAGGATTGGTCTTAAAAGAGCAGCACGACATAATGGGCTGAATGTCACCTTTTGTGCTGTAAATTTCTATGGTTCGATGAATGTCCCACAAACAATCGTGGATTGAGTGAGCAAATTATTATTTTATTTGAAGGGGTTATTAACCCTCGGAAAAGCAACCTGCCCACCGATTAACAACAACAACAAGATTCCATTTATAGAGTGCCTTTCACGTCGGGAGGACGTCCCAAGGCGCTGTACAGTTGGGTCAGGACCCAAGCAAGGGGTAAATGGTCAGGGGGAGGGAAGGGAGGGAGCGAGGAGGCGGTAGAGAGTCGAGAGGGGAGCTGAAGGCACAGTCAAAGAGGAAGGTCTTGAGACCGGCCTTGAAGGAGGAAAGGGAGGAAGCGTCGAAGGCACTGGGGGATAGAGTTCCAGAGCCTAGGGACTGAGAGGCTGAAGGGCGGTTGGGGCGGGGGATGTGGAGCAGACCGGAGCCAGAGGAACGGGGGGTAAGGGCAGGTAGGGAGGGGGATAGTAGGTCGGAGAGGTAGGAGGGAGCGAGGCCGTGAATGGCCTTGTAGGTGAGGATGAGGATCTTGAATTTGATCCTCTGGGGGATGGGGAGCCAGTGGAGGCGAGCGAGGGTGAGGGTGGGAGTGATGTGGTCGCGGTGTCTGGTGCGGGACAGTACATGAGCTGCAGAGTTCTGAATGACCTGCAGCTTGTGGAGGGAGGTGGCGGGAAGGCGGCGAGGGGAGAGTTCCCATAGTCCAGTTTTGAGGTGATAAAGGCGTGGACCAGAGTTTCAGCAGCGTGATAAATAGAGGCGTGTGTGAAGTTTGCTCAGTGTTTTGCCCTGACCGGGGAATCAAATCCAGGTCCTCTCGCTTGTGATATGAGTGCTCTAACTACTGAATTCAGCAGCAGAATGATGTCAACTAACCACCAAGATCTTTTAATTACTCAATCAAGAGTTGCACCAGTTTCATTTCAGAACCCGAGCTGCCGAAATAACAATCTTGTAGCTCAGTGGTTAGAGCACTCGCTTTGCAAGTGAGAGACCTGAGTTCAATTTCAGGCAGAGGGCAAAACCTTGGGCAAGTTTTCTTACTCCACACAAAGCCTAATAATAATCCCTCCAAAACCAAAAACAATAATAAATTGGTCATTTTCAATCTATGACTGTTTGTGGGACATTGCTGTGCGCAATTGGCTGCCGCGTTCGCCCACAAATATACAGTCAATTCACTTTACAGTGTGTTCTGTGAAGCGCTTTGGGACGTCCTCCCGATGTGAAAAGCGCTATATCAAATGCAGGGATTATTATTATTATCCTTATACTGAGTCTTAAACCAGGTCATTAATATATACAGGGAACCAAGAGTGTTTGCAATCCCGGCCCCTGAGGTACCCTCTTAATACACCCCCCACCCCGATGTCTCAAAGTGCTTTTTTTCAGTGTGACTTTGTCAGACTTCATCACATGGCTTCCCACAGTTTATGTGGGCCACCGCCTCCGCAAATAGGTCTATGAGTTTGGTCAGACGAGACCTACCCTATTTGACTGTGTTGGCTGTGAATTATGAGATTGTTTTTACACAGGTAATCTTGCATTTTCTTTCCATTGATTGATTCCATATTTTTTCCTATTACTGAGCTCAGGCTAATGGGTTCAGTTTTGACACCTTTCTTGAATATGGGAACAATATTTGCTGCTTCCAATCTGTTGAAACCTCCTCAGTCCTGAACGACTCTCATGATATCTATCAGCGCTGCACAAATCTCCTGTCTTGTCTCCCTAAGTCCCTGGCCTACAGCTTATCCCTGCCAAGGGATTGGTGGTTTTAAGCCGTTTGAGTCTATCCAGAATCTCAGCCTCACTTAAAGAAGTGAGGATATACTGTAAAATGTAGTGACTGTATTTTGTGAGTGGCAGCAGCCAATTTGCACGCAGTAATATCCCACAAACAGCCATGAAATGAATGATTATTTTTACCTGGAGGATTGTCGGCTTGGACACCTTCCCTTCTCTTGAATCGTGCCATGGGATAATTAATGTCCACCTGAATACGTACAGATGGCCCCTTGGTTTAACATCTCCTACAAAGGATAGCACCTTTAACAACGGTAAGTGGAAACATAGCCAAAAGCGCGGTCAAAGAGGTAAATTTTGACACGTGTCTTCAAAAGGGGAATGAGAGAGCAAGGCATGGGAGTGAGGGAGAGATAAGCCAGGCTGACACACCTAGGTTGCCAGAAGGGTGGTTGAGGCCAGAATACTTTAAAAACACTTGGATTTATATAGTGCCCTCCACCCCATGCGGCATCTCAGAGCACTTCACAGTAACGGATCCCGGGGCCGAGCCAGGGGGAGGGGGAGGAAGGTGACCAAAGGCACGGTCGAAAAGAAAGGTGTTCAGCCAAGACCTGAAAATAGGAAGAGAGGGGACGAGGCGAAGGGAGTGAGGAAGGGAGTTCCAGAGCCTCGGGGCGTAGTGGCTGAAGGCACGGACGCCGAGGGGGGACAAGTCCTCCGCTCCGAGGCCAGTCCCGGTGGAGTGAAAGCAAAGGGCACTGTTTTGAGAAGAGAGAAGGTCAGAGAGGTCGGGGGGTGCAGAGGAGTGGAGGGATTTGAATACAAGAGTGAGGATCTTGAAGTTGATCCTCTCTGGAACAGGCAGCCAGTGCAGTCTGGCCAGGACTGGGGGGATTGGGGAGCGGATGACTCTGTGATGGGGGGACAGTAGGGTGGGGGTTCAGGAGGGATGGGATCAGATGAGCCAAAGGTTTTTTTTTTAACTGATCTTGTGACTCCTATCTAATGCAACTAGCCAAAAATCCAATTAATTCAAACCTCCACTACCTGTATACACCAATATAATCCACTCAATCTCTGTAGCGCCATCTCACCAGTCCTCATCAGGCTCCACGGGCTCTCTAATACTGAACGGATTAACTTCAAGATCCTCACACTCGTTTACAAATCCCTTCATGCCCTGGCACCTCCCTATCTCTCCGACCTGCTTACCTCGTACTCCACCATCCACCGCCTCCGCTCGGCTAGCTCTGGCCTCCTGTTTGTCCCTCGCGCCCTCCACTCCACCATTAGCAGCCGTGCTTTCAGCTACTACTCCCTAAATACCTCCGCCATGGCCCCTCCTTTCCCATTTTCAGATCATCCCTGAAGACCTTCCTCTTCGACTGTAGTTTCAGCCACCTCCCCCAGCTCGGAATCAGGCTGCGCTACTGTTAAGGGTCCGAGACCCTACCTCCTCATGAAGGGCGCTATATAAATCCAAGTTGTTGTTGGGAACAATCGGGTGGGTAATAACAACGAAACATCAATACATTTAAAAACATTTTTTTAATTGTGCCTGACACACCCGCAAACCCATCATCATGCTTAAGAATACATTTAAAAAAGAGAAAACTTGAATCGTACAATGAGGAAGATGGAAATAGAGAGGAGCCATCTTCAGCCAAACCTTGTGGGCTTGACTCAGTCAGCGTTGGAGTGAAATGGAGAATATAAAACCCAAAAGTAAATGGAATGAGACACGGAGACTCATGCGGTAGCTTAGCTCACACTCGCCTCTGAGTCAGAAAGTTGTGGGTTTCCAATTCCCTTTTATAACAGGTGTGCAGTGCAAGAGGAAGTATCTCTTCATCCAGATGGGAAAATAATACTATGTATATTTGAAGCTAACTGAGAGTAATGTCTCTCAGCGTTCCCTTGTTACAGTGTTTGTGCTGTGAGGCTGGAGTCACATCCTAGAGAATTGTCAGAGAGGTAGAGCTAAACTCCAGAAGCCGAGTTATAAAAGTGGTCGCTCATGACTATTTGTGAGATGTTGCTCTATGCAAATTAGCTGCCGCTTTTCATCCATAAAATACACGGCACATAAAATACTGCACTTTACAGTATGTCCCGTGAAACGCTTGGAGATGTCTCAACGGTGTGAAAAGTCAACGTGATATCAAATGCAAGGAGTATTATGACCATTATTTTATCACTATTATTAATTATAAATTCTTTCGACTGAGCTTTAAGACTCTGTTTCCGGTTGAAGGTGACAAGTCAGAAATACTATTTCAGTGTCACCTCAAACCCTCCACACAGTTGTATCTCACAGAAATCTTGAACTGTGAGTTTGAATTAACACTTACCTTCCCACTTGTACAGTGGAACAAGTCACCGCCTTCACAGTGTAATTGTAGTGACTGTAGTGACTGTTGGCAACATCCACCTGAGGAGACACATCTCACACCTCTGAGAATACAGCCTGTGAGCTCAAGGTAGTGCAGATGGGTTTGAGTGAGAGGGACTGAGAGATGGGCTGACCAGCAAAATATCAAAAACCACATTCCTCAAAATAGCGAAGAAATCTCGATAGACTTACCACTATATATGGAATGGAAACTCTTTTTCTGTTACTCAAACCGTGGAAAATTCAGTGGTAGATTACCAATGGCTTCCGAAGTAAGACCTAACCTAGAAATTAACCGAACTTCTCACAGATCATAAGCTAAAATGTGTGTCAGCCTGGCAGAGTGGTGGAGCTCTCGCCTCTGAGTCAGAAGGTTGTGCATTCAAATCCCACATTGGGATTTGGAATCACATAGTCTAACCTAATGCTCCAATCCAGTGCTGGGGGTATGTTGCATTGTCGGAGGTGCCGTCCTTTGGATGAGAAGTTAAACCCAGGCTCCGTCTGCCTGGATTCGGGTGGACATTAAAGATCCCTTAACAATAATAATAATCCTTTCATTTGATATAATCCCTTATCACGTCTTCGAGATGTCTCAAAGCTCTTCACAGAATATACTGTAAAATGATTTGACTGAGCATTTTGTGGGCGAAATGGCATTATTCGAAAAGAGAAGGGAGTTTCTCTCTCCCAGTGTCCTGGCCAACAATCTCCCATACACAAAAAAAATGGTTACTCACTCCATGGCTGTTTGTGGGATGCTGCTGTGTGCAAACTGGCTGCTGTGTTTCGCACACAAAATACACAGTTACTACACTTTACAGTATATTCTGTGAAGCGCTTTGAGACGTTTAGGTGATGTGATAAGGCGCTATATCAAATGCAAGGATTATTATTATTAAAATGGACCCTGCCCCTTCCCCTCCCCATGGCCTTGTTGTAAGGTTAATGTGACTTCTTCCACTGTTCTCAATACCAGCTGCTGAGGGGATGCCTTGGCCATGTTCTGTTATTCCTCAAAAAGTATCTCTATGGCCGTGGTTTTGGCCCTCTTCCCCCCCACTCCTCCCTCTTCCCCCCCCCCCCCCACTCCTTCAAGACCCATCTCAAGACACTCCTTTTCGACGGTGCTTTCGATCTTCCCGCTTGCCACCCACCCCCACCCCGCCCTCCACCCTCCCCGACCCTGACCCCCAGCTGGGGTCCGAAACACTGACTGTCCAGGGCCTTGGGACGTTCTCCAATGTGAAAGGCGCTGTACACGTGTAATTTTGTTATAGTTGTTGTTCTATTCCAACAGTCTATCTCTGGGATTGCCATGTGTAGGTGGGAGGCCTGGAATTCTCAGCTTGGCTTGGAGACTCCTAAGCAACACTCCTCCTTGACCAAGCTTTCAACCTCCCTGCTTCCGCCCCTGCCTTCAAGGTCCTCCCGACATGAAAGGCGCTACACAAATATAATTTTGTTCCTGTTGTTTTGCTTTCAGCGATGGAATGGAAAAAAACAGCTCTGCAAGGAAACCACGGAAACAGTGATCAGATTAGCCTCCTCTGGCCTCAGTTATAATACGCTTTTTATTATGGAAAATAATCCTTGCATTTGGTGTAGTGCCTTAGCGTACTGTGAAGGTTTAAGATATACCAAAGTTTAGGCGTAAATGTGTCATTTTTCTAATAAGTGTGAATATAGCCAACGCTTTGCAATTCTGTGAACCACAGGTGGTGGTACCGGAAACGAACTTTTCAGAAATATACAGAAGTTTTCAGAAGTATTTCACAAGTTCATACTTACAAATGCGAGAGTTAGTATTCGCTTCATGGCTATGTGTGAGGCATTGCTGTAATAATACTTCTTATTAATAATGTTACCATTGCGTCATCAAGATGTTTCAATTTACTCACACAATTTACTGTAAAGTGTAGTGACTGTGTATCTTGTAGGCAGACAATTTGCGCACAGCAATAATAATAATAATTATTATATAGCGAGTTATCACATCTTCAAGACGTCTCAAAACGCTTCACAGAACATACTGTAAAGTGAATTGACTGTATATGTTGTGGGTAAAACACAACAGCCAATTGCGCACAGCAACGTCCCACAAACAGTCGTGAATTGAAAGACCAAATTATTATTAATTTTTGAAGGGATTATTACCCCTGGAAAAGCGATCCACCAATCAACTAACAACCGGTTTCCTACTCACTGCTAGTTAAACAGAGGCCTGTGGAGTAAGGAAACTTGCCTAGGGTTTCACCTGCCCGGGAATGGAACCTCTCGCTTACGAAGCGAGTGCTCTAACCACAATATTAACATTATTTTTCTCCTCCCAGGGAATGAAGGCCCTGATGTGTTGATAGTTTGCCCCTAAAGCAATCATATGTGACCACCGTCCATGCTCCTTTTATTCTGTTTTTTGTTTTGTATAATGTTGACCCTACAGAGCACTGCACACACATGTGCATTTCATCTCCAAGTGACATATATTCACATCGGAGACTTGGTAACGAGTCTAAAATTTCCTTTCAGATAATTACAGGAGCTATTTTTAGAAATGAAACTAACATTTATCTCTGGTATTCTAAAGATCTAGATCTAAAGATAAACATTACTGCAATAATAGCAATTAACATCAAGAAGCTACATTTACATAGCACCTTTCATGTCGGAAAGATGTCTCAAGGACTCCTGTAATTCAATGGTTAGAGTCTCGCAAGTGAGAGAACGTGGTTCGATTCCCAGCAGCGCGAAACGTTACAAGTTTTCTTACTCCACACGCCTCTGTTTACCCAGGGGTAAGTAGGAACCCGGTTGTTAGTTGATTGACGGATTGCTTTCCTGGGGGTAATAATCTGTTCAAATAAATAATTTTAAATAATTTGGTCACTGAATCCAAGACTGTCTGTGGGACGCTGCTGTGCACAATTGGCTGTCGCGTTTCACCCACAAAACACAGTCAATTCACTTTACAGTATAATCTGTAAAGCGCTTTGAGACGTCTCGAAGACGCGATGAATCGCTATATCAAATGCAAGGATTAATAGATTATAAGGCGTTTCCCAGAGCTGGGGGCCTGTCCTGGAGCCGTGGGGAGGGAAAGGGAACGATAGCCAAAAGTCTATCCAAAAAGGAGGACCTTTTATTGTGTTTGGCGCAGTTGGTTGCATTCTCGAGTTAGAAGGTTGTGGGTTCAAGCCTCACATTGGGAGTTGGAGCTCGTGCAGTCCAGGCTGACTCCCTACTGCGCTGCGCTGTCGAGATGAGATATTAAACCGAGATCCCGCCTGCCTGTTCAGGTCATGTTAAAGATTCACGCAGCGCTATTTAAAGGAGAAGGGGACTTTCTCTCTCTCTCCTGGTGTCCTGGCCATCAACAACAACAACAACAAGATTACATGTGTATAGCACCTTTCACGTGGGGAGGACATCCCAAGGTGCTGGACAGTGTACAGCATTTCAGATCTGAGCTGGGATCAGGGGGGGGGAGAAGGGAGGGGAGGGGAAGGGGGGTGCCGATGGCATGGTCGAAGAGGAGGGTCATTAGGTGGGACTTGAAGGAGGGTAAGGAGGGGTGAGGCGGAGTGATTGGGGGATGGAATTCCAGAGGTTGGGGGCAGAGTGGCTGAAGGCTCTCCCGCCAATGGTGGGGCGGGTGGGTCGGGGGACGTGGAGCAGCCAGAGCCGGCTGAGCGGAGGGAACGGATTAATCCTCAAGATTAAAAACAGTGGTTCCAGAGAGCGAGGGTAGAATGGCTAAAAATCGACCTCTGATACTGGGGCAGTTGGGCAGTGGACGTGAAGCAGATCGGGGGTTACTGAGCGAAGGGAGGGGCAGGGTCAGTAAGATCACAGAGGCAGGATGGGGGCAGGATGAGAAGGGACTAAGAAACAATGATAAAGATCTTGAACTTTATCATGTGGGGGATGGGGAACCAGTGGAGCCGGTCGAGGTTGGGGGGGTTGATGGGGGTCACGGAGCCTGGTGTGTGAGAGGACACGAGCTGCAGAGTTCGGAGTAGTCAGCAGCTTGTGGAGTGAAGAGATGGGAAGTGAGCAATCAAGCAAATTGAAGTATATGAGTAAAGGAGATCACATTTATTTTGCAGTTAAAATTAGATCACTTGTTTTCAATATCTAAAATAGTTCAACGTTGTTGAATCATGTTTTTTTTTTGAGGGGAGTGGATTTTTTTTTTACTCAACAGATAATTAATGCCTGGAACAGGGTGACTGGGAAGAGGGTGGGACAAGTGGGGGAGAGGGGCGGGAGAACCCATATTGTAGAAGTCTCCATCCTTCAAGTGAGACGTTACTTAGAGTTGCCAGGCAGCTGCAGTAAGGCATCCATGAAACGGAATAAGTAAGTCATGTCAACAATTAGATTTAAATTTAGCACAACTTCCTGACATCTGCACTGTGCTTTCAATACAGAAGCTATGCATTGCTAAGGGTGGCTCACTGAGAGAAGTTATACTCACTCAGCTTCTGATGTTTGCAGGCAACGGGAGCGGGTGATTAAATCATTACCACAGAAATCTAGTCCAAGTTTTCCAATACCCTTTCACACACAGAGGAGTGGAAATCTGGAACGCTCTCCCTACCACAAAGCATCTCATCTGAAGGACGGATCCATTGAAATTTTCAAGACTGATGTGGATAGACGTTTGAGGTGGATGATAGGTCAGAGTATCAAGAGATATCGGACAAGGGCAGGTAATTGGACTTGAGGTACAGATCAGCCATGATTCTCGCAGACTCAGAGATGAGTGTGCGCGAGGATAATCATGAGTATCTGACTTTTCTGACTTTTGAATAAAAAATGATTTCAATAACTTCTGACTTTTGAGTAAAAAATAATTTCAACAAAATTTTTTGAGGTTAAAAAAAATTCCTGATTTGCAAAGGGTGAAACTTTGCTGAGTGAAAATTACAGTAAATGGTTAGTAATCCAACCACCACTGAAAATGCTATACCCTAAAAACAAAACCAGAAGTTGCTGGAAACACTCAGCTGATAAAACGGAATAAGGAAGCCAATGCCATCAATTAGATTTAGCACAACTTCCTGACATCTGTATTGTGACCTCTCTTTCTTGGTAAACAACCATTATCTGGTAAGATAACCAAGGTCAGCTTGTGGGAAGCTGCTTCATTGAGAGCCTGAAAACGTCCCATAATTTCATCATAGAGCTGCTCGTTCACTTCACTGCTGTTTGTAGGCTATCGCGGTGAGCAAACTGACTGTTGGGTTTTGCCCCTAAAATACACAATGCCTTTGAGACCTTCTCCCAGTTGTATCAAATTAATATCAGAACAATGTTGAGCCGTGAGTGACTCAGAATGAGCTGGCGTGAAGATAAGATAATGTCACGGAACAAGAGGACGTGTCAGAGGGGAAACGTTCTCTCAGAGGGCAGTCAGGATTGAATAAGATCCCGGCCATAAAGTATTGGAGTAGAGTTGACCGGGGAGAGGAGTTAGAGGGGATGGGGAGAGAGAGTACGGCGTTAGGAAAGGTGGTCAGATTGACAGCAGTGCAGGGTAGGGGTGAACCCCTCTTGTTGTCTGGTAGGTTTCCTGGGTTGTGAAGAGCAGACAAGTTTGGAGACTGCCCCAGAGATAGGCAGGAAAGTGACGGCAAAAGTGAGCCATAATAATAATAATTCTAAATCTTCGTCGTGACAGTTAAATCCCTCCATGGTCTCGGCCCTTCCTACCTCTTCAGATGAAGAGGCTCATGATTTTATATAATAATAATCTTTGCATTTTAATATTGTGCCTCATCACGTCGCCGAGACATCTCAAAGTGCTTCGCAAGCTACACTGCAAAGTGTAACGACTGTGTATTTTGTGAGCGAAAAGTAGCAACACTAGTTTGCACACAGCAACGTCCCACAAACAGCCATGGAGTGAGTGACCGATTTTATTTGGGGGATTGTTGGCCAGGACACCGGGAGAGAGAAACTCCCTCCTCTTTTTGAATAGTGCCGCAGGATCTTTAAAGTCCACCTGAACAGGCAGACGGTTTAGTGTCTCATCCGAAGGACAGCACCTCCGACAATGCAGCACTCGCTCAGTACTCTATTCGAGTGTTATCTTAGACTATGTGATTCCAAGACCCGATGTGGGGCTTCAACCCACAACCTCCTGACTCAGAGGTGAGAGCGCTACCACTGGCACACACTTCGAGGGTCGAATTGCTGCTCACCGTTCCTGATGGTGATTATAACAGACCAGCATCGCCAACGTATCCAATTCTGACGAGGAACCTCAGCCCCCGGAAAGCCACAGGTTCCAATCCGCTCGGTTTGGGTCGTTCCTATACTGCCCCCTAAAGGCCAATGCCATACTATAACAACAAAAATAATAATAATCCTTGCATTTGATATAGCGCCTTATCACGTTAGTCAGTACTGACGAAAGGTCATCAACCTGAAATGTTAACTCAGTTTCCTCTCTCCATAGATGCCGTCTGACCCGCTGAATGTTCTCAGCGACGTCTACATTTGATACAGTGCTTTTCACACTTCACAGGATTTACTGTAAAGTGTAGTGATGGTGTGTTTTCTAGGTGAACACGGCAGCCAATTTATACACAACAACATCCTGCAAACAGCAATGAAGCAAATGATAAATATTATTTGGGGGATTGTTGGCCAGAACATTCAGAGAGAGAAATTCCCTTTTTTCGAATAGTGCCATGGGATCCTTAATATCACCGGCCTTCAGAGGAAACGATAGACTAAAGTCTAACAGGCACAGCTGTGATGTGAATGATCAATGTTACCTGGGGCATCCAAACCAGACTGAGAGTTCCACACATGGAGACTTCCCTGTGTCTAGAATGCAATGCACACTCTCTCCCTGGAGGGACATGTCCTGCTTACCTAAATTTGGAGAACATTAGGCACAGCCAAGACATTGGAGTAACTTCTGGAGTCTAACCAGCTAAAACTGCATAGATTATTCAGGAACCATTGAGAGCACTACCTGCCAACCTTTCCCGCTGCTTGTCCAACTAGGACCACCTGTTAGGGCTTTGGCTGCAGGGTTAACAGGAGCTGAGTGGGTGGATTCCCTGCCCCAGTGACTGGTCTGCCATCCAAGTCCTGCCGATGAGCCAAGCTGTGCTGTCGTCAGCAGTGAATGCCCTGGAGTACTGGGGACACGCCTGGCTCAGGAACTGGACTAGAGACTGTCACAGAGGGTGCACTCGATTCAGATATTCCATTACCAAGCATGCAAGGATTATTGGGCGAAACCTTAAGCAAGTTTCCCTACTCCACACACAAACACAGCTGGTTACCAGCTGCAAATAGGAAGCCGGTTGTTAGTCGATTGGCTTTCGCTTTCCAGCGGTAATAATCCACTAAAAAAAATTGATCACTTCCTGTTTGTAGGATAACTCCTGTGTGCAATTGGCCACCGTGTTTCGCCCACAAAATACGCAGTCGATAAACTTTTCAATATATTCTGTTAAAAACTTTGAGACGTCTCAACCATGTGATAAAGCGCTGCATCAAATGAAGGATTATTCTTCTTATTATTATCGTTGCTCAGCAGAACCCGACAAGATATCGGATATGTCTTGGCTAATTATTGTAAATTGTACGAAGCTCTAGCCAGTAATTGTGGCTTTGTGTTATCCTCTGTGCTGCCCACACTCTGTTTGGAAACCTGATCATAAGCGGCAGTAGTCCTGCAGGGGTCGGAATTGATTCGGCAGCAGTGTCCTCCACCAGATCCATATAGATCAATACTGCCCCCGCCTGGCAAACCCGGGAATAGCATTCCAAACTCAGCAGCGTTCCCATCAACTATCCCAGAGGCACGGTACTCTCCTCACCTGTGAAGCCGGGGTGTTCAGTGGCGTCCGTGCTCGTTCAGGGAACCTCGTGACGATGGCAGGAAGTGTGGATCTGTCATGTTTTCGAGACGTCTCAAAGCGCTTCACAGGATATACTGTAAAGTGAATTGCCCGTATATTTTGTGCAGCATCTATGGAGAGAGGAAAGTGAGTTAAAGTTTCAAGTCGATGACCTGTCAACAGAACAGGTCATTGACCTGAAATATTCACTCACTTTCCTCTCTCCATAGATGCTGCCTGACCTGCCATGTGTTCATAGCGACATCTGTTTTTATTTCAGATTTCTAGCATCCGCAGCATTTTGACTTCTGCTTTATCTATAAGCGGCCGTGCAGTTAAGCTGAGGTTACACATAGCCACACTGTGAACTTACCCCCCACCCCTGCCTCTCCCAGTGAACAACATTGCTGTTTCTCACTTCTCTCTCGTTTTGTGTCAAATTTTCATTGAAATACATGACGACATTTGGCTTCAACCAGTTTCCGGCACTGAGTTAAGTTCCGCATTCTCACCAGCCTATCCGTGGAGAGATTCCTCCTAAACTGCCTGTTAGCCCTATTACAGACTTGCTGCTACGATATTTATACCCTATCGTAATAAAAACAGAAGTGGCTGGGAACACTCAGCAGCTCAGGCAGCATCTATGGAGAGGGGAAAGTGAGTTAAGATTTCAGCTTGATGCCCTTTATACCTTATTGTTTTGCACTTACCAACAAGTGGAAACAGTCAACATCCACAATATCGAATCCTTTCACAATCATAAACCCCTCAATTAGACCCCATCTCAACCATCGCAAGTCCAGAGAGGAAAGCACTGACCTGTCTAATCCATCCCTGTACCTGTATCCACTCACTTGCCACTATCAATGTTAATACGCCACCCTTACCTGTCCAGTATTCCGGTGACCAGAACTGTACACAGTGTCTAAATGTGGTCTAACCAAGGTTTGATATAAACAGAACATGATTTATCTACTTTTGCACAACAACTTGCATTTCTACAGCAACCTTCAGCATCTCAGAGCACGTAGCAATGCCGCGGGAGGGGAGAGGTGACAATGGGCACGGTTGAAGAGGAAGGTCTTCAGATGTGATCTAAAGATGGGGAAGGAGTGGGCAAGGTGTCGGGATTGAGGGAGAGAGGGTCCTGATATTTAGGGTGTAGTGACTGAAAGCACGGCCACTGATGGTGGAGCGGAGGGGACGAGGGACAAACAGAATTCCCCCCAATAAATCTACTCAATTCACTCCATGGCTGTTTGTGGGACTTTGCTGTGGGCAAATTGGCTGCTGTGTCACCCACAAAATACACAGTCACTACGCTTTACAGTAAAATCCTGTGAAGCACTTTGAGACATTCTCCCGACAAGAAAGGCACTGCATCAGATGTCAGGGTTATGATTATTATTATAAATAGAAATTTTATCGGCTCGGACGTATAATTGTGAACATGGTGCCAGCTGGACAAGTGCTGGACAAGTCCAGCTGGACAAGTGCTGGACAAGTCCAGCTGGACAAGTGCTGGACAAGTCCAGCTGGACAAGTGCTGGACAAGTCCAGCTGGACAAGTGCAGGGCTGAATTATGCAACATTTAGTGAGACATCACGTGCTGTGCTGATAGAGTTTCAGGGTAACTGACAGTTTCTCTGGGAAGAGAGAACATCAACTGCAGCGATTTGATGACATTCAGTTTCAGTTGAACGGGTTGTCGTGTGGCGCTGTGTGTTTGTGCTCCTGCATTTCCTGTCAGTGCAGCTGCTGTGTTTGTGGAGGAGGGAGAGGGCAGAATGCCAGCCTAAGGGTACCAGCCCACTTGCCCTGCCCCTGACTCTGCCCACCTCAGCTCCCTGTCAAGCCAGGACTCTGCTCTGCTCCTCCCCAGTGCCAGAGAAGACCTCGTTCTTCCCAGTCATAAAATGTCTTGTTGTAAAGTCTTTCAAAAGTTCCTTCAAAAAGAAAATATAATAAATTGGTCACTTCAATCTACGACTGTTTGTGGGACACTGCTGTGCGCAATTGGCTGCCGCGTTTCACCCACAAAATACACAGTCAATTCGCTTTACAGTATATCCTGTGAAGCGCTTTGAGACGTCTTGAAGATGTGATAAGGCTTTATATCAAATACAAAGATTATTATTATTATTATTATAAGTGCAGGATTGAAAGCTGTTTTAATTTTGTTTTGTCTGTCTATTCAGGTGGATATAAAGGTCCCGCATCACTTTACAAAAAGAGCAGTGGAGTTTCTTTCCCTCTCCCTCTCTCCCTCTCCCTCGCCAACAATTCCCAGATAAACTTGGTCACTCACTTCATGGCTGGTTGTGGGTCATTACTCTGCACAATGGCTGCCACGTTCACCCACAAAATACACAGCCACTGCTTTTTTGTTTGATCAGCCCGACACATGGGGAAACCCATCACCGTTGCTTAAGAGCATCCAACCTAAGCTGAGAATTCTCTGCATCCCACCTACACATGGAAATCCTGGAGATAGATTGTTGGAATGGAATGCGCTCTCTCTCTCTCTCCCGGGAGGGACATATCTTGCCTATCTAATTCCGGAGAGTATTAGGCCAGGTTGGCAAGAGCCAAGGCTTGGGGAACGGTGTCTCTCTCAGAGCCTCACCAATAGCCAAAGACAGTACCAGGTGATAACTAACCAAGTGCGGTTAAGGGTGATTGGCACAGATGGCACCGTACAAACCCCATCATGACAGGTCAGCATCTGGAAACGCTTCACAGATACAACCACCGAGCGAGGGTAGTGGGGTGTGGGGGTTGGCTGGAGGTGGGGGGAGAATGACTGAAAGCTCGGCCAGGAATTCAAGGAGATCTTTGACTAAGGGCGGGAGGGGGTGGCAATAGAAAGGAATTTGGGGAGGGGCGCTCCACAGAGGCTATTGTCTTCCATGATGGATGGATGGGATCCTCTTCTGATCACTTGTTTTCACCGTACAGCGGCTCAGTTTGAAGGTGGGAACTGTTGAGCTATTCCCAGCCGATCACACTATCGGTCATTGAGAGCTCAGTCTCTGTGGGAGGGGCAGCAAAGCTGAGGGAGGAGCAAGGCTGAGGGAGGGGGAGCAAGGCTGTGGGAGGGGGGCAAGGCTGTGGGAGGGGGAGCAAGGCTGAGGGAGGGGGAGCAAGGCTGTGGGAGGGGGAGCAAGGCTGAGGGAGGGGGAACAAAGCTCCAGACTCACTTGAGACAGGCTTGTGGCTGCATTTGTCATGTCCCGGGGTGCTCTGCTCTCTGATGAGCTCCTCTCTCTGACGTCTCCGTGGCACAGAGCAAAATCAGAAAATCTTAAAGTTCAAAAGGCCGAGTGAGCAACTGGCTTGTTGACAGTGGTCACTGGCCAGAAATGTGCCGCAGGGCTGGGGTGATAAGGTTAACTGTCTCCAGGCTGGTCAACCCATCAAAGCAACAACAACTTGCATTTATACAGCGCCTCTACATGCAGGGTAGCGTCTCAGAGGTGACAATGATGGAGTCCAACGCTGAGCTGGGGTTTGGGGAGCTGAGGCACACGGTTGAAGAGGAAGGTCTTCACGTGCAAGTTGAAAATAATAATAATAATAATCCTTGCATTTGATATTGCACCCGGTTAAGTCTTCCGGACGTCTCAAAGCACTTCACAGAATATACTGTAAAGTGAATTGACTTTATATTTTGTGGGCGTAACATGGCGGCCAAATGCACACAGCAGTGAGTGTCGGAAAGTCATAGATTGAAGTGACCAAATTATTTTTTTTAAGGGAAAAGCGATCTGCCAATCGACTAACAATCAGGTTCGTACTTGCTCCTCGTTAAACAGAGGTGTTTGTGTGGAGTAAAGGAACTGGCCTAAGGTTTATCCCTAAGGGGAGGGAGGGGACAATCGGAGGGATTGAGGGAGAGAGCTCAGGGAGGCAGCAAGTAGTGGAGTGAGGAATAAGCAGGTTGGAGAGGTAGGGAGGTGCCAGGGCATGAAGGGGATTTGAGGATGTGAGGATCTTAAAGTCGATCCGTTCGGTTATAAGGACCAGTGGAACTTGGAAAGAACTCACAAAATACCAATACGTGAGAAAACCAGATGAGCTTTTTTTTTGCTGCGTCTCCTGACACTGGAATGGTGTCTGTTTTGTGCTTATCTGACACCTGCCAAGCCTCACATTAACACTTCCTGTGTCTAAAACAGACCCATTGGATGTGAGTCTCTGATATAAACAGCTCCACATGTTGGAATGCACGTACAGTAAGTCTCTTTGAGATCCCGTGATGGGAAACAGCACTGCATTGTGACAGCGCTGAACAAGACTGGGAGCTATGTGACAGATAACCAGTGTACACATCCAGGCAAGGATTTAATCCTGGAAATGTAAGTGGAGGGAGAGAGGGGGGGGACAGGGTAAGAGGAAGCCTTATTCTGTCTCTAAGCTGTGCTGTCACTGACCTGAGAATGCCACTGTAGAGGAAGCTTTACTCTGCCTCTAGCCATGGGATCTTTAACGTCCACCTGAGGAGGCAGACAGGACCTCAGTTTAACACCTCATCCAATGACGATACCTCTAACAATGCAGAGTGTTTGTCTCTGTGGACTGTATGAGTTCCAAGTCCCAATGTGAGGCTTGAACCAACAACCTTCTGACTCAGAGGTGATAGTGATACTAACTGAAGCCAGACCTTCAACAAGTGGACAAATATTGGCCTGTTATTGTCTGAAATCATGCCGCCTGATCTCTTACCTCCAATGGGGTAAGCAGACAGGCGGGTTAACACCTCAGCCAAAGACAGCACCCTTCAAACACCTCAGAGCTGACTGCCATGATGGTTCAGGATGTGGGGGCTTGAACCGATAACTTATTAACCCCAAAAGACCATGTTCCCAACTGGGCCCAAACTGTTTATGTTGAACGTGAAAAGTGTATTGGGTCTCTCTCTGAGCTCTCCTATTTGCGTTCAGCCACTTGAGGTTTGTATGTGTAACTGCCTCTAACCAATAGCATTACAGCAGCTTGGCTTTGTGCCACTTAACTTGAGAACTATTTTGCCCACAAAATATGCAGTCAATTCACTTTACAGTATATTCTGAGAAGCGCTTTGAGCCATTTCGAAGGCGGGATAAGGCTCTATATCAAATGCAAGGATTATTATTATTATTTCATACAATACCTATAAAGCTGAGGAGAATTTTTTTCACACAGTGAGTTGTTCGGATCTGGAATGCATTGCCTGAAAGGGTGGTGGAAGTCGATTTGATAACAACTTTCAAGAGAGAAGTAGATAGATATTTGGGGAGGACATATTTGCAAGGCTATGGGGAGAGAGCGGGACAGTGGGATTGATTTGGATTGTTCTTTTCAAAGAGCCGCACGGACACATTGGGCCAAATGGCCTCCTTCTGTGCTGTATAATTCTATGATTCTATCCTATGATAAAGCCAAGGTCTCAAAAGGTTTCCTTCACAGGGAATTGTTTTTAAGTGTAGTGACTGTGTATTTTTAGAGGCAAACCAGCAGCCAATGTCTCATCGCAAACAACCGAGAGAGGAATACTGAATTTATCCGCAAGATTATTGGCCAGGACACTGGGAGAAACTCCCTTCTCTTTTCCAACAATGATACGAGATCCTTAATGTCCACCTGAACAGGAGACAGGAACTCGGTTTAAGATTTCATCCAAAGGACAGCATTTCCGACAATGGTGTGAAGCTGCGGCTCAAGTACAGTGTCGCTGATAGGAAGAGTACATTTCAGTAAACACTTCACCGGATTGCAACAGCAGCTGTTACTCAACCTCAAACACACGATGAGTCAGCCAATGTAAAGCCGATAATATTTTCTTTCTACTTAATATCCAGCAATTATAAAGTGAGCTAAATGCCATCAGAGACAATTTATAATTG
Organism: Callorhinchus milii; assembly: GCF_018977255.1. Lineage (NCBI taxonomy): Eukaryota > Metazoa > Chordata > Chondrichthyes > Chimaeriformes > Callorhinchidae > Callorhinchus > Callorhinchus milii. Next base: position 8,806,829 of record NW_024704763.1, on the reverse strand, counting down.
CAGGACGTTAAATGGAAAGAAAATTTAAAATGACATAAGAATCTTCATTAGTGCTCTAGAGGATGTTCACAAAGTCCGGTTACCCTCCTCACCCCCTTGTTTTTTTCTTACAATGAATGTTTATTTTCTGATGCAGATGAGTCGAGTGTAACAATGTCTGATCCCAGTCACGCCCTCCTCACTGACTCCATGTTACGGAAGATGTGGCAATGAACATGATGACAGATTATTATCTGCCATGTAAATGCTGGCGCTCACACACTTACACACACACCCATCCTCTGGATGGTTAAATACAGTTAAACACTTGTGTTGAATACAATGAAGTAACTTCTAAATACAATTATCATCATTCTTGCACATGTTTCAGTTGTTGGTCAGTGCTCTGTAGAAAAAAAAATGGGGAAACGGGATTTTGTGAACACTCTGTGTAGTATAATTCACACAACTGCAATGGCTGTGAATTTGGGTCACAAGACGAAGCAGTCAGATTCAAGACCTACCTCTTTGCTCGTGCTTTTGCACATGTCTCCCCTCCCCACCCCTTGGCTCCCATCTCCAGCTCGGGGGCCAAGTCAGCAGTGTCAAGCGCTTTCGAGACATCCTCCCGACGTGGAAGGCAGTTTATTGTATAAATGTAAATTGTACTGTATTGTATTACAAACAGGATATAATTTCCTGCGAATTCTAAGTGAGAAAAAACAATTTAATTCATCTGATTCTCACTGCAACCCATCAGCACTGCCAGAAAGATAACATCAATGAACCATAGCAAATCATAGCAAAGAGGTTACAGTGACCAGTTTTTGGTAGCTGAACGCCAAGGCCAATTTGCACACAGTAATGTCACACAAAACAGCCTTGAGGTGAATGTCCTGTCTTTCCTGGAGACAAAAACAGAAGTCGCTGGGAACACTCAGCAGGTCAGGCAGCATCTATGGAGAGAGAAAAGTGAGTCAACGTTTCAGGTCCATGATTCTTCGTCAGAACTGGGGCATGTTTCCTGGAGGTTTGTTGGTGAGGACAGGCGAACTCTCTTCTCAGTGTGATGGTACCAGAGTGCCTCTAGCTCCAATGGAACCGTATAGCAAAACGGGACAAAGTGCTAACAACAACAAGATTACATTTCACGTTGGGAGGACGACCTAAGGCGCAGTGTACAGCATTTGAGACCCGAGGTGGGGTCGGGGCGGGTGGGGGGGAAAAGGGAGGGGAGGGGAAGGGGGGTGGCCGATGGCATGGTCAAAGAGGAGGGACTTAAAGGAGGCTAAGGAGGGTCGAGGCGGAGTGATTGGTGGATGGAATTCCAGAGGCTGGGGGCAGAGTGGCTAAAGGCTCTCCCACCAATGTTGGGGTGGGTGGGACGGGGCACGTGGAGCAGGCCAGAGCCAAGGGGAGGGAGCGGGCGGGTTGGTAGGGGGTTAGGATGTCGCAGAGGTAGGGTGGGGCGAGGCCATGGAGCGCTTTGTAGGTGAGGACCAGGATCTTGAACTGGATCCTCTGAAGGATAGAGAGCTAAAGGGGACAAGGGGAGGCACATCAGTAATCTCAAGACATTACAATTTCAAGCACCTTAAAACTATAATGGACCACAAAATAGACAGTCAGTTTACTTTACAGTGTATCCTGTGAAGCATTTTGAGATGTCGCGAAGATGTGATAAGGCACTATATCAAATAATAAGTAATAATGATAATCCTTCAGTTTGATGTAGCACCTTATCACATCTTTGAGACGTCTCAAATGCTTCACAAGGATTATTATTATATGGTGTAGTCTTTAACACTCTCACCTCTGAGTCAGAAGGTTATAGGTTCAAACCTTGTGTCGGGGATTATAGGCCGACACACAATACAATACTGGGGGAACGCTGGTTGCATTGTCGGAGCAGCCGTCCTTCAGATGAAATGTTAAACCGATTTCCCTTCTGTGTCTGTTCAGGTGGACATTAAAGATCCCGCGGCACTATTGGAAAAGAGAAAGGAGTTTCTCTCTCCCGGTGTCCTGGCCCCAGATAAAATTGGTCATTTACTTTGTGGCTGTTTGCAGGTCGCTGGTATGCGAAAATTGGCTGCCGCTTTCGCCCACAAAACACACAGCACCTGCATTTGTGGCAATTCTCTGCAAAACTCTCTGAGATGTTTGTTATAACCTTCGCATCAAAGCGAGTGTTATTATTAATATTATAATAAATACCGGCGAGAAATGATTGAGTGAACATTATTACTCTGTTATGAAACCAAAGCTTTATAAATCCTCCCCTCCTTCCCCTCTCTCCGTTCTGTTGCCTTTTTGATGAGGAGTGAAATCAATTCTGTGGTGATGGGCAAGATAGAGGACACATTAATCGTAAAGTGGATTATCATTCAGAGAAGGAGGTAAACAACAATGAGGCGGAATCTCATTAGGACCTGCATCCTCTTGTCAATGACAACAGCAGCTGCCAGGCCCCCAGCAGGTTTGCTTGGCAACAGCTCTAAATATACACCACAGGAGGAGCCATATCATTGCGCTCACTAAACAACAGTGATGGAGGACAGAAGAAGGGAGAGAGAGAGAGAGAGAGAGATGGTGGGGAGGGAGATACAGGACGGAAGGAATGAAGGAGGGAGCTAGAGGGGAGGGAGAAAGCAAGAGAGATAGAGGAAGAAAGGGGAGACAACAAAAACAACTTGCATTTATATAGCGCCCCTCGTGCAGAGTAGCGTCCCAAGAGACACAGGAGATGAAGGGAGCGAGATGGGGGAGGGAGAAGAGGAGGCAGTATGGCTCAGTTTATAGCACTCTCGTCTCTGAGTCAGAAAGTTACGGGTACCCATAGAGCTATTGGGAAAGCGAAGGGAATTTCTCTCTCCTGGTGGCCTGGTTGACAATTCTCCAGATAAAACTGATCATTCACTCTAATGGCTGTTAGTGGGAGATTGCCGTGTGCAAATAGCTGCTGCGTTCAACTAGAAAGTATAATTGCTACACTTTACAGAAACCTCTGCGAACCTCTTTGAGACAATGACGTGATTAGGTGCTTCATAAAATACAAGGATTATTATTATCATAATGGACTAAATGGCTTATTCCTATTTTTGGGGACAGGAAAACACTGAAAATCACAGAACATTCACTTGGCTGGTATTAGTATATCTTGGATTGACAAGTGGGGCATAGTCTTAAAATTACAGCTTGGCCATTTGGGAGTGAAATTAGAAAGCAGTTTTTCACCCAAAGGTTAGTAGAAATCTGGCACTCTCTCCCCCAAAAGGCTGTGGATGCTGGATCCATTCACATCTTCAAGACTGAGGTGGATAGATATTTGTTAGGTCAGAGTATCGAGGGATACGGGGCAAGGGCGGGTAATTGGAATTGAGGTACAGATCGGCCATGATCTTATAGAATGGCAGAACAGGCTTGAGGGGCTGAATGGCCTACTCCTGTTCCTATGTACTTACTGCGAGATAAACAGAGGTGTGTGGAGTAAAAAAACTTGCCTAACGTTTCGCCCTGCCCGGGTGAGGCCAGCTCTAACCATCAAGCTACAGGTGTCCACAAATTAGTGGGGCAGTTTTGTGTGGACAACATAAGGCACAATATGAATTGCAAGTCTGATTGTTATCAACAGTCGTTGTTGTGTGAGCTGTAGGGACGAGCAGGCAAGCAGGCAAAGAAGGAGTTAATGTGTAGAGAGGTCACAAATTCAGAGGAGGGAGGGAGAGAGCGACAATCAATGACTGACGTGTGCACAGCTGGGAAGGAAGCTAGTGGCAGCTGGGAGCTGGAGTGTGGGGAAACGCTGTGAAAGGAGGGGCAAAGAAAGGGGTGCGGCAGCTGGTCAGGGGGAGGTGTATCCCCTCACTGTCGGGCGTCTACCTGTACCCGGTGCTGAGAAGGGTGGGTCTTGGTTGAATTACCTCAAAACGTTCCACAAAGTTGGAGCCGAAGCACCTGCTCTATGCAGAGAAATTTCTGACGAACACCATCCCAGATCCCCGAGCAATCACCAAGTGGTCCGCGCGGCAAGTCGTTGAAACCGTTCGAAAGGGGGAGAGGGCAGACCCAATCGGGAAGTACCCTGCAGTGATGGTCAGCTACATCTGGCAGAACGCCTCATCACCGGCCCTGACCAACAACCATCAGGACATGGCCTGGCTGGCAATAAAAGAGACCTCAACCCTCCCCTTCAGGACTTTCCTGCATGGTCAAGCCTTGTCCAGTCAGCGCTGATCTCGAGTCAACTGCAGAGGCAAGGAGACTGTGGACCACCTCTTCTTGGAGTGTTGGTACGGGAAGGTGGTTTGGGAACAAATGGAATAGCTGCTCTCGCACTTTGTCCCTGGGTCCCTGCCATCACGGCACTCGGTGCTGTACGGCCTCTTCCCGGGGACACACAGCGAGACCCACATTGAGTGCGCCTGGAGGTTCATAAACTCGGTGAAGGGGGCCCTTTGGCTCCCAAAACCAGGTGTTCTGAGTATGCATTGAGGGATAAGCTGAAGCTCGGCTCAACAGTGCAAAGGCCAGATGGGGCCTGACCCCAGCTGGAGCTGCTCCTGTGCTCACCGCGCCCTCATCGGCATCACATCCCCACCTGCCAGGACCCCTACCTAGGGCGGGGGGAGGAGGTGGGGTGGAGATATTGGGGCTGCTCAATGGGTAATCCACCAACACACCCAAAACTGTAAATAAATGTGTGTAACCCAACCCTGTAAATGTAGAGGGACGCTCGAGATGTAACGAAGAGAGTCCCAAAAATATATGTATGTCTGCCTGCTTCCCCCCCAAACATAAAGGGGGAGCAGGAGGGATTTAGGTAAAGTCTCACCGTCCGTGAAATGACGGCAGAGCCTGGACTAGCCACCCGAGTAACTGCTCCCTGTTGCTAAAGGGCACAGAGCCCCGGCAGGTGGTGACGAGGCTGGGACTGGTTGGGTATATAGTGCATGTGTATGGGTTTGTGTTTGCGAGGTTTCCGGGCGTGTGTTTGAGTAAACACAGTTGCGTACGGTGTACATCAGGGCGCCATCCGAAAGCGGCAAGTGGGCTTTATCAGGGTGTGTGGGCGCGCACAAGGATGTAGTGCACACAGGGGAGATTCCCACCTGTCTTGAAGGGAGCATCCCNAAAAAATGTGTGCACATTCTGTATCCTGCCCACACTCTCCACGAAGGGGTGGGGAAGGGACAAAATGTTGCATCTTCTTTTCTGTAACGGGTTTGATACTGTCTGAGATAAGTGTAAATATATATCAACACATGTACATATATATTTATATATAATTTGTTCAAAAAAATCTGTTCCTATCAGTTTAATATCTGATCAGTGCCCGATCTGAGGACCATATATTGAATTGATTGGAACAGGGAGATGGAATAGGGGCTTGGTCCCTCCACTCCACACATGGACCTGGTATTGCAGGGTTTCCAGGCACACAGCACTCCTTCTTCAGATCTCAATCAATGAGGCATAGACAAATCCTCACTCAACTCCCACACTGAGCAGCTGCTGTGGGATGGTGTGGGGCTTGCTTGGTGTGTGTGTGTGTGGTTGGTTGCTCACCCAGAAAACACACAGGGCACTTTACGCTGTTTACGGTGTGAAGCACTTTGAGATGTGTGGATGACATAAGGAGCTTATATTTATATACGAGTTTAGAAGGTTGAGTTGTCATCTAATTGAGTTTTTTTTAAATAGTAAAGGGATTCGATAGGGTAGCTACAGAGAAGTTGGACAGGAAACATAAGGCAATTTCTCAGTCCCTGTTGTTGTTGATAGTAGTAGGTAATAATAATCTTTGCATTTGATATAGTGCCTTATCACGTCTTTGAGTCATCTCAAAGCGCTTCACTGAGTATACTGTAAAGTGAATTGACTGTTTTTGTGGGCGAAAAGGACAGCCAATTGCACACAGCAGCGTCCCACAAACAGTCGTGGATTGAGTGACCAATATTGTGTGTAATAGTTGCCATCTAGGGTCCGTGCAACCCACTGGAGTCTGATCAGATGACAAGAATGGGGAGCACAGCTATCACGGACCACAGTCACTGAAGGGTTCCTCATTATGGGGAGCAAGATCTGTGCACAATGAAGGTTTTAAAGCCACCTCTAACACATCAGTGTACAAAATGAAGCACTAACAAAGGACACACACTAACAGAAGTACAAGTGCTGATTTTTAGACACACCGACCTTTGAATGAGGCATTTCATAGAATCATACAGCACAGAAGGAGTCCTGTAGCTCAGTGCTTAGAGCACTCACTTTGCAAGTGAGAGACCTGAGTTCAATTCCAGGCAGAGGGCGAAACCTTGGGCAAGTTTCCTTACTCCACACAGAGCCTAATAATAATCCCTCCAAAACCAAAAATAAATTGGTCATTTTCAATCTACGACTGTGTGTGGGACGCTGCTGTGCGCAATTGGCTGCCGCGTTCGCCCACAAATATAGTCAATTCACTTTACAGTATATTCTGTGAAGGGCTTTGGGATATCTAGAAGACGTGAAAAGTGCTATATCAAATGCAAGGATTATTATTATTCGGTCCTTCGTGTCTGCACTGGCTCTTTACAAAGAAATGCCAAATCAATCCCATTCCCCCGTTCTCTCCCCATAACTCTGCAAACGTCCTCCCCAAATAATCAGCTAAAGTGCGGTTCTGTCTGCCGGTTCAGGTAGACGTTAAAGATACTATGGCACTACAACAACAACAACAACAAGATTCCATTTATAAAGCGCCTTTCACATCAGGAGGACGTCCCAAGGCGCTGCACAGTTGGGTCATGACCCGAGCAGGGGGGAAATGGTCAGGGTGAGGGGAGGGAAGGAGGGAGGGAGCGAGGAGGAGGAAGAGAGTCGAGAGGGGAGCTGAAGGCACGGTCAAAGAGAAAGGTTTTGAGACTGGCCTTGAAGGAGGAAAGGGAGGAGGCGGCGAAGGCACTGGGGATGGAGTTCCAGAGCCTGGGGGCTGAGAGGCTGAAGGCCCGACCACCGATGGTAGGGCGGTTGGGGCGGGGACGTGGAGCAGACCAGAGCCAGAGGAACGGAGGGTACGGGCAGGTAGGTAGGGGGATAGTAGGTGAGAGGTAGGAGGGAGCAAGGCCGTGGATGGCCTTGTAGGTGAGGATGAGGATCTTGAAATCAATCCTCTGGGGGATGGGGAGCCAGTGGAGGCGAGCGAGGGTGGGAGTGATGTGGTCCCGAAGCCTGGTGCTACTTGAAAAGAGAAAAAAGAGAAAAGAGAAGGGAGTTTCTCTCTCCTAGGATTCTGGCCAACAATCCCTCAAATAAATGTGGTCATTCACTTCAGGGCTGTTTGTGGGACACTTATGTGCAAATTTCTGCTGTGTTTGCCTACATTATACAGTCACTGGCCTTTATAGTAAATCATATGAAGCACTTTGAACCACCCTTCCAACATGAAAGGTTATATTAAAGGCAAGGATTATTTTTTTTAAAAAAATGATATAAGAATATCTTAAGTCTTAAATCTAAGAATATGTTATTAGATATTCTTAGACTGCCTTAATACACAGTTAATCTCCTGAGCCTATTACTGCCCTATGCCCAAGAATTTACTGCAAAGGTAACAGAGCGAAAGGTTATGAAGATTATTTGCAAATTAAATTACGTAAACATGTCGTAACAAAATCCCATTGCACATTTTACCACCGTCACCTAGTCAGATTAGCCCGACAATTGCTGTCTGTATACCTGTCCCCTTGGAATAAGTGAACTTCAGCAAAGTTACTGGAAACTTGGATAGCTTTATTGAGGTTTGCCTTTGGCACTCTGAACATTGCTATTACTGTACTGACCTAGTGCAGGATGGTATTAATAGCCTACCTATTGCCTGAGAATAGCATGGAGGAACCAGCTACAATGCAAAAATCCAACCCAATCCAGTGACCACAATTGCTGGTGAAACCCAGTCCACATGGATGTGAACACTGATTACTATTGAGTATAGGAGACATTTGGCCTGAAACCGTTTAATGAAATGGTGTGTAAATGAACATGGCATTTGTAAGCAGGGATATACTGTGAGAAGACTTTTGACCTTACCCCCTAACCCCTGATAAAGTAGGCAAGGCACAAGCCACAGGTTTAGCTGTCTACCCATTAACACTGCATGTCAATTTGTTTTGAACAAAGCTGGGTGTCTGAAACGTAACCGTATTTAACCCAATCCAAACCAGACAGTTCCACATATGTATGCCACCCACCCACAGTCATTTCCTTGTGTCTAATGCAACATACACTCTCCCTGAGGGATTCATCTGCTTAACTAATTCCAAAGAGTGGTAGGCGCAGGTCGGTGAGCGGAGGCTTGGGGACCACATTCTGTTGGTGTACAGTGAAATTCGGCTAACTGAATATCAGATAATTGAATAATTCAGGTTATCGAATAGAATTTAGAAATCCCAAGCCATGTCAAATTTAAGGATATGGATCAGCTAATTGATACTGTATACGAATATCTCAGTTTATTACATAATTTTCCTGTGACCATTCCTATACAATTAATTAATCCGAGTCAGAATAAATGCATAGACCCAAATCACTATAGTTTGTAATACAAAGCTGTAGTCTCAGTAAAGCCTACATTAGGATTGCTCAGTTTTTTTTAAATGAAGCAACAAATTTCTGGAAAATGAGTTTTGTGTAAACGATGCTTGTTTTGCTACCGTTGCTTTTGCTGTATGTAAATGCACATCATACTGGCATTGAGATTTGACCCATCTGAATTCAAGTCTGGTTAAATGAATAGTCCGGTTTAATGAATCATTGACTGTCAAATTAAGAATACAATTAACCAAATTTCACTGTACTGCAAAAATGGAATAGCTTGCCGTTGAGAGCATTGCCATAGGATGTGTGTATATGAATTTAAACGTTACTTTCTGTTTAGTGGATTTCAGTGATATTGATTAATAAACTGGCAAGCTTCCCGCTGCGTGTCCAGCTAGTCTCAGCCTGCCCATTAGAACTATAACTTGCTTTTATATAACGCCTTTCACGCGGGGTAGTGTCCCGGAGCACTTTACTGTACACTGTAATTAAAAAAACGTGACTGAATGGCTGTTGTTCACTGAGCAGTGGGAGCGGCCAGGGTTGAAAGCTGCAGAAGGCAGTAGGGTGGGGCGAGGTTGTGAACAACAAGAAGATTATGTCGGGAGGACATCCCAAGGCGCTAAAGGGATTTAAACAGGACGACGAGGATCTTGAATTTGGAAAACAGGAACCAAGGTCCTATTCATGGCAATAAACTGATGTTCCTATATTAACAAAATGGCTGCGCAATGGATGAGCAACTTTCAGAGGACAGGAAAGTTACATTTTATTGGTAACCAGAGCCTCTTACAGTAGTTATTTCAGCACTACTAGTGAAACTATGAACGTCACACTAGATTAACTGATGCAACCAAATTGCATGTGCAGTATTTAAAGACTGCACAGATAATCTCAACACATATTCATCTATCACAAAGCAATTTTTACACTTTAATACCTACTCCTTCAAAACCACATATATGCAAAATGACCATTACTTCTCGTATCTGTTAACAGCAGAGTTGAAACGTAGCCCTGTTTGAAGGTTTGATTAGATTAAGCAGCACATTGCTGTGGTGCCCTGTGTAGTGTTACACTCTGATATGGTGAATTTGGCAGGTCAACTCAATGTTTGCAGCCACACTACTCCATGACCTCACCATTGGCAAGTAATTATAGTCAAATATCACTGGACGAGGCACCAAGGATTACACAGGGGATAAATAGATACATCTGGTGGTCAGAACACTTTTCTGGACCCGAGGGAATATGTTGACGTCAATAGCATATATTTTGTTCCTCTATTACAAGTGTGACTTTTTTTGGAACGTGAAACTGCATGATAACTTCTTGTTGATGATGCAAGTTATTAATATCTTTTTTTAAAATAAGTATCAGGAGACATCAAGTCATTGGAACTGCCGAGGATGGGTGGCAGAGTAGATTAACACTTTTTCTTTCACTTTGTGTGTTGGGTTTGATCACACCCAAACTGGCTGGTAAAACTCTTCCAGCGTGAAAGGAATTTGGGCAGATTGTAAACTAGAGACTTATTTATAATGGGCACAAGCCCACAGCACTCATCAGTCTACAAATTCACTCAATAAGGAACGGCTCTGTGGGAAAAGAGAATGTCACATAAAAAACAGTGCTCGTGTTGCCTCTCAAAGCTCTCCAGTCAGTCCCACTCCCTCATACGCCGATACATTTCTCCTTTTTGGACATGGTATCAAATTATGTCATAAAAGTTAGAATTTGGTCTGGAGTATGGTTCCAAGTGAGGAAGTGCACTAATTGCACCAACTGTTAAGATTAATATCAAACCGGTAAGCTTGTTTAAAGTAGGTCAGGCTGTAGGTACACTGAATCACACGGTTCCCCTGGTTAACTCAGACACACTTCACATGGTGGCCTTTGCAGGTTCACACAAGTAACTAATTTCCTGCAGATTGCAATATAAACTGCTTGTTTGCAGTCACTAATAATGACTGGGTAGAGGTAATGGATACCTTAGAAACAATTACAAGGCAGTGGAGTTCTGTAGCTTAGAACACTCGCTTTGCAAGTGAGAGGATCAGGGTTTGAATTCCGGCAGGGCGAAACGTTAGCCAGATTTCCTTACTCCACAAAACTCTGTTTACCAAGCAGTAAGTAGGTACCCAGTTGTTAAGTTGATCGCTTTTCTGGGAGTAATAATCCCTTTAAAATAAAAATAAATTGGTCACTCAATCCACGCCTGTTTGTGGGACACTGCTGTGCCCAATTTCGCCCACATATTCAATCAATCAGTCGATCCACTTTACATTATATTCTGTGAAGTGCTTTAAGATGTCTCAAAGATGTGATAATGTGCTGTATCAAATGTAAGTATTATTATTATATCCAATCGAGCTGCTGTCCTGATACACAAAATCATATGGCAATTCAGCTCTGGTTTAGATTCAACAATGGAAGTCATATCTTAGTTAATTTCAATTAGTTTCAAACATTGATGTGCAATGTCCTTATTGAAGGATGAAATGAGGATATTCCGTTCTACTTGCAAAATTTAGTGACTGTTGATCTGGACTGGCTTATTCTGCTCAATGCAATGATTTTCTATTTCTATTTATAAATGAATCTATACTGATCTATAATTTAAATTATTAAGCACAGGGAAAACTTGTCAACTGAGCAATTAATTTGCTGTTTATAGAAAATTTGACATGGACTATGATGTAATAAATAATAGCTGATTACAAGACCCTCAAATGTATGCACTAGTTTATTCTATATGTACAGAACTGAATGTCTCAACTAAAACAAACATTTCTGGAACTGTGTTTTCTGAACTCAATAGTACACTTCAATAAAACCATTTTAACTGGAAATACAGTAGATGATTACTCAGTCAATAGGAAGAGACTTAATTTTTGATTCAAAACGCAAATGGGATTTTTGATTACTTGACTGACTACGCAAAAGCATGCAGTCAGATAATTACGTACACTAGCGAGTTATACTAGCAAGTTGGCGAGACTGAACTATAGGGTAGCACTTTGTTTCTGTGTGAGATGTTATATATAAAAAAAGAACTTTCCGTTACTGGGTTCCCAAAACACTGAGTGACATTGCACTCACACACAGGGAAACAGCATTTGCAAGCACTTAGGATCCTACAGGGTGAACATTTAATTTTCTACTTCGCTACTACATCCCAGAAGAGATAGACACAAGAGAGAATTGCATTGGAATTTTCACCATCAGTTGCACAATCCCATTCTATCTAATGTTTGCATTACTAATGAGCTCATACAACTATTTGCACTGTTCCACACGCGGAAACTAAAACATTCGGGTGAGGGGAGGGAAAGATGAGAATCGAGCATTCCCACAAAATCTGGGTCATATTAATAATAATTCTTGCATTTGATATAGCACCTTATCACATTTTCAAGATGTCTCCAAGCACTTCCAAGCACTATATTTTACATACTGTAAAACAGTGACTGTATTTTGTGGATGAAACACAGCAGCCAATTGCACCCAGCAGGGTCCCAGTTATGGATTGATTGACCAAATTATTATAGTTTTTTTGAAGGGATAATTATTACCCCTGGAAAGTGATCCAATTGACTAACAAGAGGTTCTTACTTACTGCTAGGTAAACAGAGGCTCTGACCACGATGCTACAAGACTCCACATGGAGGATGGGGAAAGTTTTCTTAAGATCCCCAAGTTTGTACATTGCAGCCCTCAGACATTTGGGGCAGTTCACTGCACGGGAAATTTCATATTCCAATATGGACTCTCTCAAAAACCCTTAGGGAATTTTCTGGTATAACTTATGTTAACATGAGGAAGGAACAGGTATGGAGTAGATTTGTGTCAGAAACACACATTCCTCGAGAGAGAATATGAAACCTAAAGGAACAGTAATTTAAAAAGTATACATTTTGTGGTCTAATTGTATATAACCTTTTAAACAATCAATAACTTCCATCCAAAAGATCAGAGGACTTCTCTATCATTGGGAAGCTATATCCAATACCTTGCCGCTACTCTCTTGGGAGTAAATCAAAGCCCTCTCAATGGTTTGGCTGTAGTGCCTGAAGATATTTTTTGTAAAATGTTGTCTCCTTTTGTGCTTTTCTCTGAAACTGCCACCTATTTGGGTTGTCACCTTTAACTCCATTTCTACTGGTATTCAATCCAATGTATAAAGAGCGGTCAATTACTGAACTAAATCAGCAAACTACAAGTTATTAGAAGTCTACTTACTCCTCATCACACAAAGCCCACAATATTTTTCTAGCCCATCAACAATTTAACAGACTGACCTTTAAAATGTCACCGAGGCTGGAATGAAAATAAACTGGTGCTAATCCAGCCCTGGAAGCAGACACTCGCACCAATCCAGCAATTAAAGACAGTTAATCAATCAAATTTATATTGTAGCAAGTCAGTCTCAATTTATTCATACATGACTGAACTGTATAACATTGGAATAGAAGCCTGTTCACCCCAATGATATTGAATGAGTTAACCCAGTCTGACTATAGGATAGTGGTGGAAGTTCAAAGATCATTGAATAGGTCACTTTCACCAGATAGGGAATCACCAATTTGAGGTAATGTTTTTACCACATTTATTCTACAAATTGAGATTGCTGATTACAGTGCAGACGAGGGACACTCACCTATTAAATCTTGTCACATCTCATAGATGTATACTTGACATCTTCAGTCACATGACAGAGCACAAAACCCTTTTGTCATTTGTTAAGAATTAACAGGATTACTGATTAAAATGTGAAAGCTGGAAAAGTAAGAAAAAATTACAATACTTATCTCCCCTGCACAAAAATTACTTTACAGTAAATCCTGCAAAGCACGTTAAGCACCTCCCCCTGAAGTAAAAAATACTGTCCATCCAAAGATTTTTTTTATCTCAAACATTTGGCCCATTATGTCTATCCTGCGGTTCACTCTATGACTAGAGCACACATCCTTAAATATTATGAACTTAATTTGATTTTAAGTGGCATTTAATGATTTATTCTACTGAATTGTTAATTTATTGCACTGTTTGGTAGAAAACGTTACTTCTGAATGTCGAGGGCATCAAATATGTTCATAGGGCAAAACCGAGATGGTTGAAAGAAGATAAATGTGCCCTCATTGATTAAAGCGCTGCTGCTCATTCTAAGCTTACTGGCATTTTAGAAAGCTGGTATTAAATCTACAATTCTGTTCTTTATTAACCTTGAGAAGACAAATCTCACCAGTGAGTTAAAGACGTGCTGGAGTCTGAGTCAACAAGCTTAGAAGCAAATCGTTGAATCAAAGAATATATCTCTCTCCCACATGCATTGAATGCTTTTCAGATTGAGCTATTCTAATGCTTTACCCTGCAATGCAAATATATCTAATCTTATTAGATTAGAGTCCAATGCAAGCCTATTTTATATGTCCGTTTGTCACCCTTCTCTTCAGAATTTGGTTTCAACAAAAGAGGGGGCGAATTGTGGGTGAAATTCAGCAGCCAATTGCGCACAGCAGTGTCCCACAAACAGTCATGGATTGAGTGACCAAATTATTCTTGTTTTTTAACCTCACATGTTAATCTGCTTACTTTTGAGTTACCAAAATAATTTGCAGATTTTGCCTTAAAGCAGTCTACCTGGGATTCCTTGCTCAACTCTACACCACTCAACAACATGCCTATGGATTGCCATCACTTAGTCCACCCAAAAGCATTTTAACAAGAGCTTGTTAGGATAGCTGCTACTAGCAAGAAGCAATTAAACCACTCCTCAAAATGGCACACATGCAGCTCTAGATGCCTAGCTGGTGTCAACTACTCACCACATCATCAGGGATAACCAATTGGTAAAAGGGGCAGACAGCCAAGTCCACATTCTCTTTAAGACAATGCAACAATTTACGGTAAATTTGACATTTTATTTTTAAACAGCTTTCTATAAGGTACAGAAAAACAGAATGTGAAAAGAATACACAGACTTTCAACATTATGTTCTGTAAACAGCAATGACATAGTCACACAAGTTAAACAAATGACAAAAAAATCTTCAACATAATTATCACTGCTCAGAATTGATCAAAAAAGCTGAATTCAGCCCAGAATGCCTAGGGAACATCTAGGCAATATGATCAAATTTTGCTTACGCAAAAGACAATGAAAATATGCACCTTTTACAGGGCGTAAGAACTATGAGTATTACACAGCATTTATTCTAAGACTACCCTCTCCCAAATGAACTATAACAGGAGTGTGTGTGTGTGTGGGGGGGGGGGGTGCGGGGGAGGAAAGAGAACACAGAATAGTAATGTTCCTTCACTCCTCTTCAGACGACTGATCAATGGGGTATACCATGAACAGGACATCAGGCCGAGTTGGAACCGAGGGATGGCCTGGTCTCACAATCTCAAAGCCCATGAAGCTGAAAGTCCTCAAAAGCAAGGCTGTTAAAAGGAGGAAAAGGCAACAAATTAGTTTTAATTATTTGCACGCAGTGTAGTTCA
Source organism: Callorhinchus milii (assembly GCF_018977255.1). Classification (NCBI taxonomy): domain Eukaryota; kingdom Metazoa; phylum Chordata; class Chondrichthyes; order Chimaeriformes; family Callorhinchidae; genus Callorhinchus; species Callorhinchus milii. Next base: position 8,791,767 of record NW_024704763.1, on the reverse strand, counting down.
CATACTTTAACTACTATGGATCGAGTCCCTTCTTGTTCACTAATAGGAACTATTCAATCCTCAAACTTTCCCTTGATTTCTATTTCTTATTTTGCTCCAATTTTCATATGCAAATCCCAGCAAATCCAGTAAAGTTCTTACCTCGATCCTCTCTGTTTTTTAAGAAGCAGACAAATACATTTTCCACTTTCATTTTCTCCTCAGCATATTCTAACAGCACAGTTAACCTGTCAAATCAAAAACATGTTGCAAGGATAAAGGATTCACAAATAGTTTGCTCACCAATGCAATTTAAATCTGTAAACTAGTTCTCGGAAAGAGAATTATTGCATTCAAACTAAAAATTTGTTCAAAACAAAAAATCCCAGTTCTGCTTATTGATCTTGGTCAGGATCTTGAATACATCTATTCAGTGTGAACCACTCATATTCCATAGCTTCTCCTCATGCCTTGGTACCTAATTTAGCTGGCTCTTGCTATATCCTTTCTAATACAGTACTGCAAACTGTAGTCCAGAGACATGCATCACTGAGTGGGGAGAAAAGGGCATAGATTTGTACTAGAAAAAGATTGATGCAGCATGTAAAAACAGTAATACAACAACTCTGAAATGATGAGATTAAATTCTCAATCCTATCTGAATTAAATTTCTATCTTCACAGTATCAGAGTATTAAAGTTTTAAAGGAGCTGATTGAGTACAACGATTAGAAAGAAAGAAAAATCTCCCTTATTAAATGCTCAACTGAAAAGACAGGCACACAAGCAGATGGGACCACGGTGTAACCCTAACTTCTAGATCAATACCTCCAAAAAGACAAACATCCTTCTTCAGTCCAGATAGACAATATTGCCCTGATTTTGCTCTACTGCACTTCTATACATATCCAGCACACAACTAAAAGCACAGGTCAACATGGCTAGATCAGGACCCAGGACACTATCTTGAAAAAACTTACAATAATCAGAACATTGAGGTTTTTATATATATATATATATATTACACACACACACCACAGTGGCTGAAGCAAAAAATATCAACATATTCCATGGAAAACATGATGAATAAATGGAGAAGGGAATAGACTGATATGGGAAAGGTCGAGCCCCTTCACACTCAAAGTATAAACACTAGCATGGACGAGCTAGGATGAATGACCAGTTTCTGTGCTGTAACAGCACAACTACTCACCCTTCTTTGCTCCCTTCTGCTAAAATGCCATCAGGAATTTCCACAAAGAGATTCTTATTAGAAAAGAATGTATCCCACGTAGAGATCCTGGAATCTGTCAACTTGTACTGGAAATGGATAATATGCTGTTTTCCATCGACTGGTAGCTCTTGCGTTACAGTTAGCTTCTCATCCTGAAAGCAAGGAAAAAGGTCATGTCAATATTTTAGTGCTAAAACTTTGCTGAGGAAAATTCCATGTCTACTTAAGTTCTGGTGAAAGGTCATGCTGAAATATTAAACCATTTTTCATCTTTCAGATTATGGGACACGCTGGAAAGTCCAACTTTCCAAGTTTTGATTTGTAATGGCTGCACTGTCATTACATAGGTATGAATACCAAAATATCTCAACCACTAAATCACAAATGTTGAAATGTTACAGGCTACATCCAGGTCAGAGCTGTTGAACTCAAATAATACAATATTCAAATGCAAATATTATTGGGTAAAAACTGATCTTATATTCCAAATGCACTTTCATCTCCAATTTCTCTCCAAATAATAATCCCTCCAAAACCAAAAACAATAATAAATTGGTCATTTTCAATCTACGACTGTTTGTGCGATATTGCTGTGCGCAATTGGCTGCCGCATTCGCCCACAAATATACAGTCAATTCACTTTACAGTGTGTTCTGTGAAGCGCTTTGGGACGTCCTCCCGACGTGAAAAGCGCTATATCAAATGCAAGGATTATTATTATTATTCTCTCAGACACTTACAATATTTCAAGGCCAGGTGTATAGACAGGGTTGTTTAATCAAACTAAGAAGTCTCGTGGATTAGGTTTTCACTATCGTTATCGTTAGGCTGAAAATCTATACAAGAACATATAGAGAACAGCTCATGAAAAGAAATCTATCAACCCATCCTGACTGGTAAACGTATTATAGGGCTTATGCTGCAATGCACACTGTCCAGCTTCAGTCCTCTGAAATGACTTACGTAGAGATAGATAAAAAAGGAGTCACAAAATACAAGTAAAAATCGAATGAATACAGTTTTGATATGGATTTGAACTAATCAGACCTGCATACTTTCAACATCTGTTCAAGGCAAATGCATTAGGCTATTCAAAATCCAAAGACAAGAATCCTTGATTGATTTCCAAACCCTGTAGATAAGAGGTTTCCTTGCATTGATTGAATCAATTTTGAGGATAAAATGGAGGTCCAGCATTCAAATCAACCTCAACAGGTCGGATAAAACTTGCGTTTGCAAATAGATACAGAAACATCAAGTGAATAAATTTATGTAGCACCTTTCAAGTCAAGTCGGAAGGACGTTTCAAAACACTTCACAGTTGACTGTCAGCCAAGCTGCTGGAAATTAACAAGCTAAAACAAAATCAGGAGCTGAGTTGGAAGAATCCCTGACCCCAATGACCTGTCTGCCGTTTCAAGTCCTCCCAATGAACCAGGCAGACAATCTGTCATCAGCAGTGCATGGAGTGAAATAGACTGCCGAGACCACTGCAGAGAATTTACTTAATTATGACACTCCAGTGTTAAGCACATTAATGTGGAGCCAGCTCAACCCCAAGTAGACCCTACTTCCTTTCCCTGAGAATAGTCAGCTATTATGATTAGATCTCTTAGACCTTAAGAGTACTACTTGTTGAAGCAGGACTTGTTGAATTTACAATATACCCCCAACTTAGGCATCCAGAATTCAGACTGAATGGAAAATCAAAAATAAAATTCTGCGGGTCTGTGATGTAGACTCATCTCTCCCAACGTGTGCCCCTGTCTCACTGTCCTTGCTTGCCTTCATGGTAACCAGGGACATCAACTTTGATTCGATTTGAATTCTGAAAGGAGACGATGGCTTATTTGCTATCTTCTGCTAGTGGATTCAAACAATTACAATGCCATTACCTGCATTTTTCAGCACTGAAAAATGGTGGTATCGGCATTGTAAATACATTTAGCCAGAAATTCCGTCTCGCCAGACCGGACCTCCCCTCTATTAGTTCAGCTAGTTGGGTTTAAGTATATTGTCACAGCAGAAAACATAAAACTACTGTTCACTTAAAAAATAATTAGCTTGAAGTCATTTTAACCATCTGCTTAGCAGGATTGTTCAGTATGCTTTTGTGTATTAAAAATAAATACTTACCAAGTGTAAGAGAGCTGTAAGAGTGTGATCCCTTCCATTCCCTCGCCCATCCGGGATCTTCACTGATGGGTGAGGGACATCAGGAACACCACAGAGGCCCTGGACCGAGGTGCCTGCAGTACTGACGTTGAGAGGTGCCACACAAAGAAGAAACACTACTGCAAGAACGAAAACAAACAGTTATTAGAATTGGGTTCCATAATGCACAATGTGATTCTATAGGTAAAAATCTTATTTTTTTTAAACTTTACTTATAGTCAATACAGAGAAATTCAGATTCTTCACAGGTGTACTATAGTATGATCGTATAAACAAATTCTCATTTGTTAGATATTAAGAAAGCAATGAGAAATCTGTGCAAAAGCACTTAAAGCAAAAGGGAAAACAAACATCGAATCTTACATTTCTCCAATACTTCTTTTGACATTGGAGTAAATCCAGTTTCACACAAGATTGGGTCTGAAGCATGCAGCAACCCGTTTCATTGCTTTTCTTTTAAAATTCATTGGAACTACAGTATTATCAGTTTCAATAAAAGATGACTGCCAGCATTCAAATCAAGGATAAGTGATACAATAGACAACTGTCAAACCACAACCACACTACCACTAAGGACAACCAGCCACACAAAATGGTGTGTACATTATTACAGCGCAACTCTACTATATCATGGTCATTTGGGTTCAATCGCATAGACCCTACCCCCTGCACACAAAAAACTGCTGGATCTTCAAGTTGCTGAACTCACTTCTTGCATTATGGCTAAGAAGCACTCCTACATAAAGGGAACTAACTCAACAACAACAACAACAAGATTCCATTTATAAAGCGCCTTTCACGTCAGGACGATGTCCCAAGGCGCTGCACAGTTGGGTCAGGACCCGAGCAGGGGGGAAATGGTCAGGGTGAGGGGAGGGAAGGGAGGGAGCGAGGAGGGGGGAAATGGTCAGGGTGAGGGGTGGGAAGGGAGGGAGCGAGGAGGCGGAAGAGAGTCGAGAGGGGAGCTGAAGGCTCGGTCAAAGAGAAAGGTTTTGAGACCGGCCTTGAAGGAGGAGAGGGAGGAAGCGGCGAAGGCACTGGGGGATGGAGTTCCAGAGCCTGGGGGCTGAGAGGCTGAAGGCCCGACCACCGATGGTAGGGCGGTTGGGGCGGGGGATGCGGAGCAGACCGGAGCCGGAGGAACGGAGGGTACGGGCAGGTAGGTAGGGGGATAATAGGTCAGAGAGAGCGAGGCCGTGGATGGCCTTATAGGTGAGGATGAGGATCTTGAAATCAATCCTCTGGGGAATGGGGAGCCAGTGGAGGCGAGCGAGGGCGAGAGTGAGGGTGAGGGCGAGGGTGGGAGTGATGTGGTCGCGGTGTCTGGTGCGGGACAGTACACGAGCTGCAGAGTTCTGAATGACCTGCAGTGTGGAGGGAGGTGGCGGGAAGGCCGGCGAGGAGAGAGTTCCCATAGTCCAGCCTTGAGGTGACAAAGGCGTGGACCAGAGTTTCAGCCGCGTGAGGGGTGAGGTAGTGCCGTAGTCTGGCGATGTTCCGGAGGTGATGGAAGGCGGTGCCAGTTGTGGTGCGGATGTGAGGGAGAAAGGACAGCTCAGGGTCGAACAAAACGCCGAGGTTCCTGATGGCTTTGAGAGGTGGAGAGTGCGGATGCTGATGCTGTCAGCGCCTGAGGTGCGGAGGCGCTGACGTGAGCCAATCAGGAGGGCCTCAGTTTTTCGCACGTTGAGCTGAAGAAAGTTGTCTCTCGTCCAGGACTCGATGTCGGACAGGCAGCTGTCAGGACATCGGTGGTCGTGGAGTTGAGAGTAGAGGAGGAAAGGTAGAGTTGGGTGTCATCCGCATACATGTGGAAGTTAACCCCATGTCTGCGGATGATGTCACCACAGGGGGAGCATATAGAGGGTGAAGAGGAGGGGACCGAGGACAGAGCCCTGAGGGACACCACATGAGACAGTGCGGGGGGTGGAGGAAAAGCCATTTGTGGAGACAAAGTGAAGACGGTGAGAAAGGTACGACCTAAACCACTCAAGGACAGTGCCTTGAAGGTTGAGGTGGGAGGACAAGCGGTGGAGTAGGATAGCGTGGTCGACCGTATCGAATGCTGCCAATAGGGCGATGAGGACGAGGAAGCAGAGGGAGCCCTGGTCACAGATGGTTAGGATATCATTGGTGACCTTGACCAGGGCAGTTTCTGTGCTATGGGCAGCACGGAAACCTGACTGAAGATTACTACTGAAAACTCAGTAGTGCTTCCTACCCTACAGGATATGGAGTCCTGTAGCTCAGTGGTTAGAGCACTCGCTTTGCAAGTGAGAGACCTGAGTTCAATTCCAGGCAGGGCGAAACCTTGGGCAAGTTTCCTTACTCCACACAGAGCCTAATAATAATCCCTTCAAAAACCAAAAACAATAATTTTAATTGGTCATTTTCAATCTACGACTGTTTGTGGGACATTGCTGTGCGCAATTGGCTGCCGCGTTCGCCCACAAATATACAGTCAATTCACTTTGCAGTATGTTCTGTGAAGCGCTTTGGGACGTCCTCCCGACGTGAAAAGCGCTATATCAAATGCAAGGATTATTATTATTATTATTATTACCCCCAAGAAGGGTTCTGAGCAAAGATGAACTAAATATACTATATTAAAAGTAAACTTGTGCATTGGCAGGGTGCTTTATACACTATTTTTAAAAGAACATGTTTTTTGTTTATAAACTATTTATAAAACATTGGTTAGACTTCAGCTGGAGAATGTGTTAAGTTCTGGGCACCACACTTTAGAAAGGATGTCAAAGAATTGGAGAGGGTCCAAAGGAAATTTACCAGGAATGAGGGATTTTGGTTATGAGAGGCTAGGGAAGCTAAGACTATTCTCCTTGGAGTAGAGAAGGTTAAGAGGAGACTTAATAGTAGTTTTCAAAATAATGAGAGGATTCTTCACTTCGCCTCGCCCCCTCTCTGCCTACTTTCAGGTCCCTTCTGAAGACCTTTCTTTTCGACCGCGTCTTTGGTCATCTTCCTCCCCCTGGGTTGCCCCCGGGATTCCTTACTGTGAAGCGCTCTGAGACACCGTCCAGCATGGAGGGCACTATATAAATCCAAGTTGTTGTTTCGATGGGGTGAACAAGGAGAACCTATTTCCACTGGTGGATGGGCCAGTAATCCGAAGACACAGATTTGAAATAGTTGTTAAAAGAAACAGAGGTGAGATCAGGAGAAATTTTTCATACAGCGATTTGTTGGGGTCTGGAATACATTGCCTGAAAAGGTGGGGGAAGCCAATTCGCTAACAACTTTTGAGAGAAGTAGATAATTATCTGGGGAGGACACACTTGCAGGGCTAGCAGGGGAGTGAATTGTGCAGCTCTTTTCAAAGAGCCGGCAGACACAATAGGCCAATTGGTCTCCTGTGGTGTATAATCCTAGGAAGTTAGAATATGGCCCTGCAGCATCTAACCTCAAGAAAAAATACACTTCAATAGATACAAAAATATATTTAATAGTGACTTTTTTTGAGCCAAATCCCAACTGTGCCTTTGTATTTTTTTAAAAAACAAAACTTATCCTATACTCTGAATTCTTCAAACCTAAACGATATTCAAAATATTTTGACAAGTATTCAGTAAATTTGTTTAGGCTCATTAATCACCAACAACAGTGCCAGACAGTACTGTAGGTTTTGTAGATACAAGAACCTAGATGGCAATCATTAAGATCAGCCAAGATACCACGGTTGCCAGACGGCATTATACATAAATTTAACATTCAAAAGTAGGATATTTGTTACAGTAAACCCCATTAAACTGGATTCCAGATGTCCAGAATTCAAACATAGCTGGACTGGATTAAAAAAAATTAAAACATTTCGGCAGACCTGCATGTATGTAGATGGCCACTCACTGAGTGTGCCCCACTCCCCCACCTTCCTTGTTGACCATCAGTGGCCAGGCAGGGATATCGACTTTGAGTCAGTTTGAATCCTGGGAGCAGAAGATATTTGCTAACCCTGCTAACCAATTTTAGTCTGAGGACCAGATTCAACTTTGCTATCTACTTTGTGTGATTCAAACAATTACAATTATGTCCCTTGGATGCCTCCCAGAGTGGAGGGCGCTGTATAAATGCTTATAAATTGTTGTTGTATAAGGGATCTAAAAGAGAATTTAGAAGGAACTTCTTCATGCAAAAAGTAACAAGAACATCGTACTCACTGCTCGAAGCACACAGTAGAGATGCATTTAAGGCCAAGCTAAATACATTGAAAGAAGGGAATGGAAGGGTATCGGGTGGGTGGAGACTTATTCTTTTATTATTGGCGTTCGCCCACAAATATACGGTCAATTCACTTTGCAGTATATTCTGTGAAGCGCTTTGGGACGTCTAGAAGACGTGAAAAGCGCTGTATCAAATGCAAGGATTATTATTATCATGCGGAGTGTGAACACAGGAACAGACAAGTTGGTTTGATTCACCCGTTCCTGTGTTGTGCAGTCATTATAAATTTATGTAATGTTCTGTCCTGTCAAACATCAACCTGAATGACTTCCAGCTTTAATTGCTAAATGTAAACAAGAACACAGATCTCCTGTTTGGTTCTCAGAAGCACCTTCTCATCTCAGTTTCATCAATCTGCATCGTGCTCACTTTACCTCATGGCAGTGGAGTATATAATTCAATCCCTAGCTGTCTTTCAAACCTGATAAGTTGACTCACTTCCTCAGCTTCCATTCACCTCCACCACTAGCTGTCCTCCAGTCCATGTTCTCTGCCACACCAAGCTCAGCCAGTCCATCATTCCCACCCCTCCATTCTCCCTCGACTCCTTTAGCTATCCATTTCCCAGCAGACTGAATTCAAGATCATTGTCTGGATTTTCAAATTCCTCCATGGCCACAATCCACCCTAGCTCTGTGACTCTATTTGCCCAGCTGCTCTCTCCATTCAGCCTGCTTCATATGCCCCACCTCATCTCCTACCATTGAGCTTTCAGCCATTTCGCACCCTCTGTGGAACTCCATCCTGAAGCATCTAAAACAGACACATTCTGGTTACTCAATTCCAGAAAATATAAGGCAAAAACCAAAGCCAAGAGGACCCCATATTGTGCATTAGTGTACTGCTATAGTTTGTTCAGCTAAACCCACATAGGTCCCCCTAACAACACTGTTTTCGAGGTCCAGCTAGAACCATTTTACCAGTTTGGACTTTGGCTTACAGGATTAACAGAAGCCAAATGGGAAGAATTCCTGGGCAGTGACTTGTCTGTCCCTCAAAGCCTGCCAACAAGCTTACCGTGGACCAGTCTTGCTCAGGAATAGACAATCAAGAGCACACCCAGAGGATCGGACTCAATGCCGATATTCCATTGCCAAGCATATCAGGAGCCACCTCAGCCTCCATAAGTATAGCCACTGGCTAGTTAGAGAACCAACAAGCACAGGCACAGGAAGGATAAACCGAGCGCTTCACATAAGCCACTTGATGTATAGGATAACTCAGCATGAAGTGCTGTGTACAAATCTAGACATCAAACTATAGTAGTAATGCTCAGAAAGACTGAAGGTCAAAAATGGGAGCCTAAAATAGGAGGCATAAAATGCAAGTCCTGCAGATCCTCAAATGGGTCAGGCTAAACATACTAGGAAACTCAGATGCAAATCTCATTCCCAACTTCCATGAAGCCAAATTGCAGCCAAAGAAGGCTCCAGGGCAGGAGAGATCGGCTTCCAGATTCCAGAAAGTTGACACGAGGCAGAGCAAAGTACCAATAACGAGATTTGCAATTTACAAAACTATTTGAAATAGTACTTCAAATTGTCTGTTCACCTCCTCACATTAAGAAGCTGGATCCAAACCGTGGTCCTCCCAAAATATGCAATTATCTTACTCTCAGGTTCATCAACCAGGCACCTGAACAGTTCAAAAATGCCCCCTATTTATTTATTTGTTCCTAAAATGAGTTTATTTATGTGTTCCTAAAAACTTACAAGTTGCATTTCTCTGCTTTCATTTTGCTCTACGACTCATTACAGATGCAACACTAAAGTTGTAGAGTGTGCTTATTGCTGCAAACAGGTTCACGGATTGAAGACAAAACAAATCATGTGATTTTCCTAGCTAAACAGCACAGCTGAGGGGATTAGTGGCAAATACAGCCCAGATATTTCTGAATATGAGCGGCCTGTCTGAATCTAGATGTACTGATATTTTAAAAGTTTAAATTTTCACAGACACTTATTACATTGAAGATCTCAAAATGATTCGCGATTACTGTCAAGCATAGGTTTCTTGTAAGTGAATGCGGCAGCGATTTGCACAAGCAAGGCCCCATAAACAGCTACAAGGTGTACAACCAATGAATCTGGAGGATTGTTGGCCGGAACACCATGAGAAACCATTTTTTCAAAAATCACCGTGGGAACTTTAATAGGCACCTGAAACTATGCATAAAAAAGTAAAATAAAAGACTTTACAAAATTTATGGCATTGGCTGCCCTACAGTCGAAGAGGTTGATACTCCAGCAGTGATGGATGATCTTGGCAATTAGGAGGTGCTATCTATCGGCAATGAAATGATAAACAAAGGTCCTCCCTGTTCAGGTGGACATTAAAGATCCCATGACACTACTAGAAAAGAGAAGGGAATTTCTCTCTCCAGGCATCTTGGCCAACAAGCGATTCCCCGGAAACAATTGATCATTCCCTGTTTGTGGCCGCTTGTGGGACGTTACAAAATACAAAATACAGTCGCGACATTACAGTAAAACCATGCAAATAGACGCTTAGCAGTTTCAACATGACCAAACATGCTCTCCCACCCCCCACAGCCAACCGTCAGGAGCTGAAGCCTCTCCCCCCTCCCCGTGACGCCGAGCTCGTCTCTCTCTGATGTCTCCAGGCTCTCCTCCACACATCCACCACCACCCCCGCCCTCTCTAAGAGGCCAATCTCTCTCTCTCTCCTCCCCCCGCGGCTCAGCCGGGCTCTCTCTCTCTCTCGCCCCACCCCCCTCGGGTGAATTCCCCTCTCTCTATCCCTCAGATTAGGCCGGTCTCTCGCCCCGAGTAACACCGGGCCCTCTCTCTCTCTCTCTACCCCCGCGGGCCGAGCTCCCCCCCCCTCTCCCCGTGTGACGCAGGCGCTTCTCTCTCTCCCTCTCTCCGGGTGACGCAGGGCCTACTCTCCCTCCCCCCGGGTGAAGCCGGGCCGGGCCGGGCCTTCTCTCCCCCGCCCCCCGGGGCTGACCTGTCCTCTGTGTTGATCATGCTGTTGTTGGCCGCCGCGATGCTCCCGTGCCTGTCTTTCCCGAAGCAGTGACTGTTTAGTATCCGTTCCAAGGAGGTTTTCACCATCCGGACGCAGGCTGCCCGCTCTCTCCGGCTAATCTTCGCTGCCGTTGGTGGGGGTGGGGGGGAGGGGGGACCTGACTCTCGCTCTGTCACAACGGCCGCCGCTTCCAGAACCTTCTGGCCGCGCGCGCAGCCGCCTGGCGCTTATATAGCGGGGCCGCGGGGCAGGCTGGGAAGCGCGTGCCGCGACCGTTATTAACCCTTTCTCCGCCGCCCCCTCCCCTCCCCCCGCCATCCCCCTCCCCCCCTCTCCCTCCTCCCCCAGCCCTCCCCCTCCCCCAGCCATCGCCCTCCCCTCCCCAGCCATCCCCCTCCCCCCCCGGCCTCCCCTCCCCCCGCCTCCCCCTCCCCCCCGCCCTCCCCTCCCCCCTCCCCCCAGCCCTCCCCTCCCCCCACCCTCCCATCGCCCTCCCCTCTCCCCCAGCCCTCCCCTCCTCCCCCAGTCCTCCCCTCCCCCCTCTCCCCTCCCCCCCAGCCCTCCCCCCCCTCCCCCCCCCTCCCCCCCCCCAGCCTCCCTCCCCCCCCCCCCTCCCCCCCTCCTCCCCCCCCCCCTCCCCTCCTCCCCCCAGTCCTCCCCTCCCCCCTCCCCTCCTCCTCCCCCAGTCCTCCCCTCCCCCCCCTCCCCTCCTCCTCCCCCAGCCCTCCTCTCCCCCAGCACTCCCCCTCCCGTTCACCTCCCCCAGACTTCCCCCTCCAGCCCAGCCCTCCCCTCCCCCGGCCCTCCCCTGGAATAACAAGAACCATAATAATCCTGGCGGGACGTCTCAAAGCGCTTCACAGGAATAGACTGGTAAGCGAACTAACTCTATTGAAGGGGATTAAGGTGGAGTCCCGGCAGCTCTCAGCGGTTACAGCGCCCGTTTCGCAAAGCGAGAGGATCCGGGTTGGATCCCCAGACGGGGCGAAACGTTGGGCAGGTTTCCTTACCCTATGCGTCAGGTCGAGTAAGGAGACTTTGCCAGGGGGGACCAGGAAGAAACTGTTTCCATTGGCAGGTGGATCGGTAACCAGAGGACACAGATTTAAGAGATGTCAAAGCACCAGAGTGGGGGGGAGTGGAGGGGAAATCCTTTCACACAGCGAGGTGTTGGGATCTGGAATTCATTGCCTGAAAGGGTGGTGGAAGTCGATTTGATAACAACTTTGAAGAGAGAAGTAGATAGATATTTGGGGAGGACATGTTTGCAAGGCTATGGGGAGAGCGCGGGGAGTGGAATTATCGTGGATAGCTCTTTCAAAGAGCCGGCACAGACACGATGGGCCGAATTCTGATGCTGGAGTCACATCTGCACGGAATAAAGCAAGGCGAGGCGAGGCGAAACGTTGACTGGCTTAGCTGGTCTTAGGCGGTTGCGTTCCCGTCTTTGAATCGTGAAGGTCCCACTTCCGGACTTTGAGCTTCGCAATCCGGGCTAACGCTCCAATATGTTGCTTCAATTAGGTGCATGGTCGGGCTTCGGATAAACTGTTAAATTCAGGCTCCTCTCATTTGATACCACAGCGTGTCCTGGACAACAATGCCCCAAATAAAATTGGTCACATAACTCCATGGCTGTTTGTGGGATATTTTGTCTAAGCAGAAAACGCTGTGAAGCACTTTGAGACAGTTCCCCAGAAAGGCATTGTATTAAACGTTGTATTTTGGCTAGAGCACAGAAAGTTGAGAGGGTTTTATTTTTTGACAAGGTGAATAGGGAGAAGCTATTTCCACTGATTAGTGAGTTTGTAACTGGAGGGCATGGATTTAAAATCATTGCCAAAAAAAGAAAAGGGACAGATTAGCACAAATGTTTTTGTCCCAAGGAGTACTAGGTTACAATCAATTCACTTTTAGTTCACTTCACAGTATATTCTGTGAAGCGCTTTGAGATGTCTCGAAGACGTGATAAGGCGCTGTATCAAATGCAAGGATTATTATTATTACAGAATGCCCTACCAACGGCTGGTACTTTGGAACAGTTTTAATAATAATAATATAATCCTGGCATTTGATATAGCACTTTTCACGTCTTCTCGACATCTCAAAGCGCTTCACAGAATAGACTGTAAAGTGAATTGACTGTATATTTGTGGGTGAACGCGGCAGCCAATTGCGCACAGCAATGTCCCACTAACAGTCGTAGATTGAAAATGACCAATTTATTATTGTTTTTTGGTTTTGGAGGGATTATTATTAGGCTCTGTGTGGAGTAAGGAAACTTGCCTAAGGTTTCGCCCTCTGCCTGGAATTGAACTCAGGTCTCTCACTTGCAAAGCGAGTGCTCTAACCACTGAGCTACAGGACTCCACTGTATTATTGAATATGCCGAGCATATTCAATAATTTCAGAGATTTATTTTCTGATGGTCATCGCCCACTAAAACAAAAAGGAAGAGAAAATGACATATTACCTCCTAAACATCGTCTCCTGCCAAAGTAGTTCTTGGAGAATTAAATGACGAGGGCAGTCCCAATGCTGTAGTGGACAGAGCTGCAGCTTTCAACCCACAGCTCACTGGTTCGAATCCCAGTCTGTGTTGAGTTTACTAGTCTTAGCGTGAGAATGAGGATGCTAAATTGACCCTCGACTTCCCAGGGTCAGGGAGGATACAGCCTACTCCCTCTGGAGCCCCCTCTACTGGATATATGCATGTGGGGTAGCCAGTAGACGAGGGGTTGTGAAGTACTGACTGAAGTCCCGGCCTCTGTGTCTGTTCTGGTGGATGTTAAAAATCCCAACACCACTGTTTATAATAATAATAATCCTTGTATTTGATAATACATGATGCTTTATCATGTAATCAAGACGTCTCAAAGCGCTTCACAGGATATACTGTAAATTAGTTTGACTGTATGACCGAAACAAGGCAGGCAATTGAGCACAACAATGTCCCATAAACAGTTGTGGTTTGAGGGTTTTTTTGAGGGATTATTACCCTGGTAAGCAATCCTCCAATCAACTAGTTCCTACTTACTCCTAGGTAAACAGAGGCATGTGGAGTAAGGAAATTTACCCAACATTTTGCCCTGCTTGGGAATCTAACTCAGGTCTCTCGTCTGCAAGGCGAATACGCCAACCACTGTGCTACGGGACTCCACAAACTATAGAACTGAACTATATGTGTAAATGAATATGCAGGAAAACACACCAACTGTATCAGAGCATAGACCAGACTGGGTGCATTGTTTGTGCGTGAATCCTGTTGTAATATAATACTCCCCATCGACTTTGCTTGGTAACATAATGCAGCAAACCATATAATTAACATCTGCTAACACAATTGAAGTAACATGTGACATTTTTGAAACAAATGATATGTTTCCTATTTTCAACAACAAGTTGCATTTATGTAGCACCCATCACGCGGGTTAGCGTCTCAGAGCGCTATCATGAAGGAAACAAGAAAACAACTCTCCTGCATATATCCAAGGAAAAACACAAATAAAATTCATTTTAGAGTTATGGCGTATATCTACAGTCGAACCACACTATAACGACCACCCCGGGGACCAGCAGAACAGATCGTTATTTCATTGTGTCATATCAGTCTTGTCATTGGGATTGTTAAAACTGGGCGTTTGTAAAAGCAGGTTCTTTATACAACAACAACTTATTTGTAGTGAAGTTCATAGAATCAGGAGCAGGCCAGTCAGCCCCTTTAGCCTGTTCTGCCATTCTATAAGATCATGGCTGATCTGTACCTCAACTCCAATAACCCATATCTGTTTGAATAGTACAAATGTATACATATTGGTAAGTGAGCATAAATTCTCTCACCCCATGTTGGGGCTTGAGCCCACACGAGCCTCACAAAGTGACAGAGATGAATTTACATTATAGAATTTGCATTCAGTGATTCATCCACTAAAGTCGCCTGAATTAATACAATACAAAATTACATTTTTATAGCACCTTTCACATTGGGAGGATGTCCTGAGGCACTGGACAGTCAGGAATTTGGACCTGAGCTGAGGGTTGGGATCAAGAGGAGTGGAGGGCAGCAAGTTGGTAGGATGGCCAAAGATGCGGTGGAACAGGAAGGTCTTGATACGTGACTTGAAGGAGGCAAGGGATGGAGCGAGGCAAAGGGAATGTGGGATGGATTTCCAAAGGGTGGGGGCAGAGAGGCTGAAGGCCAAACCACTAATGGTGGAGCAGGCCGGAGCCTGCTGACCAGAATGAGTGGAAAGGGAGCGGAATTAATGGCTGTATGTTTCCTTATCGTAGCTCAGCTCAGCTTCAAAAAGTTTCCCCAGTGATTTAATTTGCCTTGGGTATTTGAAACAAACATAGGAAGAAAAAATATGCTAAAATTATTCTTTCAATTTAAAAATATTTATTCTAACTATCAGAATACTAAACAATACTAAGCAAATGGTAAACCTGTGAAACGGGTTCCCTAAGGAGACAGTTGAAGCAGTAAGTGTTGACTCTTTCAAACACAGATGAGATAGTTTTCTTTTAAGAAATAACATTATGGGATATAGTACATAGGTTGTTCGGGACATAAGTGCATGTGACTGCCAGGAAGGAAGGCAAACTAGATGAAGCTTTAGTCTTCTTTTCATCTAACATTTCTTATGTTCTTATGGTTCTTCTGTAATACTCTTTATTCAATGACTAATACTATTGATTTAGTAATCACTGTATTTTGCTATTCTCCAATCGCACCAAGGAATTCACAGCACAGAAAGCACCATTTGGCTCATCATGCCTGTGCTGGCTCCGAGAGAGCTAAATATTTCATCCTATTCTCCTGCCTTCCCCCAACATACACACCTTTTACATATTCTCCTGTTCAAATATTTATCTAATTCCCTCTTTAAAGCTAATATGGATTCCTTCTTAAAAGCTAATACAGCCACAGTTCCGCAGTGCTGGTCAAAGGGCAACATAGAGCATCACTCAGCAATTGCTCCTTTGCAAATGTGATAGAGAATCCGTTCCTTGGCGGTGGAAGAGAACAACAAGAGCAGTGTTTCAACCTTCTGGTCAGCACTTTACCAGCCATTATTTTCAGGAGCTAACAATTGACGATCCTTTTTGTATTGTGTAGGAGTCACGCTCATATGTGTACAATCAATAACCCACACATTTAGATTCAGCTGCTTCATTAGGCACCACACAGCTGATTCTTAGCAAAGAGAAAGAGCTGCACCATTTAAATATCATGTCATCGGCTTGTCATTGTAGGGATTATTTAAGTCTCGCTGCTTTCTGTACCATCAAAGTCACTACCTTTTGGAAAAAAAGGTTTTGTGAAATAAAATGTGTTTTTATAGCACATTTGTCACAGCTCTGTTTAATCTTGTATTTGACCCTCTTGTTATTGGCTCCCCATTGTCTCTTTTATCTCTCTTCTCAGGGCTTCTTGCGTTTATTGAGCACTGACTGTTACCATGGGCTGCCTCTTGTTAAGTCTTTATAATGAGAAATCGAGTTATAAACGTGTAACGAGAAGATCGGTTTTAGCGATCAATTGACTTTGGAATGTGGTAACAGATGATGTAAACATTAATAATTCTTACATTGGACATAGCGCCTTAATCACATCACCAAAACTTCTCAAAGTGTGTATCTGTTGGTATATATGTGTGTGGGTGTGTAGTTATGTCATCACTATTGATGTCAGTGGAGAATTTTGTCAAATGTACAAAGGCTAGGATTTATTCCCATCCAAATGGACATTTTCCCAAGTGGGATTTGTCTCTGCAACAATTCCGGAGGAAATTTTGTTGGCAGAAAGCTTCCTGGCAGTCAAGTGAAAGTGCTACGGGCAAGAAATGTGTTTAGATACTCTGGGATGTACTCACTGTCGAGCTTATCATATGATCAGATTCTCGCTGCAAAAAGGACCCCATTGAAATAAATACCTTCAACAACAACAAAATTACATTTGTATAGCGTCTTTCACTTTGTCTCCAATGCCTTTGTGTTTCAGTCAAAACTCAGTTGGTGGACAATTGCTGAGCAATGCTGGGGGAGTGTAAATGCCGTCCTTCCGATGAGACATTAATTCAAGGTCCCATCTGGCTGTTCAAGTTGACATTACAGAACCTGTGGCACTATGGAAAAGTGTATTTTATAGGTGAAAGTGGTAGCGAATTTGTCTACAGCAATGTCCCACAAATAGGATGAATTCCCTTTTCTTTTTCAATCACATTGTGGGCTCTTTAACATCCACCTGAACAGGCAGATGGAATCTCAGGTTAACAATTCTTCTGAAGAGCATCACCTATTCAACAGCAACAGCAACAGCTTGCATTTATATAGCGCTTTTCATACTGGATAGTGTCCTGGAGCGCTTGATACCTGCGGAGGCTGACACCGAGCCGAGGGGGGAGGTGACCATTTGTACAGTCAATTCACTTTACAATGTGTTCTGTGAAGCGCTTTGGGATGTCCTCCCGACGTGAAAAGCACTATATCAAATGCAAGGATTATTATTATTAGTAGTAGTATAAAGCTTGATCAAGCTTTAGGCAGGATTTGAAGTGGGGAGGGAGCACGAAAGGCAGAGGGGTTCCTGGAGAGAGTTCCAGAGTTTCGGGGCACAGTGGCCGAAGGTACAGCCACTGATCATAGAATAATAGAATCATAGAATATACAGCACAGAAGGAGGCCATTTGGCCCATCGTGTTGTGCTGACTCTTTGAAAAGAGCTATCCAAATCAATCCCACTCCCCCTCTCTCTCCCCCCATAGTCCTACAAACGTGTCCTCCCTAAGTTGATGGTGGAGAGGAGGGGTTGAGGGATAAACAAGAGTCTAGGTGCCAACCGAGAGGAGGGCAGCGGATGTTAGAGTGAGAGGTAAGCAGGTCGTATAGGTAAGGAGGTGTAAGGGAATGAAAGGATATGAAAGGCGCAATACAAATTTAACTTGTTGTTTGTTGTTAGAATAATGCAGGACTCACTTTAGCATTGGAGTATCAACCCAGACTGTGAGTTTGAAGTCCCAATGTTGGGATTAGAACCCACAACCTTCTGACTCCGAGGCGAGAGTACTACTAACTGAGCTAGGCCGACACCAAACTATTAAGATAGACTGTATTTAATGATTTTCCACAATTCTGTAAAGTCTTACATTTTAAAACAAAATGCTCTCACGGGCTAAGAATTTCAGGTCTCCTGTGGGCAGAACAGAGATCCCTTTACTCTGCCCATTCACAAGATCACAAGAGGTTCAGGTGACAAAGACTCCTCAGCTCATCCTTCCAAAATACCCATGCTCCCATACTCCCATCACAGCATTACACAATTTCTTAAGTGAGTCCAGCATCCTGGCCTCAACCAACCTTCCTGGTAACCCTGTTGCAGTCCTGGCTGTTTATCCTTTTTGTTTCAACCACGGCCTCGCAAATGTCCTGCTTTCCTGCTGGAGTCCCTTCAGCTTCTCTGAACTCAATTGCTAATTTTAAGTATGCTTGCATTCAAAAGAGCCCAGTCTGCTAGGAACAGTTAAACACCCATTTTTCAGTTAGGAATACAGCAGTCACCAGAGAAAGACTCCAGTTCTCTCCTTCCCATTAGTCTGGGCGGAGATTGAAATCAAACAAAAGAGATGAAATGAAAGTGAATCAATGTCAGTGTCTGACATCATTAACCTCAATTATCCTAATTTTTAAGTGAAAGAAAAGCCTTTAATTGGAGAAAGTGACTAATGTCTTTATACTGTGGACATGTGGCTACATTGCCCCCAGCGACAGAAAGGTTCACAGGCTGCACCCAGTAAGTCTAAGCCTGGTTCAATCTCGCTTTTGAGTCAGACGGTTGTGGTTTCAGCCTCCACCACACGCTTTGAGCTCACAGCTTAAGCTTGTTGCTTTAATGACTTAATTGGACATTGACAATGAGAAGCAAGCAAGTATAAAAGCAATCTGAGAAAGTGACTGGGCAGACTGTGGAAGAGAGTGTAAGATTTAAATAAAGGTACCAGTGAATCAAAACTATGCCTTGATTTACAAACATCACAAATCTGACACAAGTGCAGTGATGGTGGTGGAATGCAATTGGGAGGTTCTGTCTTTGGATGAGATAAATTGAGGTGTCATCTGTGCCTGTTCAGGTGGATAATAAAGATCCCATAGAACACTTGAAAAGAGAAGGCAGTTTCTCTCTCCGGGTGCACTGGCTAACAATCCCTCGGTTAATATTGGTCATTCATTTCATGGCTGTTTGTGAGACATTGATTGCTGTGCTTGCCCAATTATTAATATACAATTATTGTATATTAATAATACACAATTATTTTGATAAGGCGCTACATCAAATGCAATAACAACAAAAAATTACATTTGTAAAGCGCTTTTCATGTCGGGAGGACGTCCTAAGGCGCTGGACAGACAAGGTTTCGGACCCGAGCTGGTGGTTGAGGCCGGGGAGGAAGCAGGGAGATCAAAAGCTTGGTCAAAGAGGGGGTTCTTGAGGTGGGTCTTGAAAGTGGCAAGGGAGGGGTGAGGCAGAGGGACTGTGGGATAGAGTTCCAGATGATGGAACAGAGTGGCAGAAGGCCCGCCCACCAATGGTGGGGCGAGCGAGGCGGAGCAGGCCGCAGCCGGCTGAGACAAGGGATCAAACAGGATGGTAGGGGTTAGGCGGTCGCAGAGCTAAGGGGGAGCAAGACCATGGAGGGCTTTGAAGGTGATCTTGAACTGTAAACTCTGTGTGATGGGAAGCCAGTGGAGTCGGGTGAGGATGGAGGTGATAGGATCATGGAACCTGGTGCAGGCGAGGAAGAGGGCTGCAGAGTTCTGGATGATGTGCAGCCTGTGGAGGGAGGAGTTAGGGAGTTCGGACAAGCAATGAGTGTTTGCATAGTCAAGTGTCGATGTAATGAAAGCGTGTATGAGGGTTTTGGCAGCCTGCGGTGTGAAGCAGTGGTGGAGCCGGGCAATGTTGCAGAGGTGGGGGTAGGCAGTGCGGGTCATGGTGCAGGTTTGGGATAGAAAGGATACAAGACACCAAGGTTACAGACATCGTGGAGTGTATTGATTATTGTTTTTCATTATTAGTAATACGTAATCCCCAACATCAACAACAACTTGCATTAATATAGCACCCCTCACGCAGGATAGTGTCCCACAGTGCTTGATAGTGGCAGAGCAATGCTGAACCGGGGGGAGTTGGAGGTGACCATAGGCACGGTTTAAAGAGGAAGGACCTGAATGATGGGGAAGGAAGGAGAAAGGTGGAGTTTTAGAGAAAGAGTGTTCCAGAGTTTGGGGGCATAGTGACTGAAAGTGCAGCTACAAGTATGGATTAGAGGTTCCATCAGAGAGGCTCACAAGCTACATCACCCGAGAGCAGAGCGGATGAGAGTTCTTCTGGTGTTAAGAGTACATTTTTAAATTACTGCTCACATCTCTGAAGATCTAAGTGATTGCCCAAATTAAATCAAATTAAATTCCGAGAACAGTCTACTTGTCAAAGTCAATTCCCAGCCACAAGTCGAGCTTTTCCAGGAAAACACTGCCCACAAATTACACAATTGCTTCACCTCACATTATTTATTATCATTATTATTATTTCATCTAATTTATTGAGATGACTGAAAAGAAAATGTCTTTAAAATGTGATTGGTCGGGGAGCAATTAACAATAAATAATATTTTCTCAGTTTGATATTTGATTTCATATAGGAGGACGTCTGAAACACTTCGTGAGATTAATTGTAAAGTGTAGTGACTGTTTATTAGTTGGTGAACTTGCAGGCAATTTGGAGGCTTTTGCAATGCCCACAAGCAGCCATGAAGTGAAGCACTTTAAGACATCTTCCTGACCAGACAAACACTGTATCAAATATAAGGATAATTATTACTTTCCAATTTATTGTAATATTTCACAAGCAAATAACCTGATACCACTCGGTGTCAAAACTTGCACCTGAGCAATGGTCACTTGGGCAATTTACAAGAGGTACATTTGCACATTGAACACTGTGAGCGCAGTATGGGAACAATTTAATTCACTGAACTCGAGTAATGAATCGAGTTTTGAAAATATTCTTTTTGTTTTGCTGGAAAACAGCTGGCGTTCTGAATGTGATTTGTTTTGAGATATTTATTCTTCCTGTGTTGAATTATGCTGCTGAACCGTACATATCTGCTTTATTGAGATGACTGAAAACAAAATGTCTTTAAAATGAGATCTGTAAGGGAGAAATTGATGATAAATATTGATAATATTCCCTCGATTGGATATTTGATTTCACCATCAAATAGTCTTAGGCAGAAGGGGGAAGGTGACTGTAGGCACGGTCGAAGAGGAAGGTCTTCAGGTGCGATCTGAAGACGGGGAAAGAAGGGGAAAGGCAGAAAAAACAAGGAAGTGGGTTACAGAGTTTCAGGGCACAGTCGCTGAAAGTGCAGCCACCAATGCTGGAATGGAGGACATGAGGTTGCCCTCCGTAGTATTGCCTTACCCATCTCTCAGGCCGCCGAAACTCTCATACGCGCATTCGTCACCTCAAGGCACGACTGCAGAAACTTCCTCCCTGTCAGCCTCCCCAACTCTTTCCTCCACAAGCTGCAGATCATCCAGAACTCTGCAGCTCATGTCCTCTCCTGCACCAGGCTCCATGACCCCATCACCCTCACCCTCGCCCGGTTCCTCAGAGGATAGAATTCAAAATCCTCACCCTCACTTTCCAGGCCCTCTGCGGCATTGCCCCCGTCTACATCTCTGAGCTGCTGACCCCCTACCTACCTGTCCACTCTCTCCGCTCAGCAGGCTCTGGCCTGTTCCAGGTTTCCCACCCGACCCGCCCTACCATCAGTGGTCAGGCTTTCAGCCTCTCTGCCCCCACTCTTTGGAACGCCATTCCACAATCCCTTGGCCTTGCTCCCTCTCTCGCCTCCTTCAAGGTACGGCTCAAGACCCTCCTTTTTGACCGTGCCTTCAGCCGCCCTCCTAACCTCTTCCCTCCCTCATCCCAACTCTGCCCCCTATGCTAGGGTCCTGATCCCTGACTTTTTAACGCCTTGGGACATCCTCATGATGTGAAAGGCGCTTTACAAATGTAATTTTGTTGTTGTTGAGGATCACGCAGGCTGGAGCCAGTCGAGTGGAGGAAGTGGGTAGTAGGGTTAGGCAGTAAGCAGGTTGGAGAGGTAGGGAGGTCCTAGTGCAGGGGTGTGCAAAAGACAGCCCGTGGGCCATATCCAGCCCACCAAATGATTCTATCTAGCCCGTCATTGTGTCTAGCAATAGAAAAAATTATAGTTCGTTCAGTCCCAGAAAGTCGCACAAATTTCACATTTGAATCTGACTGGGAACATCAGCCAATCGCACTGTTTAGTTGTGCACACGCTCCCTTAAGTGTTGAATCAGGCTGACGTCAGAAATGTACAGTTCGGCAAATTTTCAAACAAATTTTCAACCGTGGCAATACTTTTCACTGAAGAGGACGTTAATTCAAAATGAGTTTATAAAAGAAGCGAAAAGTGGATGATGAAGGCCGAATATTCAACAAAGAATGGACTTCTAAATATTTTTTTTACCAGTGTGGGTGGAAAATAAAACAAATATAATAACTAATATAACAATAAATTTAAGAATAAAATTAATAAACAAAATAAAATAGTGTGCAATTACAATATAAAGTAAGCAATTTTTCATGTTTTTCACTGGCACTCAATGAAAGTTGTGATGTCAAAGACACAGCCCAGTTGATCATTTTTATTCAAGGTATCACCAAACATTTTAAGCTCACAGGAGAATTGGTATCAATGCAGTGAATGCAAGATATGACAACTGGAGAAGACTTTTTGGAAGCAGTAAATAAGCGTATCTTAAAATTAACAGTGGGGTGGAGAAAATTGGTGAATTGGAAGCCCAAATCTGACAGGCAAAAATGTTGGGTTACTGAAAAGAATTCAAAATCAAGTCAAAAAACAAATCCAGAACAGAATATTGTTTTTCTACACTGCATTATCCACCAAGAAGTCCTCTGTAAGAGTGTTCTAAAACTAAGCAATGTCATGGACACAGTTACGAAAGTGGTCAACTACATTCAAGCAGGAGGATTAAACCACAGGCAGTGTGTAACTCTGCTTGAGGAATTGGAATCTGAGCACACGGATGTTCTGTTTCACATGAGTGTAAGATGGCTTAGTTTAGGAAAGGTCTTGAAAAGAGTGTGGGAACTGAGAGCAGAGATTGATTTATTTTTGGAGATGAAACAAAAAGATTTGGATTTCCCACAACTGAATGATGTGAATTGGCTCTGATTTCTCATTTGCCGTTGATATCATGGGCCACATGAATGAACTGAATTTAAGACTACAACGGAAGGGCCTTTGTGCACGATTTGTATTGTAGTGTCAAGTCATTTATGACAAAATTATTTATTTTATCGCGTCAGATAGGAAACTTTTGATTCTGTTTGCCCACTTTCCGATTTTACAGCAGATTACTGTTCGCGATCAAAGCCTTAAAAAGTATACTTCATTACTGCTTGACTTACATGCCGAATTTTCTTGCTGAGCCAAGATTTCAATTTGAAGGAAAATGACCTGTCTTTGGTCTCTTCATCTTTCTCATTTGATGTTGACAAAGCCCCATTCGACCTCCAACTCGAGCTTATTGATCTGCAATGTGCAATCAAATCAGTGCCGCTTCCCAGTTTTTACATCTCTCTTAATGAATATACCTTTCAAAAAATAAAGGCTCATGTCGGGAGGATGCTTGTGCTGTTTGGATCAACATACAGACGCGAGGAGACATTTTCTGTGATGAAATTGAATAAATCAAAACATAGATCTGCGATGATTGATGACCACCTTGCAGCAGTACTCCGCATTGCAACAACGGAGACGATGCCTGACTTCAATTGTCAGGTTAATGCAATCAGCACTTTTATTCTTCCCATTGAGTGAGCTTCTCACATGCTCATCAATATGTGAATAAATGAATAAATATCAAATAAATGTCTGCTCAATGAGTTGTTTTTATTTAACCTAATTTTAATGAATGTCAATCATATAGACTTTATTTTATACATGTGTAAGTGTAAGACTTGATTTTGAGTTATTATTAAGCATTTGCATCTATGTTAAGTGTGTGGCCCGCGAAGCTTACCAAAATTCGTGAAGTGGCCCACCAGCCAAAATAATTGCCCGCCCCTGTGCTAGGGCATGAAGGGATTTGAAAAAGAGTATGAGGATCTTGAAATCAATCCATTGGTGATTGGGAGCCAGGCTAGAACTGGTGAACCACTGGATCTTTAACCTCCATCTCACCAGGCAGACTGGGGATCGGTTTGTCTCACCCAGAGGACGGCACCTCTGATAATGCATCGTTGCACTAGACTGTGAGCTCACAGATAGATGAGCCAAAAAAAAGGCCAATGGGGTCTCGGGCTTTATATCCATAGCAATTAAAGTGCTTAGGTGATGTTGAAATTGTGTAAAGCCTTGGTTAAACAATATTTGGAGTACTGTGTCCAATTCTTGTCTCCACACGTCAAGAAGGGTGTAGAAGTGATGGAAAGAGGCCAGTGAGGGTTTATTAGGACGACACCAGGGCTATCAGGGTACTGCTATTTGGATCGATTCGATTGCTTAGGCCTTTTTTTGCTAAAGAAGAGACGTTTAAAAGGGGACCTAATAGAGGTATTCAAAATAATAAAATGGTTTGACAAGGTTAGCTTAAATAGGCTGGTTGGGGAGTTCGTAATCAAAGGATAAAAGTCTAAGATAGTGACTAGGGGGATCTAAAAGAGAAGTTAGGAGGAACTACTAATCACAGATTGTAGAGCTTGCAGCCTGAAGCTGCAAAATGGTTAAATCGGTATAGATGCATTTAAGAGGAAGCTAAATATACAGATGAATGAGAGGGGAATAGAAGGGCATGGAAGGGAGTCGGGAGACTCGTGGAGTATATTTATACTGGCACAGAATGGTGGAGGCCTGTTTCCGTGCTGTTCAGTCTATGTAAATACTGATGCAAAATCCTGATCTGGAGCTCTAGTGGTGAAAAAGCTACCAACTGAGCCCAGATGATACATTATCAGACTAATATAACCATTTATATATGTATCTTCACAATTGTTGGGAGTCCTGTAGCATAGTGGTTTGATCACGCATTTAGACATAAACCCACAAACAAACCATTGAGCCAGGCTGACACACACACATAGACACAGACACACAGAAACAGTGATGTGCGCACACACACATACATTGATCTGGGCTGACACACACAAGGCGCACACATACACAGTCACACAAACACAGATGCACACACACAGACGCACACACAGTAACAGTGAAACCTCTATATAGTCTGATATTAACAGTGAGAACCTCTATATAGACAATACGCATAGTCACTACACTTTACAGTGTATCCTGTGAGAGAGAGATAGACAGAGAGAGTGAGACAGACACAGACATACATACCAAAGCAACAACAACAACAAGATTAGATTTGTATAGCGCCTTTGACCACCCATAATCACAAACACTGACGAACACAGACACACACACATGCTCATGCACTGAACTGGGCTGGCATACACACACAGACACATATACACAGACACCGACATAGACACACACACAAACACAGACACACACACAGACTCACGCACACACAGATGCACACACAGAAACAGTAATACCTCTATATAGTCTGATATTAACAGTAAGAACCTCTATATAGATAAAACACAGTCACTACACTGCACACACACACACACATAGATAAACACAATGACACACATACACAGTCATACACACAAACACACAAACTCACCCACACTGAGCTGGGCTGACACCCAAACCCCCACACCCAATGTAAAATGTAGTGACTGTGTTTAGTGACACACAGATGCACACACAGAAACAGTGACACCTCTGTATAGTCTGATATTAACAGTGAGAACCTCTATATAGACAAAACACACAGTCACTACACTTTACACACACACACTCAGGTACAGACACAAAAACACACTCAAACACGCATTCAGACACAACACCACATGCACAAACTCATTGAGCCAGGCTGACACACACAGACACACACACATACACACACACAGATACACATAAGGAGACACACACAATTGCACTGAACCGGGATGACATGCACACACATACACAAACACATGCACACAGACAGACACACATATATAGCCCGATTGACACACACACATAGACAGATAAACACACACATAGATAGAAATACACACACAGACAAATGCAAACACACTCGCACAGAAACACACACACACACTGAGCCGGGCTGACACACACACACACACACACACACACAGGCACAGACACACATACAGACATATACACACACAAACACACACAGGTACAGTGACACCTCTATATAGTCTGATATTAATAGTGAGAACCTCTCAATAGACAAAACGACAACAAGATTATGTTTGTATAGTGACTTTCACGTTGGGAGGACGTTGGGAGGACACACAGTCACTACACTTTACAATGTATCCTGTGAGAGAGTCAGAGAGTGAGGCAGACACACACAGATACACACATATAGACATACTCACACACAGATACACAAACAAATAAATAAACACACACAGGCACAGTGACACCTCTATATAGCCTAATATTAACAGTGAGCCCCTCTATGTAGGCAAAACAAACAGTCACTACACTTTACAGTGTATCCTGTGAGAGAGAGAGAGACAGAGAGTGAGACAAACAGACACACACATAGACTTACAGAGAAATACATACACAGACACGCACACAGACACGCACATGCACTGAGCTGTGCTGACACTCAGACGCACACACAGACACACCTCTATAGTATCTGATATTAATAGTGAGAACCTCTATATAGACAAAACAGTGATTACATTTTACAATTATCGAGAGAGAGAGACAGACAGACACATACACACCTGCAAACAGACACACCTTTATATAGTCACAGTGAGAACCTCTATATAGTCTGATATTAACAGTGAGAACCTCTATATAGTTTGATATTAACAGTGAGAACCTCTATATAGTCTGATATTAACAGTGAGCGCCTCTATATAGTCTGATATTAACAGTGAGCACCTCTATATAGTCTGATATTAACAGTGAGAAACTCTATATAGACAAAACATACAGTGACTACTTTGCACACACACACACACACAGGCAGAGACACACATACGACACGAAACACACATAGATACACACAGTCACACACGCAGTCACACACACTGAGCTCACACATTCACACACACAATGTAAAATGTAATAACTTTTGTCTTTATGGAGGCTCTCACTATTAATATCAGACTACACACATACACACACACAGATACACACACACAACCAAACACGCATTCAGACATAAACCCACACACAAACCCATTGAGCGGGACTGACATACACACACACAGACACATACAGACACAAACATACACTGAGCTGTGCTGACACTCACAGACGCACTCACAGACACACCTCTATAGTGTCTGATATTAACAGTGAGAACCTCTATATAGACAAAACAGTCACTACATTAACAGAGAACACCTGCAAACAGACACAGACACACTGACACCTCAATATAGTCTGATATTAACAGTGAGCACCTCTATATAGTCTGATATTAACAGTGAGAACTTCTATATAGTCTGATATTAACAGTGAGAACCTCTATATAGTCTGATATTAACAGTGAGAACTTCTATATAGTCTGATATTAACAGTGAGAACCTCTATATAGTCTGATATTAACAGTGAGAACCTCTATATAGTTTGATATTAACAGTGAGAACCTCTATATAGTCTGATATTAACAGTGAGCACCTCTATATAGTCTGATATTAACAGTGAGAACCTCTATATAGTTTGATATTAACAGTGAGAACCTCTATATAGTCTGATATTAACAGTGAGCACCTCTATATAGTCTGATATTAACAGTGAGAACCTCTATATAGTTTGATATTAACAGTGAGAACCTTTTTATAGTCTGATATTAACATTGAGAACCTCTATATAGACAAAACAGTCACTACATTTTACAATTATCGTGTGTGACAGAGAAACAGAGAGAGCGAGACAGACACATACACACCTGCAAACAGACACATACACAGACACACACACAGACACAGTGACACCTCAATATAGTCTGATATTAACAGTGAGAACTTCTATATAGTCTGATATTAACAGTGAGAACTTCTATATAGTCTGATATTAACAGTGAGAACCTCTATATAGTCTGATATTAACAGTGAGAACCTCTATATAGTCTGATATTAACAGTGACATCTCTATATAGTCTGATATTAACAGTGAGAACCTCTATATAGTCTGATATTAACAGTGAGAACCTCTATATAGTTTGATATTAACAGTGAGAACCTCTGTATAGTCTGATATTAACAGTGAGCACCTCTATATAGTCTGATATTAACAGTGAGAAACTCTATATAGACAAAACATACAGTGACTACTTTGCACACACACACACACACAGGCAGAGAGACACATACGACACGACACACACACAAATATACACATACATAGTCACACACACAGTCACACACATCGAGCTGACACATTCACACACACACACAATGTAAAATGTAATAACCTTTTTGTCTTTATGGAGGTTCTCACTATTAATATCAGACTACACACATACACACAGACAGATACACACACACAACCAAACACGCATTCAGACATAAACCCACACACACAAACCCATTGAGCCGGACTGACACACACACACACATACACAGACACATACAGAAACAGTGACACACCCACACAAACACACAGACGCACTCACAGACACACCTCTATAGTGTCTGATATTAATAGTGAGAACCTCTATATAGACAAAACAGTCACTACATTTTACAATTATCGTGTGTGACAGAGAGACAGAGAGAGCGAGACAGACACATACACACCTGCAAACAGACACATACACAGACACACACAGACACAGTGACACCTCAATATAGTCTGATATTAAGTGAGCACCTCAATATAGACAAAACACACGGTTACACACACACATACAGTCACACACACACTGAGCTGGGCTGACACAGATACACCCAATCACGCATTCAGATATAATCCCACACACACACAAACCCACTGAGCCGGGCTGACACACACACACACACACACAGATACACACACAAACAGACACACACACACACATAGATGCACATGGACTCACACATACACACAGACACACTCAGAAACAGTGACACACCTACACACACATACACTGAGCCGGGGTGACATAAAGACATATGGTCACACAAACACAGATGCACACACACATACAGTGCACTCCCGCAAACAGACACATACAAACACACACACAGACACAGTGACATCTCTGTATAGTCTGATATTAACAATAGACAAAACACTCTATGCCTCTATATAGACAAAACACATGGTCACTACATTTTACACACACACACACACACACACAATGACACACACACACAAACACACATAGACAGATGCGCACACACACCCAAACACGCATTCAGACATAACCCCACACACAAACCCATTGAGCCGGGCTGACACACACACACACACACATGGAAATACACACACACACACACACACATAGATGCACATAGACACAGACACACACACAGAAATAGTGATACACCAACACACACATATACACTGATCCGGGCTGACACACACAGAAACACAAGCATACAGTCACATAAACACACACACAAACACACACACAGACTCACACACACAGTGCACACAGAAACAGTGAGACCCCCTACATAGTAACAGTGATAACTTCTATATATACAAAACATGTAGTCAATACACTTTACAGTGTATCCTGTGAGAGAAAGAGAGAGAGAGAGAGAGACACACACACACACAGACAGTTACACACACAGACACAGAGAGATGCACACACAGACACACAGATACATGCACACGGACCCACATAGAAACTGAACCGGGCTGACATACATACAAACACACACATGCACAAAGAAATACATAAACACAATATACAGATGCACACACACACAGACACACACACAGTGATACCTCTATATAGTCTGATATTAACCTCTATATAGCCAAAAAAGTCACTACATTTTACATTGTATCCTGTGTGAGAGAGACAGAGAAAGTGAGACATATTCACATACACACCGACACACACACACAAACAGACAGACACAGTGATATCTCTATATAGTCTAATATTAACTATCTATATAGATAAAACAGTCACTACACTTTGCACACCCACACGCAGACAAACACAGACACACACACACAATGACACACATACACATACACAGCCACACACACAAACACACTGAGCTGGGCTGACACACACACACCAGTGACTGTCACTGTTTATATAGACGTTCTCATCAGACTACACACACATATATACACAGATATACACACACACCCAAACACGCATTCAGACATAAACCCACACACAAACGCATTGAGCCCGGCTGATATACACAGATACACACAGACTCGTGCACACACACAGACTCACACATAGAAACAGTGTCACCTCTATATACTCTGATATTACCAGTGAGAGTCTCTATATAGATAAAACACAGTCACTACATTTTACATTGTATCCTGTGAGAGAGAGAGACAGAGAGAGTGAGATACACATACACAACACACACACACACACACAAACACAGTGACACCTCTATATAGTCTGATATTAACAGTGAGAACCTCTATAGAGATAAAACACAGTCGCTACACTTTGCACACACACAATGTAAAATGTAGTGACTCTTGTCTATATAGAGGTTCTCACTGTTAATATCAGACTACACGCACAGATACACATACGCACACACACACACCCAAACACGTGTTCAGACACAAACACACACACATAAACCCATTGAGCCGGGCTGATACACACTGAGACACACACAGAAGCGCACGCGCACACACACACAGAGACATACATACACTGAGCTGGGCTCACATACACACACACAGACACACACAAACACACAGACATAAACACACACACACACATAGACGCACATAGACATAGACCCACACAGTCACACACACAGATACATACACACAAACAGATGCAAACAGAAACAGTGACATCTCTATAATCTGATATTAACAGTGAGAACCGCTATATAGACAAAACACACAGTTACTACACTTTACACACACAGGCACAGAAACACGCTGAAACACGCATTCAGACATAAACCCACACACACAAACCCATTGAGCCGGGCTGATATATACACACACACGCGCGCACACATAGACACACAACCATACACACAGACACACACACAGATACATGCACAATGCACTGAACTGGGCTGACATACACACATACATATAGACACAAGCGCACAGACATGTACATACACAGAACCGGGTTGACACACACATACACACACAAACACATAGACAGACATACACACACAGACAAACGCAGACACACTCACACAGAAACACACACAGACACAGCCGAGCTGACACACACACAGACACAGACACACACACAAACACATACAGACACAGTGACACCTCTATATAGTCTGATATTAATAGTGAGATCCTCTAAAATAGACAAAACACACAGTCACTACACTTTACAGTGTATCCTGTGAGAGAGACAGAGAGAGTGAGACAGACACACACGGAGACACACAGACAAACAAACACAGAAACATACACAGACACACACAGTGATACCTCTATATAGTCTAATATTAACAGTGAGCCTCTCTATATAGACAAAACAGTCACTACACTTTACAATATTTCCTGTGAGAGACAGAGAGAGAGTGATCGAGACATCCACACACAGACACACACAGACAAACACACATACAGACACACACACACAAACAAACACACATACAGACACACACAAAGATATACATACACGCACACGCACACAGACGCACAGACATACACACACATAGACAGACACACAGTGACACCTCTATATGCTGCCCTGTAGCTCAGTGGTTAGAGCACTTGCCTTGCAAGCGAGCGATCAAGGTTCGATTCCCTGCAGAGGGTGAAACCTTGGGCAAGTTTCCCTACTCCACACGTCTGATAATAATACTTCAAGAAAAAGAACAATAATAAATTGGTCACTTCAACCACCACTATTTGTGAGACACTGCTGTGAGCAATTGGCTGCTGCGTTTCGCCCACAAATATACAGTCAATTTTCTTTTTTGTTTTATTTTGAGATGTCTAGAAGATGTGAAAAGCGCTATATCAAATGCAAGAATTGAGATGTCTAGAAGATGTGAAAAGCGCTATATCAAATGCAAGAATTATTATTATTATCACTCACTTTGCAAGCGAGAAGACCTGGGTTTGATTCCTGGCAGGGCGAAACCTTAGGCAAGTTTCCTTACTTCCACTCACACACCCCTGTTTAACTAGCAGTAAGTAAGGATATTTATTAATATGTTATTCGATCAGCGAATCGCTTTCTAAGGATAATAATTCCCTTCAAAAATAAAAAAAAATAATGGTCACTCAATCCACGACTGTTTGTGGGACACTGCTGTACGCAATCGGATCATTATTATAATTATATTAATAATCCTTGCATTTGATATAGCGCCTTATCACGTCTTCGAGACGTCTCAAAGCGCTTCACAGAATATGCTGTAAAGTGAATTGACTGTATATTTTGTGGGTGAAACACGGCAGCCAATTGCGCACAGATATCAAAAACACCATCTCCTGATCACTGGAGATGGAATCAATCTGATCAGTTAATGTTTCAGGCTGGAGCCAGGAAGCTCGTCTGTTACAATTCATGTTGTGGACATGTCCTCAGTATGCCTTACATTGTCTCATTTTAAAGTGTGAATTAGAAACAGCACAGGAAGCGGTTCTAATTTCCACCTAGTCTTAGTCCATCAGACCATTTTGATTTAAAATTTATGGAATATCCATAAGTCTATTCTTCAGAAGATACCCATTGCTGTGCTTAGGAGTCTCCAAACCAAACTATCGAGAATTCCAAACCCCTTATAATTTTGAACACCTCTCTATTAAGTCTTCCTTAATCTTCTCTGCTCTAAGAAGAACAATCCATCATCACAAAGGTTAGAATGGATTGACTGTGAGAGACACTTACGCCTGAAATTCCGCCCTGTGAGACATTTGTATAAAGTTTATGATGGCTTGAAATTATGGAAAATCCTGAAATCTAATCTTAATTTGTAAGCCATTTTTCTGCATTGTTCTTAAAAAAGAAATGCAGCTTCCAAATGAAGGCTGTGTTGAAGACTTGTTCCACAGTTCTATGCCGGATTACATTTTACGACAAAATGTTCTCACAGCTAAGAATAGGTGAAATTCCAAGCCTTCTGTTTAAACTCCTACCAATACATTACACTTTACAGTAAATTTGGTGATGTGATAATACATTACATCAAATGCAAGGATTATTATTACTTATTACTATAAATAGAAAAGATTATTATTATTAAATAATTATATATTATACATAAAATAATAATCCTTGCATTTGGTATAGATTGCTCCTATCACATCTTCTAAATGTCTCAAAGCGCTTCACAGAGAACAAAAGTGAATTGAAGTGAAGTGAACTGACTGTATGTTTTGGTGTCGAAACGCGGCAGCCAATTGCACACAGCAGTATCCCACAAACAGTCTTCACTTAAGTGACCAAATTATAATTTTTTTGAAGGAATTATTACCTCCATTAAACCAATTGACTAACAACCGGGTTCTTACCTGCTTGGTAATCAGAGGCGCGGGGACTAAGGAAACTTACCCAACGTTTCGCCCTTCCTGGGAATCAAACCCAGTTCTCTTGCTTGCGAGGTGCATGGTCTAACCACTAATAATAATAATAATAAGCTACAGCAGTTGCTTATATTTATTATAAATAGAAAGCACTACTATAATTTATATTATTTATAGGTGAGNAAAAATAACTCAAAATTGATGAACTGTTTTGAGTGACACAAGCCTGAGACCAAAAATTGATTCCATGTGGCATTCTGCCACTTTACCATCTCTGCATTACATACTTCTATATATATAAACACACTCTTGTTATCCATGCCATCTAGTTATAACATAAACAGATGGACTTCAGCGTCTGGGAAAACTGAAATGTAGAACTATTCAGTTAACTGTGTCATCAGACCTGACTGTTAATTATTTAAAGTATTCAATATGGTGTCAGCCTGGCTCAGTCAGTATCACTTTCTCCTTTGAGGTCAAAATGTTTGGGTTCAAACGCCTTGTCGGGATTTTGAGTTTGTAGTCTAGGCTGATACTCCAATGCAATTCTGGGGGGAAGAGCTGCGTCATTGGGTGTACTGTCCTTTGGATGATAAGTTAAACTGAGGACAGTAAAGATCCCAGGACATTATTTGAAACAAGGAGTTTCTCCCAGTGTGCTGACCGTGGAAAAAATTGGTCACTCACTTCATAGCTTGTTTGATGTAGATTGCTGTGCGCAAATCAGCTGCCAAGCTTGCCTACAAAACACACTTTACAGTAATCTTTGTTACATCCTTCCTACATGAAAGGCACCATGTTAAACGCGAAGATTGGTATTATATTATTGTCGGTGCAAAGGCAGCTCGCCAGTCAGATAATCAGATAACTTGACACTTTCCTGTGAAATGTTCACAGGCTAAATTAGTCACAAACATGTATGACCTTGAACTAAACTATCTTAGAAAACAAGCGTGAGTATTTGGAAAGCTTCCAGATGTTTACAAGACCGGTAACGGGATACTACAAACTTCTTAATTGGAAATTCAATAAACCTCTCAGGTAAAACCTGACCTGTGCGGAAAATACCAAATGGAAAATCATTAATTAATGATTTTAGTCAGATGTCGGCAACACAATCAGACAGCTGAGTGTGAGTTTTCACCCACAAATAACAGGCCAGCACACTCATGTACTTTTCTAAGGACAACAGAATGCAGACAACATAAACAGCAAATTACATTTGTACAGCACCTTTCACATCAGGAGGATATCCCAAGGCGCCGAACAATCAGGGATTTAGACCCGAGCAGGGAGTTGGGATCAGGAGGGGTGGAGGGCAGGGAGGGTAGGAGGATGGCCGAAGGCGCGGTCAAAGAGGAGGGTTTTGAGAAGTGTTTTGAAGGAGGCAAGGGAGGGAGCGAGGCGAAGGGTCTGTAGGATGGAGTTCCAAACGGTGGGGACAGAGCAGCTGAAGGCCCGACCACCAATGGTGGGGTGGGTCGGGTGGTGGACGTGGAGAAGGCCGGAGCCTGCTGAGCAGAGGGAGCAGACGGGTTGATATGGGGTTAGCAGATCACAGAGGGAGGAAGGAGCAAGGGCTTTGAAGGCAAGGGCGAGGATTTTGAACTGATTCTGTGATGGCTGTGAGACAAAATCATGATGGTTTCTTCTTGATTTCTCAGTGTTAGAGGAACAAGCTACAAGCGCTTTAGTCTTTAGAGAAGACGTCTCAGAGGAGACCTCAAGTCGGTGAATAACATTTTAAATCGGATTGAAAAATGAACCCAGTTTAATACTTTAGGATGCATGCGGACAGTAAACAAGAGGACACAGGTGTAGAGTTGCAAAAGGCAATTTCAAGACAGACACCACAATGTTTTTTCTTTACTCAGATGGTGGTAGTGAAATAGGTTGCCAAAGAAGGGTGGTAGGACACTGGACTCAACTAAAAAACACATTGATGGAAGGATGGGTATTCTGGAAGGATGAGATCAGATGAACTGGAGAACTTTCCTTGAAACTGATCTCGTGATGGCTCTGAGACTGGAAATGTGGTGACATAGAATGATGTGGAAAGCTATAGGATGGGCCATTCGGCCAAATTAGTCTATCCTGGTGTTTAGACCACACGAGGCTCCACCCTTTCCGGATCACCTCTCTTCTATTCCCTTCCGTCATTCACTGAGAGGTTGGTACTTATTTTTTTCCGGTGTCAAGATAAATGCCCCGGTTTGGGTTACTGGTATTGTTCAAAAAGATGTCCTGGCCAAACAGATTCAATTATTCATTTCATGTTTGTTTTGGGGATATTGCTGTGCGCAATTGGCTGCCACGATTCGCCCACAAATATACAGTCAATTCACTTTAGCTTAACTTTGTGAAGCGCTTTGACACGTCTCGAAGACGAGAAAAGTGCTATATCAAATGCAAGAATTATTATTATTGTATTATTATTTATAACACAATTGCCTGTGAATGGCTTTGAGATGACTTGAGCATTTGGGCGCTGTGTCGAATGCAAGGATCATTACAGATATCAGATCTTCTGATTATTCTTTATCAAATTGCGTGTTTTTGACTTTTGAGTCCTGAATGTGAATTCAAGATGTGCTGTTCTTCCCTTTCTGGTGGCCTTTCACCCTCCTCACCCGGGGCTTTTCTTGCTTTTTCAGCTTGTTGAAAGGAACTCAGGATATTTTCTTGTCCGATCCCTCTCAGTCAGTGAACAGGTGGCTTTGATTTGCGCTGCAGAATTGAATTGCGTCCAGTGTATCAGTTACACTTGAGTACATAATGCTCAGCTTTGTACATCACTTTCAGTTAGAAGATAATGTGTATCTTTGGGAGTTACACACTAGGGATAGGGAGCGCTGCATTGTCAGAGGTGTTATACTTTAGGTGAGACTTTAAACCGAGGTCCCGTCTGTCTGTTCAGGTGGACCTTAAAGATCCCATGGCATTGTTGGAAAACAGAAGGGAGTTTCTCCCAGTGACTTGGCCAACAATCTCCCAAATTGCCTCGTATGCGAGAGGATCCGGGTTCGATTCCCGGGCTGATCTAAATCTTGGACAGGTTTCCTCACTCCACACGCCTCTGTTTATCTAGCAGTAAGTAGGAAATCGGTTGTGAATCAACTGGCAGATCGCTTTCCGGGGATATTAATTCCTTAAAAAAAATTGGGTCACTCATGACTGTTTGTGTCATGCTGCTGTGTGCAATTAGCTGCATTTCACCCATAAAATAAACAGTCGATTCACTTTACATTATATTCTGTGAAGCACTTTCAACAACCGCCTCAGACGGTTGACTCAATTACTATATTCTGTTGCCAAGCATTTCATCTTGGAGCCCGTTCAGCTCCAATAAGAGACTGCTCATTTCCCCCCGCCCCGATGACCTACCGACCTACCCTATATTAATAGCCCTTGTGCACAGTGGTTGATTCTCCCTCTGTGATGCTTGGGTAGAATCGCTGCCCCCAGCCAGCCTCCTAGCGTGTCTGTTATCATCAGTGCCGTGGAGTACTGTGGGCTAGGCTGGCTCAGGAACCGGACTGGAGACCTCCACAGAGAGGGTTGGCTCGATTCTGACATTCCATTGCCAAGCGCAGCACCTCGGCACCTTGGAGACTATTCACTCCTAAGGAGACACTGATTACCTCCCGCTCCCCCTCCCGGGTGACTGCACTTGCAGGTAAATGCTGCAGTCAATGTCCCACAAACAACATGTAAGTGAATGACTAATGTTATCTGGGGATTGTTGGCCAGGACACTAGGAGAAATTCCTTTCTTTCTTTGAATAGTAACCTGAATAGACCTTGGCTTTAATGCCTTACCTGAAGGACAGCACATTGACAACACAGTGTCTCCCCAACACTGCACTGGAACGGCAGACTAGACCGTGAGCTCAAAGTTCCGACCTGTGGCTCATTTCGATTAAAGGCACAGAGAAAAGGATTTGCATTGAAATAATTCGAGACACTGTGTATTTATATCTGTTGCGCCCAAGTTGTGTTTGAATACATGAGAAGGTCAGAGATAAAATACTCATAATCTTTGTTCCTCCCTCTCTCTCTCTCTCTCTTGGCCTTGTTGCATGCACACATGATTGCCAAATAACTGACGAGGCCTGAGTCTGCCCTCTTTAGCTTTGCCAGTGCTCAGCTTTGGCAGCGTGGGACGTGTTGGAATGTCAATCGCCGGCTTCCACATGTGGAGTTTAATTTAAACCGTGTTGCTGAGCGTCGGTGAGAAAACGTGAAATCCTTCAATTGTTGCTGGATTACACAATTCCTTCGAGAATCTCCTTGGCCTTTGTAAAAGTGATGAATTTCCTTGATGGTCTTGGCAGCCGCTTTGAATTTAGCAGGAAAAAACAGCAGTGTAAAAAGCCCTGCCCCTCGTCAAATTGATGTCCTCTTGGCTGAAGGGGCTTGAGGCCTGATTTTACATTAATGCAGGAATTCTTGGGCATGTGAGAGCGCTGCTGTTAGGGTCACAGGTCTTTTGGGTGTGGACCTGTAGCTTGGGGGATAAATGATCTGTTACTTTATGTGTGTTGGGAACACTATGCATGTATCGTTTTGCTGGCATGAGAACCCTTTGCTTATCCCTGATTTTCAAAGTCTTTGGCAAACTTTCTTCTTCGGCACTCGCTGTATGTAGTGATGGGTCTTGGCCAAAGGCTTATTGAGTTTATCCAGCGAGTAACTGAGTCATTCAAGCTAGAATAGCTCCAAGTTTGCTGCATGCTTGTCCTGAGTTACCTGATAGGCTGTTTCCATTTTTCAGTGAATCCAAAACAAGAGGGTATAAGATAGCCGGCAGTACATCTTACAGGGAGTTTAGGAAGAATGGTGAGAACTCATTGCCGGAAGTAAATACCATCGATGCATTTCAGAGGAAATTTGATGTATACTGAGGGAGAAGAGAATGGAGGGAGATTGGCTTGGGTGGAGTTTTAACACTTGGGCCAAATGGCCTGTTTGTGTGCCGTATGGCTCTGTGTAATTCTATGTAACTGTACGTAACTCTGACTCACTGTATGTAACTGTATGTGACTACCTGACTATGTACCTCCATATAACTGTAACTCTACATCACTCTATGTCACTCTCTATGTCTCTCTCTCTATGTCACTCCACGTGACTCTCTATTTGTCTCCCTATGTCACTCCATGTGACTCTCTATGTCTCTTTCTATGTCACTCTATGTGACTCTCTATGTCTCTTTCTATGTCACTCTATTACTCTCTGTCTCACTTGATGAGACAGAACCTGTTGGCCCTATAATTGGTCACTCCCTTCACAGGTATTTGTGGGACCTCGTGGTGTGCAAATTGGTTCCACTTTTGCCTACTAATACACAGTGACTGAACTTCACAGCAACTCTCTGTAAAGAGCTTTGAGATGGTTTGATG
Organism: Callorhinchus milii; assembly: GCF_018977255.1. Lineage (NCBI taxonomy): Eukaryota > Metazoa > Chordata > Chondrichthyes > Chimaeriformes > Callorhinchidae > Callorhinchus > Callorhinchus milii. The sequence goes on along the minus strand of NW_024704763.1, from coordinate 8,752,902 downwards.
TTGTAGGAGCTGTATCAAATGCAAAAATTGTTATAATGTGTATCGTTTACATTTAGTGGCCTGGGGTAGTGGTACCACTCTCGTTTCTGAGTTTGAAGATTGTGGGTTCAAGCCCCACGTTGGGTCTTGGAATCACATAGTCTGAGCTGACACTCCAATGCAGTGCTGGGGGTGCATTGTCGGAGGTGCTATCCTTCGGATGAGAGGTTCTGCCTGCCAGTTCAAGTGGAAGTTAAGGTGCCATGGTATTCGAAAAGAGAAAGGCGTTTCTCTCTCCCGGTGTCCTGGCCAACAATCCCCCAAATAAAATTGGTCACTCACTCCATGGCTGTTTGTGCGATATCGGTGTACTCCATCGTTTTTACCCTTCTCCATATATAAAGACTTCATCAAAGTCTGGGTGCAATTGGCTGCCGAATTTCGCCCACAAAATATACAGTCAATTCGCTTCATAATATATTCTGTGAAGCGCTTTGAGACGTCTTGAAGTCGTGATAAGGCACAATATCAAATGCAAGAATTATTATAATTTACGAGTTCATATCCATAAGACCCAGAATTGAGTTCTAGCAACTGGAAATGTTGTCAGGAAAATAACGTGTGAGAGTTCGGATAGCCTCATTACCTCAGGGCTCCTTTCTTCCTCATATCCGCGCCACGACTGGCACCGCCTTCCATCACCTCCAGAATGTCGCCAGATTACGGCACTACCTCACCCCTCACGCGGCTGAAACTCTGGTCCACACCTTTATCACCTCAAGGCTGGACTATGGGAACTCTCTCCTCGCCGGCCTTCCCGGCCCTCCCTCCACACTGCAGGTCATTCAGAACTCTGCAGCTCGTGTAGTGTCCCACACCAGGCCTCGCGCCCACATCACTCCCACCCTCGCCCTCACCCTCGCTCGCCTCCACTGGCTCCCATCCCCCAGAGGATCGATTTCAAGATCCTCATCCTCACCTATAAGGCCATTTACGGCCTTGCTCCCTCCTACCTCTCCAACCTACTATCCCCCTACCTACCTGCGCGTACCCTCCGTTCCTCTGGCTCCGGTCTGCTCCACATTCCCCGCCCCAACCGCCCTACCATCGGTGGCCGGGCCTTCAGCCTCTCAGCCCCGAGGCTCTGGAACTCTCTCCCCAGTGCCTTCGCCGCCTCCTCCCTTTCCTCCTTCAAGGCCGGTCTCAAGACCTTTCTCTTTGACCGTGCCTTCAGCTCCCCTCTCGACTCTCTACTCCCTCCTCGGTCCCTCCCTTCCCTCCCCTCACCCTGACCATTTCCCCAATGCTCGGGTCCTGACCAAACTGTCCAGCGCCTTAGGACTTCCTTCCGACGTGAAAGGCGCTCTATAAATGGAATCTTGTTGTTGTTCGCTGTTCAACGATCTCTTCATCTCAGAGCACAAAGTACATTTGGTGCAAGAACCTCCTTCATTTTGCCTGGAGCCTTGTCAATTATACCTACCCGAACTCGCTGTGTTGGTCTCCAAGCAATCTAACATGATTAACCCTTTCCCCGGCCAGCGGCTGTCACCTCAACACTCTCAGCATCGCTGATGAATTGTTGTGAAGTTAAAGGATCTTTTGCACATCTTGTTGCATTAGTGATCGCTTTTCAATTCTGTTTGCGGCCTGACCCAAACATTCGCGTTCTCTCCTCAAAGGCAAAAGGTGGTGGGTTCAAACCTCACTTCGGGACTTTGAGCTCACAATCCAGGCTGATGCTCCGGTACAGTGCTGGGGGAAGGGGGTGACAGCATTGTCAACCCTGCAATGATTTAGCAGCATTGCACAAACCAGGTCAACAATCCCCCAGATAAGATTAGTTAATAACTTCATGGCTGTTTGTGGGGCATTGCTGTGTGCAAATTGGCCATTGCATTCACCTACGAAATACACAGTCACTACACTTTACAGTAAATCGTGTGAAGCACTTTGAGACATTGCAACAGCTTGATAAGGCACTACATCAAACATAAGGGTTATTATTATTTAATTGCCCCTGAATGAAAGTGATTGTTTAGTGATTCGGTCTAAGGCATTGGGTCTATCTTGCTAAAACTAATCTTTTGGTCAGAGAGTGTGGATTCGGCCCACTGAGGCTGATGAACTCAGGGAAAGCAAATATCAAACACAAAAGTAACTGGTGAGCCTTACGTAGAACTGAAAGTGCTTCATAAGATTTGCTGTGAACGGCAGTGGCTGTGCATCTGTAGGCAAACTGAATCGAATGTATACAGAGTTAGCAATATGCAAACAGGATGAGCGGTCAGGAATGAAACTGGCTATTGTACCCAAAATTAAAGTTGGATGGAAATCAAGCAGAGAAGCCCAGGAGGATGTTTTGTAGTGATTTATGGGCCTCGTACATATTGACATCCATGGAATGTATTCTAGCCAGAATATTATACAATCCAATTTATATTCATAAACAACGCCTTTCCCATTGGGAGGATATCTCAAGGCGCTTCACAGTGCTGGGTGTGCACCTGAGCTGAGGGTGGGAGAAGATGTGTGGGGCAACGATGACTGAAAATGAGGTCAGAGAGGGTCATTTTGAATCATGTCTTGAACGAGAGCGGAACAGGGTGAGTTGGAGGGACTCCAGGATGGAGTACCAGAGAGCAGGGGCAGAATTCTCTTCCAACCTGATCTGCTTTTTAACGTGTGATTAGCACTATGCCAATATATTGCGTGACTGCACAGGACCTGACACCAAGTGTGGTGGTGCCAAGATCGCAATGAAGCTAATAAAATAAACTTAACAAAGAGACTACTTGCACCGATGCCACATCGCGCTGTGAGCAATCCAGAGCCAAGAGCAACATTTCTTGAACTGTTTTTCATTTGGTGGATTTGCTGGAGATGATGCACTGCATGTTATAAGCTTAGGGCTCTCTGCAACAATCATGTGGATTGGATTTCCTCCTCGAGTGCACTGAATGCAAAACTGCACACACAGGACACCAATTCCCATTGCGTACTTAATAATCCTTTCATTTGATACAACGCTTTTCATCTGCATTTTGTAAAGAGTAGTTACTGTGTATTTTGTAGGCTGTCTCATTTGAACACTTTAAAGTTTAATAATAATCCTTGCATTTGATAATAATAATCCCTCCAAAAAAACAAAAACAATAATAAATTGGTCATTTTCAATCCACGACTGTTTGTGGGACATTGCTGTGCACAATTGGCTGCCGCGTTCGCCCACAAATATACAGTCAATTCACTTTACAGTGTGTCCTGTGAAGCGCTTTGGGACGTCCTCCCGACGTGAAAAGCGCTATATCAAATGCAAGGATTATTAAAGCTTGGGGTCTGAAACATAGAAACAAGAGGAGACTATTCAGCCCCTCGAACCTTTTCTGTCATTTTATAGGATCCTGGTGAGAGGAGAGGCGGTATCGAAGGCAGCAGAGAGGTCAAGGAGGATGAGGAGGCAGAGGGAGCCCTGGGCACATGTGGATCCAATGTAATTTGTCGCTTTCAAAGCTGTTTCTGTGTGCAAAAACCTGGGGAGCAAGGAGGTGGAGCTGGGAGGTAAGGAGAGGGATAGGGATGGGGTCGAGGGATCAGGTGGTTGGTTTCATGTGGATTATAGTGGTGGTGAGAGAGAGAAGGGGGAGACAGGTTCGAAGGTGTGGAGGGAGGGATGGGTAGGGGCCGGGGTTTGAGGGGGAGATGGGGAGGGGGTAGTAGATGGAACGGTAGAGACAGCTGAGTGAACTCCCTCGATTTTGGTTTCGAGGAAGTCCAGCATCTCCTTGCAGTTGGCACTGGAGGAGAGGATGTGCGAGGTGTGAGAGGGTGGGCGGAGGAGCAAGTTGGTGATGGAGAAGAGGAGTCTAGAGTTGGCCTCCAAGATTGTCTTGGAGTAAAAGGATGATTTAGCGGAGGTGAGGGCAGAGGGGAAGTTTTGATGAGGTCCAGTCAGATCTGCGATGGACTGTTAAGTTAGATTTGAGCCAGTACCACGCACCTGTACCTTGAGGGAGCGGAGGTGGCTGGTGTACTAGGGTGACTTCCGTGTTAGTAATCCCCTCAAAATATTCATTTAGATTTGTTAGACAGATTTGATGAATCTCTGTTTATAACTGATTCCCTCCGCACCCCAATGTAATAGCAGGTCTAGTCACAGATCCCTGGGGTCCATCATGTTGAAATACTCAGCTTATCATTAGTTGCTTCGGCAATTGGGGTGTAATGGAGCTCGCATTCCCACTCATATGATTAATTTTCAATGTAATTTCTGTCATCTTTAGGGCGAAAACATGCAATGCTTTGCAATAGATTCAATGTGATAATTAAAATAAATAATTTGAAGAGCAATAATGAATAAATAATTGACTCTGTTAAGAAACACAGCAATTTTTCACTCACTGTTCTCTCTCCTGTCACAATCAGTTTTGCCCATAAAATGTACAGTCAATTTACTTTACAGTATATTCTATAAAGCGCTTTGAGACATCTCGGAGACGTGATAAGGCGTCGAGACGTCTCAAAGCGTTTTGTGGTTTGACTGTTGGCTGCATTATTGCTCCATATGGCCCTTATTTAAAGGCAAGCCATCTGCAGATGGTTAAATCCTGTTAGGATGTGCAACAATGCCTCCAAAAGATCCAAGTACTTAGAATCATTTTGCATTATTCATGTTGACAATGGTTACTAGAGCAACAGTAACCAAGGAGGTTAGGCAGATTCAAATTAATGAGGTGTACATTTGATGACATGATAACATCACTGCATTGCATTGTGCTTATCTGATTGAAGGCCACGTCAAACCACGAGGTAAATTAAGAAACACAAACACTACTTTAAATAGAGAGTGCATTGTTTTTTCTTAGCAGCGTGAAGCCTCCGCTGAATGTCAGTCACCAAAGTGCAGCACTCTCGCTTCTGAGATCGATAGTTGTAGCTCAAGCCCCACGTTGATGATAGTTAAATAATAATCTTAAAAAATCATAATCCCAAAACATTTTAGAATTTACATTTATTTAATAACAAAATAATAATCCTTACATTTGGTATAACACATTTCACGTCAGGAGTGTGCCTCAAAGTGCTTCACAGGATTTACTGCAGAGTGTAATCTGAATGAACAAAGAGAAAGGACATGGAACCTATACAGTCTGTTGTGAGGCTGACACTCCATTGTACACCAACAACAACAAAATTACATTTGTATAGCGCCTTTCACGTCGGGAGGATGACCCAAGGCGCTGGACAGACAGAATTATGGACCCGAGCTGGGGGTTGGGATGGGGGTGGGTGGAGGGCAGGGGGCGGGAAGCAGGGAGATCGAAAGCACGGTCGAAGAGGAGGGTCTTGAGGTGGGCCTTGGAGGGGATGAGGGAGGGGGTGAGATAGAGGGACTGCGGGATGGAGTTTCAGAGGGTGGGGGCAGAGTGGTAGAAAGCCTGCCCGCCAATAGTGTGGTGAGCAAAGCGGGGGACGTGAAGCAGGCTGGAGCCCACTGAGCGGAGGGAGCTAACAGGGTGGTAGGGGGTTAGGAGGTCGGTGAAGTAGAGGGGAGCAAGACCGTAGAGGGCTTTGGAGTTGGGCGAGGATGAGGGTGTTAGGGTGGCGGAGCCTAGTGCGGGAGAGGACACGGGCTGCAGTTCTGGATGATCTGCAGCCTGTGTAGGGAGGAGTTGGGGAGGCCGAGAAGCCAATGAAATAGTGATCACTGCTCTGTCAGGCCACACAATGTGGTGTAAGAGGATGACCTCAGATTTGTTGTTTCTAAAATTTATAGAACTGTACACTCAAGTCAGATAGCGAGTGCTGGGTGTGTTACATGCAGATAAAAGTGTGTTATACAGAAGATAATAATAATGCATTTGATAAGATAACAGCGGTAGGGGGATGTGACCAGTTACAGGACTGCAGTTTAGCAAAAGGTTACGTGGTAATAATAACAATATATACTCCAGAGTACTCCACACGCCTCTGTTTACCTAGCAGTATGTAGGAACCTGGTTGTTAGTCGATTGGCAGATCGCTTTTCCTGGGATAATAATTCTTTCAAAAAAAATAATAAATTGGTCACTCAATCCACGACGGCACACTGCTGTGCGCAATTGGCTGCCGCATTTCGCCCACAAAATATACAGTCAATTCACTTACCAGTGAAGCGCTTTGAAACATCTCGAAGATCTGATAAGGCACTATATCAAACATCATGTGATGTTTTATTGGGTAAACATGTGCGTGAACAGTGCACATCGGCGCACCATCCAAATGCGGCAAGTGCACCTTATCAGCATGTGTGCGGGTATGCACATGGATGTAGTGCACACAGGGGCTTTCCCTGACTTTGCTTAAAGGGTGCATCCCAAACAAACGTGTGCACATCCTGTGTGCTCTGAACCTAAGAGCGGAGGGACAGGGAGGGGATGTGCAAGACCCCATTTGTAACTGCGTCTTTTTTTTCTGTGACGGCTTTTGATTCTTTCTGAGGTCAGTGTAAATATATATCTATCAATAGATGTATATTTTGTGAAAAAAACCTGAAGGCGTGGCTGACAACGGTGGCGTGGAGGGGTCAGGAATCCGCAGTGGGTCTGTGTTAGCTGAGCGAAAGGGGGATGGCAGTAGATTGGGTTACATGCAGGTCAGAGAGACAGGCAGGTGCTGGGGCCTGGAGGGATTTGGAGGTGAGGATGAGGATCTTGAAATGAAACCAAATTTCAAGATTGATTTCATGGAAAACAATATTGCCTCCTACCCGTCTGATACCATAACAGTCCTATATCGATGACCTGGCCCGGTGTCAGGCTCCGCCACTAATAAGCACTCCGAGAAGCTGCCCTGCTTAAAGGGCGCTATATAAATGCAAGTTGTTGTTGTTATTTTAAAGAAGTTTGAGGCTAATGGAATGAATTGGAATCTATTAGCTGTAGTGAAAGCTGCCTGGGCAAGGGACACAGGATGGCTCATAGTAAAATCAAAGCACACTATATATAGGTGTCAGGAAGCAGGGATTTTCAGAAACAGATAACCTGCTGATGACACCAGAACTATGTGGGCAGATGGTTGGAGGAAGGAAAAGTGACAGGGCTTAGATTTTAATGGGTGATGTATTTCTGTGAGGAAAGAAATGAATATTACAGTATATCCTATGATGCGCTGTGGATGACCTCCTGACGTTAAAGGCGCTAAACCTTTCACAAGGATCATTATTATTTTTAGAGAGGCTTACTATTAATATTGGGACAGGAATCAGCGAACATGGTTACACAATGAAAAGGTGACTCTTAACAAAGTTGGAATAGGAACAATAATCCATTTCATGGCAGTTTAGGAAGAGAGATGGAGTTTCTCCTTCTCTCGATGTCGTGGCTAACAAACCCGAGATAAAATTGGTCATGCACTTTCATGGCAGTTTGTGGGAAATTGCTGTGCACAAATTGGATGTTGGGTTCGCCCAGAAATACACAGTCACCAAACTATACAGTAAATCCCTGTGAAGCACTTTGAGATATTTTGATATTTTGCCATGATGTTGCTGTATGAAATGCAAGGATAATTATGATTGTTATTATTATAGCTTGCCATTGAGAGCACTATCTGACAAGCTGCCCACTTAACCAGCTAAAACCATCCTACCCATTAGGGCTTTGGCTTGAGGGTTAACAGGAGCTGAGTAGAAATAATCCCTGTGTCTAAAAAGAAAGAGAAATGATTGAAATAAATAAGTTTAAACGCATATTACAAATATTGCATTATTAAAGCTCAGGTTTAGGAATTTGCCAAATTCGGAGTATTCTAACATAATAATAATAAATAATAATCCTTACATTTAATATAGTGCTTTTCACATCTTCTAGACATCTCAAAGCGCTTCACAGAATATAACAACGTACTGTACAACAACATATAGAATATACTGTAAAGTGAATTGACTGTATATTTATGAATGAAACCCGACAACCAATTGCGCACAGCAGTGTCTCACAAACAGATGTGGATTGAAGTGGCCAATTCTATTATTANTTTTTTGTTCCATAAATAAAGTGAGGGTTCTGTGACATTATCCTAAGTATTGTTGCAGTCAATCTGAAGGAGAATTGCCAATATTTTATGAGATGTGAAATGACCTGTCCTGTTTAAATTCACTCAGAATATTCAGTATCTCTGGACTCAGTGGGAGGGAAATTCAACTTGGAATTTACTGCAATTCCCCTTGAGATATACATGTAGGATAAAGTCTCAGAGTGTTGCACAGTGGAAGAGTCGGATACTGAGCAAGGGAGAAGAGGGAGAGGGAGATGACCATAGGCACAGTCGAAGAGGCAGGTTTTAAGGTGGGATTTAAGGATGGATAGAAGGGGGTGAGGCCGGAGGGAGAGATGTTATTGNAAAAAACGACATAACAAGCCAGTCAGCTTGTCCGACCGACGTTTATATTCCACATGAGCCTCCCAAAGTAATCTCCCCTCACCCCCTCTATTCCCTTTTTCCTCTCAAATACATTGATGCTTTCTGTTTCAACTACAGCTTCCAGCAACAAGCTCTACATTCTCACCCCCCTCTGTGTGAAGACGCTTGTCCTAAAAGCATCTTTCAGATCTGAGTTGAACAAAAATCTTTGATTAAGTGGAAGTCAATAATACTTGTAGCAGACAAACAGGAGGTCAAGTTATGTTACTTCCTGAATCAGAAATAAACCACCGAGAATAGCTGTGTATTTATTGTGGTCCTCTGCTTTTCCTTCCTCTCTCCACACGATTTACTTGAGGAGGAGTAAACATTGTATTAGTGATTCTTACATTCTTTATCCTAGAATCTTGCCTGGGCCCAACCCCAGTTTGGACAACTCTCCCTGCACACACACTCACACACGTACTCACACACACACACAAATAAACACGCACCCATGCACACACCCACCCAGTCAGACAGGCATGTATGCGCACGTGCGCACTCACACATAGGCACACACACTTTCAAAGGCACACACACTCACACATGCAGACATGCAAACACCCACCCATACACACAAACATTCCCACTACGTCTCTTTATAATCTAACGCTTTCAATAGTTCTTTCAATTACATTTGATATTAAATACCTTTTTGGATCGTATTACTAGGGCTTCAAGCTCTCTGACATATTGCCCTGTGTGAGGGGCACTATATAATTGCAATTTGTTGTTGTTATTATTTTCAGTCCTACCTTGTGATTCAGGGGGAATGTAAAGGGCTCGTATTGCTGTCTCTATTTCACAAAAAACATGGAGTCTTACTTCCGGTTTATCCTGGTTATATCCCTTTTTTTATATTGCGCATTCGGTCACCCTCCTACCCTACCCCATGCTTGGGTCCAAATCCGTGACTGTCCAGCACCTTGGGACATCCTCCCCTGGAGGCGCTGGGTAAATGTCACTAGGTGCTGGACAATGAGTGGTTTGCACCCAAGCTGGGGGTTGAAATCAGAGAGGAGTGGAGGATAAGGGTGAGGTGGAGGAGGGAAGATAACAGAAGCCATGGCCAAAAAAGGTCTTAAGACTTGCCATGAAAGAGGGAAGGGAGGGCCCGAGGCAGGGGGGCTCCAGGATAGAGTTACAGAGGGTGGGGCAGAAAGTCTGAAGGCCCGACCGTCGATGGTGGAACAAGTAGGGTGAGGGATGTCGACAGTGGAGCAGGCAGGGCAGGGGACATGGAGAAGGCCAGCGCCTGCAGAGCGGAAGGAGCAGACAGGTTGGTGAAAGTGGCTTTCATATCGGGAGGATGTCTCGGGGCACTTCACAGCACTGGTTTGGTATCCGAGCTGGGGGAGGGAACCCAGGGGGGTGGGCAGGGACAACGATGGTCAAAAGAGTTAGGTCTTGAGATGGGTTTTGAATGAGGAGAGGGAGTGGGGGTTCACATGTTCACAGCAAAGTGCCAGGCTGTCTGGAGACCAACGGGGAACCTAATGTATCCTGTGGCACCATTCAATGAGGTGCGGTCAGTCCCAAAGTTTTCTTGTCCCAAGTTTACTCCCAAATTCAGCTGAATTGACCGCTCATCTCATTATGGTTTATAGGACGTTATGGCACAGTTTAGCTGCCGTGTTTGACTCCAGTAATGACACTCAATTTCATCATCTTGAGTTTTATGTGAGGTGTTTCGAGANTTTTTTTACAGCGAAAGGGCAAATTAAGCACAAATAATTATTACTATTGAAATAATTATAAGAACACATGAGGTACGATTTGCTGTAATTGTTTTTGGTCAGCTGGGCGTCTGACACATGTGGAAATCCATCACAGTGTTTAAGAATATCCAAACCAAGTTGAGATTTCCAAATATCTCGACCATCTACACATGAAAATTGTCCTGTGTCTGGAATGGAATGCGCACTCTCTCCCTGGGGGGACGCATCCTGCTTACCTAATTCCGGAGAGTATTAGGTGTAAGATGCCAGGGCTTGGGTACCCCACAGTGTGCATTGGGGTAACTGCTGGTTTTTAAGCAGATAAAACCACATAGGTTACCATTGAGAGCTCTGTCTGGTAAATTTTCCCATTGCTTGTTCAGCTAAGACAACCCTACTTGGGCTTTGGTTTGCAGTGTTAGCAGGAATTCTGTAATACCAGCACTAATTTAAGAAACCCTTGAGAAACACTGCAGATTTTACCTCTATAATTAGTAATTTTCTAATGGAGGCCGAGTCTACAGGGAGTAGCTTAATCAATGTTATGGGAAGCCAGAGTTTTCGGTAAGAAAGCCTGTGAATCCCTCTCAGATTCTGAACGCATTAAGAAATCCAATCAAGTCCTGTACAAAACACGCAGTCACTACACTTTACAGCAGTTCCAGCCAGACTCCACTGGCTCACTATCACTGAATGGATCAATTTCAAGATCCTTACACTCGTTTTCAAATCCCTTCATGCCCTGGCACCTCCCTAACTCTGCGACCTCCTTAATCCCCAACCCACTACCAGATGCCTCCGTTCGACTGGCTCCGGCCTTTTGCTTGTCTCTCATGCCCTGCGTTCCACCATTGGTGGACGTGCTTTCAGCCACAATGCCCTGAAACTCTGGAACACTCTTACTCTATAATTAGATAATTATTTGGGGAGAACAAGTTTACAGGGCTATGGGGAGAGAGGGGGGAGTGGGATGGATTTGAAAGCTCTTTCAAACTCCTTCTGTGCTGTATAATCTATGATTCTATGATCTCTCCGGCTTGCCCCTTCCCTCCCCATTTTCAAGTCGCGCCTGAAGACCTTCCTATTCGACCGTGCCTACGGTCACCTCCCCCTCCCCCAGGCTCGGCCACTGTCAAGCGTTCTGGGACATTACCCTGCGTGAGGGACAAATGCAAGTTGTTGTTTACAGTATATCCTGTGAAGCGCTTTGAGATGTCCTTGTGACGTGAAAGGCACTGTATCAAATGTAAGGATGAGTACAAGGTGTCCATAGACACCACAATCAGGGCATTTATCTCTGACATGGTTCGATGTGCCTACACTAGTTACATATGAGTGCGTGGACAAGTCTGTTTCATAACATTGAAACGTGGGGGCAGGAGGATGAGCTGGGCTCAGTGAAAGCTGATTACACGGCTATTTCCATGGCCTCCCTTTAAACGCTGGATTGATGCTGCTTTAAGCCTTGAAAGAGCGACTGAGAAGTCTCCGTAGTCAGTCCACATCAAAGCACAATGTCCTCCATTACATTTTTGAAGAAAAATGATTTTATGCCCTGCACCAGACAAGTACTATGATTAGGTTAGCGGCAGAGTGATTGAAATAGAAGAAAACACCAGAATGCAGTGGGGACAAAGCTGAAGCTTGCACAGGATCAGATTCGCAGGTTAGACTGGAACAGTTCACAGTTGAGTGACAACAACAACAAATTCCATTTTACTTGTCAGCACATGTCACGTTAGAAGGACGTCCCAGGGTGCTGGACAGTCAGGGACCTGGACTCAAGCTGGGGATTGGGATCAGGGAGCGTGGAGGGCAGGGAAGGGATGGTTAGGAGGATGGCCGAAGGCGTGGTCAAAGAGGAAGGTCTTGAGATATGTCTTGAAGGAGGCAAGGGAGCAAGACGAAGGCAATGTGGGATGGAATTCCAAAGGGTGGGGGCAGAGAGGCTGGAGGCCTGACTTCCGATAGTGGGCCGGGTTGGGCATGTGGAGCAGGCAGGAGCCTGCTGAGCAGAGGGAGTGGACAGGTTGGTATGGAGTTAGTAGGTCACAGGTAGGAAGGAGCAAGGTCGTGGAGGGTTTTGAAGGCGAGGATGAGGATTTTGAACTCTATCCTCTGGGGGCCAGGGAGCCAGTGGAGCCGATTATGCTACAGTTCCTTTAACGTTAACGTGGCAGTGGGGGAAGGGGAAAATTCCCACGGTCGAAGGTTACAAACTGTGACAAAAAATTCTTTATACATCCCATATCCTGTTGGGATTTCTATGTACAGGAAGTTTCTGATTCTCTGTAAATACTCACACGCTCCGAGCATTTCTTCCCACGCTCAGTGTCCCACTTTATGAGATTTTCCCCTGCGAGCTCTCAATACACACACACACAGACACACACTCTCCAGCTCAGGCCCTGGACAACACAGGATACCCACCCACCTCCCTGTCTTCTCTCACCCGTACCTCACCCCTCCCTCATGCTCGGGTCCTGACCCCTGACTGTCCAGCGCCTTGGGACATCCTCCCGACATGAAAGGCGCTTTATATATGTAATTTTGTTGTTGTTGTCGTCAACCAACCTGAGGTTCATTGATAATGTTCCAGTTCAGGAAGCTTTTATCTCCCATGCTGCCTGTAACAGACCAACAACAACTTACATTTATTTAGTGCCCTTCACTTGGTGGAGTCCCCCTAGCGTAATGGTTAGCGCGCTCGCCTCTCAAGTGAGAGGACCTCTCGGGTGGGGTGAAACATTAGGCAAATTTTCTTACTCCACACGCCTCTGGTTACCTAGCAGTGAGTAGGAAATCCGGTTGTTGGTTGATTGGCGGATCGCTTTCCTGGGGGTAATAATCTTTTTTAAAATTGGTTCACTCGATCCCATTACTGGGACACTGCTGTGCACGGTTGGCTGTTATGTTTAGCCCAAAAATGCACAGTCACTACACTTTACAGAGGGCAAGTGGAGGAGTAGGATAGAGAGAAAACTGACGAGTGCCAGTTACAACAATAACAATTGCATTTATATAGCACCCTTCATGTCGCACGGCGTCTCGAAGCGCTTAACAGTATGAGTTATTCCCAGTTACAGTGGGAATAAACTATACCTCTATTCCCCTGAAGAATGTGCTCATCAGGACACAAGCCTGAGGAGCCAGGGTGATTCCCAACTAGTATTCCATGCGCAGGACTCGGACATGATTTTTATATTCTTTGAAGAGCAGATAATGGGGTGAGATGTTTCACAATAGATTCGCTCTGATCTGACTCCATCAGCCCTGTCCTCCCTCGCCAGGCTCCACTGGCTGCCTCCCTATCACATCAACCAGCTCAGAGATGGTGTTTGAGGAGCAAGTGGAGATGTTAGAACTCTGTGTTAATGGGCAGCTAAAGATCACAAGATCTCTGCAACAACAACAACAAGATTCCATTTATAAAGCGCCTTTCACGTCAGGAGGACGTCCCAAGGCGCTGCACAGTTGGGTCATGACCCGAGCAGGGGGGAAATGGTCAGGGTGAGGGGTGGGAAGGGAGGGAGCGAGGAGGGGGAAATGGTCAGGGTGAGGGGAGGGAGGGAGCAAGGAGGGGGGAAATGGTCAGGGTGAGGGGAGGGAAGGGAGGGAGCGAGGAGGGGGAAGAGAGTCGAGAGGGGAGCTGAAGGCACGGTCAAAGAGAAAGGTTTTGAGACCGGCCTTGAAGGAGGAAAGGGAGGAAGCGGCGAAGGCACTGGGGGATGGAGTTCCAGAGCCTCGGGGCTGAGAGGCTGAAGGCCCGACCACCGATGGTAGGGCGGTTGGGGCGGGGGACGTGGAGCAGACCAGAGCCAGAGGAACGGAGGGTACGGGCAGGTAGGTAGGGGGATAGTAGGTTGGAGAGGTAGGAGGGAGCAAGGCCGTGAATGGCCTTGTAGGTGAGGATGAGGATCTTGAAATCAATCCAACAAAGATCCAACCCAAACATATGCTCCAGAGTACAATAACGTGTATTTATCCTGCACCCTTCGTGCAGGATAGAGTCTCGGAGTGCTGAATGTTCAGGCCTTAGTACATGGTAATGCAAAAGGATTCAAAGAGACAGGTAAATACAATGCAAAATTATATTTGTAAAGTGCCTTTCACGTGGGCAGACGCCCCAAGGGGCTGGAAAGTCAGGGATTTGGACCCGAGAAGGGGTTTGGGACCAGGGGTAGTGGAGGGCAGGGGGGAAGCACAAACAGGGGAATAAAAATGGATCTGATCCAGTGCGGCTGAGGGGCAGAGTCAGGGATGACAGGCAGCTTTATTGCTATATCCTAATCAATTCATCGCAATTTGAATACATTCAATTTAGACAGTAACCGGCACAAACATTTCTGTGCAGCGAGATGCTCATCAGCCCTGATTGGGGACATAGGGATCTGTCTCCACACTTCAGTTACTGCGCCCTGACTTTAAAATCACGATGATCTTTACAAGACGCTCACCGTTTTTTTCAAAGTCCGCTCAACTGTTTCAGGCCTCTCCTTGTCCTCGACCGTGTCTACGGTCACCTCCACCCCCCCCTGGTTCGGCGTCTGCTCCGCCACAGTTAAGAGCTCCGAGACGCAGCCTGGCGTGAAGGGCGCTATATAAATGCAAGTTGTTGTTCTGGGGAAATTTTGGTAACAGTTGAAAATCACCCATGATTCAAAGGGAATGTGTTTGCTCATCCCTGGTGTCCGCTATCACAGGAAGAGTCCTATTGCACTGCTCACAAACAGGTTCAACTGAGAGGCGATGTTGACTTGTGTTTGGGAGGATGTGGACAGAACTCAGAAGATTGGTTTGGATGAAGAAGACCCTTCAGCCCATCCGATCACATCCTTCTTCAAAGAATAATTTCCTGGTGTCTGTCCTGTCTTGGTGCATCTTAAAGTATTATAATAGTAATAATAACCCTTGCATTTGATATAGCGCCTTATCATGTCTTCAAGATGTCAAACGCTTCACTGTAAAGTGCAGTGACTGTGTATTTTGTGGGTGAAATGCAGCAGCCAATTGCACACAGCAGCGTCCCACAAAGAGTTGTTAACTGAGTAACAAAATTTTTTTTTGAAGGTTTATTGCCCCCCGGAAAAGCGATCCACCAATCGGCTAACAACTGGGTTCCTACTTACACTAGATAATATTTTCAATCCCATTTAAAACATGAAACACCTCTATAAGATCCCCTCTAAGAATTCTTCTCTCAAGATTGACTCTCAAAGCACATCACAGGATTTACTGTAAAGTATAGCGACTGCGTAGTTTAAAGGTGAATGACGACAGGATTTAGGGAAATGAGATTAGAAAGTTGGCAGTTTAGCATTCAGCACAAAACATCAAAGTCCAGCTATGCTCTAGGCAACTGTCTGAATCAAGTTTCAGTTCCTTTGATTTCAGTTCTTTTGTTTTTTGCTCAGCCAAGTGTATGATGTGTGGAACCTATTACCATGGTTTAGAGCCTCCAAACCAGACTGAGTTCCACATATGTACACACCTACACATGGGAATGTCCCTGTGTGGAATGTACACTCTCTCCTTAGAGGGACACATCCTACTGGAGTGTATTAGGCGCAGGTTGGCAAGAGGCAAGGCTTGGGAACCCCAGAGTGTGAGTTAACTGGGATAACTTCAGGAGTGTAACCAGCTAAAACCACTGTCAAGCTTTCCCGCTGCTTGTCCAACTAGGACCACCCTACCTGTTAGGGCTTTAGCTCCCAGAGTTAACAGGTTGTTATGAATTAAGTACCCACTGGTTTTATACCATTGATAAAACACCTGCACGTTCAAATTGTGGACACTTTTATTATCCAGCCATGCAGATCATTGTTTGCCCACAAAATACACAGTCACTACACTTTACAGTAAATTCTGTGAAGTGCTTTGAGATGTTTAGACGGCATATCAAATACAAGGATAATTATTATTATTACTCTGCGGCAACTCTGAAAACAAGCTGAGATGAAAGACGTGTTATTTTGTTTTGTGCAGTAAAAAGGAGTCCTTGAATGTTCCGATAACTTTACAGTAGCTCTTCCTGGCCGTGTAGCCTGTGACCTGTGGTGAGTGTATGAGGGGAAGGATAGAGGACCGTGGGAACTAGTTAACAAGGGGCTGGACTGGCGGCTCAATGTGTACCGAGGTACAGCAGATGAAAACAAATCCAGCCGTAAAGGAAACACAGCGCACTGCTCCACAATAGGTCTCTCACGCTTTACAGGACGTTTCAAGTTTTGTTGACGATCCTAGTGAGCGAGACCCTGGGAATAAAGGAATCCGGGATAAATACACACCAAACTTCAATACAATTCATCTCCATTGAAAGCTCGCAGGCAAATGTTCCCAGTGTTGTGTGTGAGAGAGGGGAAACTTCCATTCATTTTGTTTTTTCCTTTGGCTGATGTTGTGAGGTATTTGCTTGACTCAGTCAGTAGCTTGACTCTTGCCACGGAGTCAGATAGAAGGTTGTGGGTCTTTGAGCTCACAGTCTAGGCTGACCCTCCAGTGCAGTGCTGGGGGAGTGTTGCATTGTCGGAGGTGCCGTCCTTCAACCGAGGTTCTGTTTCCTGTTCAGGTGGATATTAAAGATCATGTGGCAGTATTCAAAAAAGAAGGAAGTCTCTAACCGAGTCCTGGCCACAATCCCCCAAATAAAATTAATCATTCACTTCATGGCTGTTCGTGGGACATTGCTGTGTATAAACTGCTTGCCACGTTTGCCTGCAAGATACGCAGTCACCACACTGTATAGCAACTACGCACATTACAATGCTGTATACAATTGCACACAGCAGTGTCCCACAAACAATCGTGGATTGAGTGACCACATTTTTTTAAATGTTTTTTTAAGGGATTATTACCCCCGGAAAGCTATCTGCCAATTGACTAACAGCTGGATTCCTACTCACTGCTCGGTAAACAGAAGCGTGTGCAGTAAGGAAACTTGGCCAACGTTTCGCCCTGACCCGCCCAGGAATCAAACCCAGGTCCTCTCGCTTACGAGGCGAGTGCTTTAACCACTGAGCTCCAGGACTCCACTAGTTGGTCATTTAACATCCGACAAGCGCAGGTTGGTGGGTGTCAGTGGGTGTCAGGTACCAGGGACTGATTGACTGGCTCCCCGTGAGCTTCCCGGTCAGCAGCAGTGCCTCCACTTTACAAACCACAATTGCAGATACAACGCCTTCGTTTTAGGTGACAATCAGGAATGGGTCAGTGCTGCCCCCTAGGGCCGGCTTGCTGCACTGCACCCACTCTCAGGTTTCCTTCTGGTGCAGCGGCTGCGGGTCAGCTTGTCACTGTCCAGCTCAGTAAACATAGATCAGCAACAAGAAATGACATTTGTATTGCGCCCTTCACGTCAGAAGGCGAGATCAAAACAAAAAGGCCACAGAGGGGCTCAGTGCTTCCCAGGACATTTTCAGTGATCTCCCTGATACCGTATTAACACCATAACTAATTCATAACTCCCCTCATTCCAACTTTTGACCCTTACGGATATATTTGCCACAAAACACTGGCATTTGTTATATTGGAAGCTGTCCTTTTGCCCACAATGTACACAGTCGATTCAATTTACAATATATTCTGTGAAGTGGAGTCCTGTAGCTCAGTGGTTAGAGCACTCGCTTTGCAAGTGAGAGACCTGAGTTCAATTCCAGGCAGAGGGCGAAACCTTGGGCAAGTTTCCTTACTCCACACAGAGCCTAATAATAATCCCTCCAAAACAAAACAATAATAAATTGGTCATTTTCAATCCATGACTATTTGTGGGACATTGCTGTGCGCAGTTGGCTGCCGCGTTTGCCCACAAACATACAGTCAATTCACTTTACATTATATTCTGTGAAGCGCTTTGGGACGTCCTCCCGACGTAAAAAGCACTATATCAAAATGCAAGGATTATTATTATAAGTGCTTTGATACATCTTTGAGACGTGATAAGGCGCTATGTCAAATGCAAAATTATTATTATTATTATTCCAGTGTCCTGGTCAGCAATCCACCAGTAGTCAATCACTTTAAGGGATATCACATGGCTGTTTAAGGGTCATTACTGTGTACAAATTGAATGCCACGTTTATCTTCGCAACACACAGTTACTACACTTGTGCGTCAACCTGGTTCAATTGGTAGCACTCTCGCTTTTGAGTCAGAAGATTCACAGTCTAGGATAATAATCCAGTGCAGTGCCATGATGGAAGTCCATCTTATGGATGAGACCATTAAACTGAGGCCTTACAGATGTCGACAGATTTGATTTCAAGTATTGAATTGTCACTAGAACGCAAGATCACTTAGGCTCATCACTCGAGAACACACCCCCTCCTCTCCCCCCCACCCTCATCACAGCATCAAACTGATCCTTGTGTCCTGGCCTCAACCACCTTTCCTGGTAGCCCTGATCCAGTCATTAATTAGCCTCTGGGTAAAACAACAACAACAAAATTACATTTGTAAAGCACCTTTCACATCCCAAGGTGCTGGAGATAGCGTTTCGGACCCGAGCTGAGAGTTGGGATCAGGGAGGGTGGAGGCAGGGGGGGAAGCAGGGAGATCGAAATCAGTCGAAGAGAAGGGTCTTGAGATGGGTCTTGAAGGAGGCCAGGGAGGGGATGAGTCGTAGGGACTGCGGGATGGATTTCCAGAGGGTGGGGGCAGAGTGGCAGAAGGCCCACCTGCCAATAGTGAGGCGAGTGAGACGGGGGACGTAGAGAAATACTGACTGGTTGGTGTCTGGGTTGAAGTAGCCCTTTGCAATGCTAAACCTGTGTCATCTTCATCTCCTATCTTGCTGCGTGAAAGTATTGTTCTGGGTTTTTCAATCCCATTGAAAATATTTTACACTTTTACCAGGTTGCCTCAGTTTACATTGAGGGCTCAATGCGCTGATTTGGGGCTTGAGCCCAAAACCTTTTGTCTCGGAGGCAGGAGCGCAACCCACCTTTAGCACTTTACTTTTCCACCATCAGTGGCTTAAGAACATGAGAATTAGGAGCAGGAGTAGGCCATTCGGCCCCTCGAGCTGCCCCGCCATTCGATAAGATTATGGCTGATCTTCAGACCTAACTCTAATTACCTGCCCTATCCCTATATCCCCCAATCCCTCTAACACTAACACTATCTAATCTCTCCCCCTCAAGAAAATTATCTGTCTTTCTATTTTTTCTACCTCGGTGAATAACTTCACACTTCCCCACATTAAATTCCATCTGCCACCTACTCGCCCACTCCCCGAGCCTATCTATATTCCGTTGCAATCTTTTTGCATCATCCTCAGAGCTTACTCTCCCACCGAGTTTAGTGTCATCCGCGAATTTAATACGTTACATTCAATGTCATCTAGATCATTGATGTAAATTGTAAATAGCTGAGGCCAAGCACTGATTCTTGTGGCACTCCACTAGTCACATCTCCTGCCAATTCGAGAATGACCCGTTTATCCCTATTCTCTGTTTTCTACCCGTTGGCCACTCTTCAATCCGTGCTAATATGTTCCCATTAATCCCGTGGGCCTTAACCTTGTGCAATAGCCTTTTGTGTGGCACTTTGTCAAATGCCTTTTTAAAATGTAATTATACTACATCTACTGGTTCCCCTCTCTCTAACCTGCAGATACATCTTCAAAAAACTCTAAAAGATTAGTTACGCGTGACTTCCCTTTTGTAAAGCCATGTTGACTGCCTAATCTTGTTATGGTCTTCCAGGAATCCCATAACGACATCCTTAATTAAGAACTCAGTAAAGTTCAGTAATAGTCAGTGAGTTCTCAGTTTAGAAGAACATCAATACTGATAGAATTGATTTTACTGATTCTGTCTGACCTTCAACTGCTCAGTAAACATTCCGTCAGGATATTTTATGTCACAAACACTCTGCCAGTTATCTTCTGAGCTTTTTCTGCTTTTGACCTAAAATTTCACACTACAAAGCGAATCCTTTTCTGCAAATCAACTGTATCATTTCAGCGATTCGCAAAATATAGACCAGAGCAAAGAGCAAATAATGTAACAGCCTGCACTCTCTCTTTCTGAGAGAGAGAGAGCGCTCTGAGATGCTATCCTGCGTGGAAGGCGCTACATAAGTGCAAACTGTTGTCTCTCTCACACACACACATCCCCACACACTGCTCCATGGTTGAAATAACACCAAATAGATTTCAATGACTCACAACTGTAATAAAAATATTGATACTAATGCTCGCGTTCTGATACTGTGCCTTATCTCATTTTTGAGATACCTCAAAGCACTTCAAAGGGACACTGATGTGCGCAATTGGCTGCCGGGTTTTGTGCACAAAATAATCGGTCAATTCATTTTACAGTATATTCTGTGAAACACTTTGACGTGATCAGATGCTATATCAAATGCAATGATTATTATAATAAATTGGAGGTTTTGAGATTTCTTTAGGAATAATGTCAAGGTATTGGAGAGGGTGCAAAGGAGATTTACCAGTATGGTACCAGGAATGAGAAACTTCAGTTATCAGGAGAGGCGAGAGAAGCTGGGATTATTCTCCTTGGATCAGTGAAGGTTAAGAGGAGACTTAATAGAAGTTTTCAAAATTATAAGGGGATTTGATAGGGTGAACAAGGAGAAGCTATTTCCTGGCGGGTGGTTCGGTGACCCGAGGGCACTGATTTAAAATGGCTGTTAAAAAAAATAGAGGTGAAGGGAGAAGAAATTTTTTTTACACAACAAGTTGTTGGAATCTGAAATGCATTGCCTGAAAGGGTGGGGGAAGCCGAGTCGATAACAACTTTTAAGAGAGAAGTAACTAATTATTTGGGGAGGACAAGTTTGCAGGGCTATGGGGAGAGCGCGGAGGAGTGGGATTGATTTGGAAGCTCTTTTAAAAGAGCCGGCACAAACACGATGGGCCGAATGGCCTCCTTCCGTGCTGTATAATTCTATGATTCTACAATTTCTGATCGGAATCCCGTTTGGCTGCTTTACTGATTCAGGGCACTGGGTGGCAGCATTTGCTATTTTATTCTGGGATCGGGGCTAATCTGGGATTGATTCAGGAATTTATATTGTTTATTTTCTAACATGTCTAATAAAACAGGAAAATTGTGTGACAAATGTAATGAAATGAGCACGTGTGGTGTTTTTCAGTGGCCAGACAGAAACTCCAGAGTCCAGAATCCGCATCACACTTATGGGTAAAAAAATGATGTGTTGCAAAAATAGCTGTCGTACCAGTGTGTAAGCGGTTTTGCCAGGAGATGCCAAAACCTGTCATGTGGAAATATTGCTGATTTTCCATGGTAACACGACATAGAACCATATACCTTCATAGCACAGAAGAAGGCCATTCGACCCATTGAGTCAGTGCTGGTTCTTCTAAGAGGGATTCTTTCAATCCCATTTACCTGCCCTTACACCTGGAGCTAACTCATTTTTAGATATCTGACACCTGAGTATGTTACAGTTTGTGGGCAAATAAACATATCTTGATTCATTATTCAAACAGTCTGAGTTCCCTTCAATCCCAATTTTAAAAATAATAATTATAATCCCTTCATTTGATATAGAGCCTTATCACATCTTCAAGACGTCTCAAAGCGCTTCACAGAATATACCATAAAGTGAATTGACTGTATATTTTGAGGGCAACATGTGTCAGCCAATTGCGCACAGCAGTGGCCCACAAACAGTCGTGCATTGAGTCACCCCTTTTTTTTGAAGGAAATTTACCCCGGAAAGCGATCCGCCAGTTGACCAACAACTTGGTTCCCACTTACTGCTCGGTAAACAGAGGCATGTGTGTGGAGTAAGAAAACTTGGCTAAGGTTTCACTCTGTCTGGGAATCAAATCCGGGTCCTCTCACTTAAGATGGCAAGCGCGCAGGTAATTAATAAAATAATTGATAAATCACTTGATTGATAAGTGCGGTTCGGTTTGGAAACAGTGCTGAGCGGTGTGATATATGGGACGATGCTTTAGCTCCTGATTCGATGTACTTACTGAGTGAAGAGGTTTTATTTCAGTCTGCGTAAAACTGAACCGATCAATAAACTGCAACCCCTCATTGTGCAGAGCTTTCTTCACACCTCCAAGTATTGAGTGTGAGTGAAGCGTCTGTGACACCAGCCATTTTGCCAGATATCATTCCTGTGTGAAAGCATCTTGAGTGTTACGGGAGCGATTGAGTGCTGCTGCTTTCAAACCCAGCTCAGAAGCACGGACTTCCTGTTTTCACACACACCCATCTCCACACTGAAGGTCCTTTCAATGTGAACACAAATCAATACACATCCACTCAGTGCTAGAGGACACTAGACGCTAGCCCAGTGGAGAGTTGCACCTCTATGTGATGTACACTGAAGCAAAGGTAACTGTAAAAGCTCAGGCTCCAAAGTGAGATTAGATTGTTTGCACGGTTTGTCGAGAGCTCAGGACTGAAGGTTATCCATGTACTTAGTTCTCATTTTTAAAAATAATAATAATAATCCTTGCATTTGATATAGCGCCCTTATCATGTCTTCAAGACGTCTCAAAGCGCCTCACAGAATATACTGTAAAGTGAAATGACTGTATATTTTGTGGGTGAAACACGGCAGTCAATTGCGCACGACAGCGTTCCACAAACAGTCGTGGATTGAGTGACCAAATAATTATTATTTCTTTATTTTTCTTTGAAGGGATTATTACCTCCAGGAAAAGCTTTCTATCAATTGACTAACAACCAGGATCCTACTTACTGCTAAGAGAATAGGGTAAGGAATGTGGCGTAAGGAAAATTTATTTTTGAAGGGATTATTTCTCCCGGAAGGTGATCTGTTAATCGATTAATACCCATTGATCGATTAATATCCTACTTACCGCTAGATAAACAGAAGTGTGTGGAGTAAGGAAACTTGCTTAATGTTTTGCCCTATAATATCATACAATTTAATATAACAAATCTAGAGCTGAGTGCTGCGCAAATTAATATGCTTTCTTCCCTTTATTATTCATATTAATTAATTAATAATATTAATGCTTACACTTGACATAACACGTAACAGGTCGGGAGGACGTCTCAAAATATAGTATAATGATTATAGTTTAACAGCAAATGCGGCAACCAATTTGCACCGAGCAATGTCCCCACAAACAGCCACAGGACATTTGGTTAAACATAAGGGTCATTGATGGTAGCCTCACGGAGCATTCACTATCAGAAATTCCTGCAAGAGAGAGTAAGGCTAACATGAGATCAGAGTTTTGTCTTCCATTGGGCAGAGTGAATATTTAGTTTATTTTGTCAGCCGAGAGCGGGCTAGACATAGGAACAGCTCTTGGGCCACAGGTCACTGTGCTTAAGCCTATCCAAACTAGACTGAGAGTTCCATGTCTGTTACCTACACAAGGAAGTGACTTGTGTCTGGAATGGAATGTGATTTTCTCCTTTGGAGGGACGGACGCTGCTTACTTACCTAATTCAGGGACAGGATGGCAAGAGCCAAGGCTTGGGAACCCCAGAATAAGTGGTGGGGTAACTGCTGGAGTCTCACCAGCTAAAACCTCTTATGTAACATCTCAGTTGATAGTCGACTCAGAGAGACACACATGTGAGATAGCAAAGTCTTTGTTAGTCTTGTGTCGTCATTAGCCACCTTCTGCTACTAACGGAACGTTTGGAATTAAAGTCAACGTAGATCATGTATAAAGTACCTTTCTACTTGCCTCGCTCCTATTTTTGCTTCAATCACTTCTCTCTGGCAAGTTCTCCAAAAGACTACATTTCCAAAGCATCTGTCTGTTTGAGACAAGCTGTTAAACCAGCCGGCGAATGTTATGTGAAAAGTAAATTAGTGCTTGCACCATCCCGCAACTTTTAGTCTCAATTCATATACGGCTTAATTCATTCATGTGTTTGCCTACATAGTCACTCCATTTCACAGTAAATCCTATGAAGCGCTTTGAGACGTCTGAAGTGATAAGGGGCAGTACCAAATGCAAGGGTTGTTATCATTATTATTTTTGTTGAGGCCTGACATTTCACCCTGGCTCAACCAGTAAAATTGCTTTGCTTTAATGTAGTTAAAAGGTGGCACGGAATTGAGGAAAGTTCAGCCTTAACCTCAGAGCCGTTTTCCACCCCAGTTCTTTAAAACAGAAAGCGGCGTCTGAACGTGCCACAAACAGTTGTGGATCGAAATGACCAATTTATTATAATTATTTTTTGAAGGAATTATTATCCCCAGAAAAGCGATCTGCCAATCGACTAACAAGTGGGTTCCTACTTATTGCAAGGTAAACAGAGGTGTGTATGTGTGTGGAGTAAGAAAACTTGCCTAAGGTTTTGCCCTGACCTGCTCGGGAATCGAACCCAGGTCCTCTCGCTTGCGAACAGAGCATTGATCAGACCCATCTGGAGCACTGCGTTCAGTTTTGGGCAAAACACCTCAGGAAAGATGTATTGGCCTTGGAGGGAGCGCGCGAGAATGTTACCAGGCCTTAAAGGGTTAAGTTATGAATCCTTATCATAATCATAAATGCCTCTATCAGGAACTGGAAATCCCCTACACCAGAAAATCCCCCCTCCAACCCCGCACCCGCCCCGTCCCCCCCACCCCACTCTATTCTCACGTCTAGAGAGAAAAGCTGAAACTTGTCCCAATGTCTCTTGAGAGCGTTTCCCCAATAGATGACACTCCTTTAAAAAGTAACTTGTGAAGACACCCGAGCCCTGACCGGCACAGGGGACATGATTCACGCAGCATATTCAAGTGGCAATGTTTTGGTATTGATGCAGTTCTTGCTGGAAATCAGCTAGAAAGTTCATGTTACTGAATAAGTTACTTTGACATTAAAGACGTCTGGCGGCTTCTCACGGAACGGCAGTGCTTCAGAATCGCAAACCGCAGAGTTTACACTGATATCGCTCTGGACGCCTGAGATGGAGCTACACGGCTGTAACTGGAACACTATGAAATTTATATGAATGTATCCGCTGTATTGCTTTTCAGCTAACACCATCGGTGGCCGAGCCCTCAGCCACTACCTCCCTAACCCCAATCACTCCATCTCGTTCCTTCTTTATCTATCTTTAAATCCACCTTAAGACTCACCTCTTCCACTGTACCTATGGTCACCTCCCCCTCCACCTTCTGCTGAGCTTAGTGTCCAACCCCACCACCTGTACAGTGCTCCGCCACCCTGTCCTACAGCAAAAATGCAAGTTATTATCTTTATTTGCTGTTGTTATTTTGGGCATATGAATACTTCAGAAATAATAACAATCCTTGCATTTGGTAAAGCATCTTATCATGTTGTTGAGACCTACCAAAGGGGATTTTTCCTGTGAAACGTAGTAACTGTGCATTTGTCTCACAAACAGCCGTTGAAGTGAATGAGCAATTTTGTTTGGGGGATTGTTGGCCAGGACACTGGGAGAGAGAGAGAGAGAGAGACTCCTTCTCTTTTCGAATAGCGCTGCGGGATCTTTAACATCCACCTGAACAGGCAGACGGGACATTGGTTTAAGGTCATATCTGAAAAACGACACCTCTGACAATGTGGGCTCTGCGCTCACCGCACCCCCCTCAGCCCAGACTGTGAGCTCCAAATTCCGAAGTGGGGCTTGAACCCCCAAGCTTCTGCCGCAGTGATGAGAGTGTGACTGACTGAGCCGGGCAACCAGTCAAGGTTTACAGCTGATTTAAGCAGTAACCATATGGTAATTAGCCATTAATTAGCCTGCAATTTTCTGCTTTTCACGCAGTAATTTGCTGTTGACAGTCCGTTCAGCCACACACTGTACTGTAACAGAGCAATAATCAGAATTATAAAGCTTAACAAGCGGAAACAAATGGTTCGACCTTTGCTGTATGAGTGTGACCAAGGTTTGCTCAGGTGGTGAACCCATCGATCTCCGCACCACATTTCTGGACTTTATCCATTTCCCTTTAAATGCCGTTACTGACTCATGTGTCCATTTGCAGTCTGGTATTCAACAGCTAACTTGTTAATAACATGCTGATATATTCTCTATAATAACATAATATATATAATATGCTCTACTCTATAATTTTCTATAATTACGGGTTAATATCCCTCCGGATAATATATTTAAAGACGCCGCCTCTGACAATATAGCATACCCCCAGCACTGTCTTGGACTATCAGCTTAGACTAGACTGTGAGCTCAGAGCCCTGATGCAGTGTTTACCCATTATTTTAACTACTAAAAACCAAACAAATCGTAAAATTATAGGGATTTGGGCCTGACGTCTCTCTTAGAAAATGGAGCGACTAAAGTCTTTGCAAGTGTCTCTGTGTTCTTTATTACAGGCGGTTCTGCCCCAACGCTGGCCTTGTGATTTATCACTGATCAGCATTAAGAGCCGTGATGTTTACACTGGATGGTTATTCCCTTTTAAGCTTTATCTTTACTGCTTCCCGCACTGACGTCAATGCACCCTCCTGCGGAGGCGCATATCCGTGGTAAGTGCTGGAAGGTTTGGGATTTACGGTGAGGGGTTGTAGGAGGTCGCTCCACGGTCAGAGCAGGTGGTGTCCATCTGCGAGAGGAGACTTTCCACTTGGAAATGAATACAATAATGGGTTTCATTCTCCTCTACTACCCCCCCACACCTACGTATACACACGTACACACACACCCACACACATATGCATACATACCACATGCCCACACTCAAATATATATATACATACACACACATACGTACACACACATACACACACACATATACATACAAACAACATGTCCCCGACCCACACAAACTGAAAGTTGAACCTTTGTCAACTTTATTAACTCTTCTGAACAGTTGAGGCAGAGATAAAACTATGACTGCCTTTCCCTGTGAATGTTACCCTCATGGAGGAGGGGAGTGGTGGGGAGTGGGGAGAGGGAGTGTATCGTGTACTAAAAACTAACTCCGAGAAAATATCCACTGGCCTCTGGGGGAGACGGAAATTTAGAGATTCACAGTTTTGAAAAATACATATATCTATCATCGCAGAGGCCAGTGTGGGTTTGAAGAGGGGAGTAAATGGGTAAATGAAGGATAAAGACTTGGAGGGTGTGGGGATAGGACAGGGCTGTGGGATTGAATGAACATCTTGCTCTGAGAGCTGGAGCAGACTTTATGGGCCAAATGGCCTCCTTCTGCACTGTAAGTTTAAACGCTCCAAGGCTCTACTCTGCTTGATAAATGCAACCATGTGTGGTAAGTTTCTGTGATTTTATTGCTTACAAATGCCTGTTGTCCGATCACCGATTTGGTGAGTTGCGAGAGGTTTGGTTTTGAGGTCAGGGTTGGGGAAGGTTGGGGAAAATCCTTAAACTTTGTCTTGATTTGGAAATGAAGACTGTCTTCTGAGCAAAAGCAAAAAGTCTTTCAAATAAACTTAATAATAATAATAACTTAATAATAATAATAACGCTTGCATTTGATATAGAACCTTATCACATCTTTGAGACGTCTCAAAGGGCTTCACAGAATATCCCGTAAAGTGAATTGACTGTATTTTGTGGGCAAAATTTAGCAAAATTCAGCAAAACAAACGGAGTGAGGGGGGGAGGAAAAGTAGGGAAGAGCAAAAATAAGCCTGAGGCTTTCTATATATTTCCGTTTGGAGTGGAACAAATGGACTTTGAAACTTTGTCCCCTTGACTGGTTCTAAAGTTACGCTACATTTCCCTTACAATGCAACCTGTTCCCCGTGCCTCACATTCCCATGGAGATGGCTTCTGAGGTAATCTGGGAGCTCATGTGGAAAAGTAAAAGAGCTACTTATTCCCATTTGCGTTCAAATTAGTTAAGAAAGCACTTCTGCCTCTATTTTTATTTTTATCCCCCTGAATTCTGCATAATCCAAGCTTTTCCTTGTCATTTATAATTGATTTCAACCAGCAATTTACTGTCTCTCTGAGGGCCCGGCCTGTGTAACTGCCTGCTCACTGACATGCTACAGAACTGATCTAAAAAGTAATGCTTCAGTCCCATTAATCTTTCATGTGTGGCAATTAATAAAAGATTCCTTGTTAAAGGAAAGGAGAGAATCCGGACAGAAGCAGGACATTTGAAAGACTCGTTTAACCATGAACGTAGAAGAAGATTTAAAATAAAAAAATGATCACTCAGAAAAATATGGGTTAATAAAGGACAGCCAACACAGATTTGTTGAAGGCAAATTATGTCCACAAACCCAATTGAGTTTTTTGATGAAGTAATGGAGAGGGTGGATGAAGGTAGTGCAGTTGATGTAGTTTATATGGATCTTCAAAAGACGTTTGATAAAGTGCCACAGAAGAGACTTGTAAGCAAAATAGAAGCCCACGGTATTAAAGGGACAGTGGCAATGGATACAGAACTGTCTGGGAGACAGAGAGCACAGAGTGGTTGTGAATGGTTGTTTTTCTGACTGGAGGGAAGTGTACAGTGGTGTCCTTCAGGAGTCAGTATTGGGACCACTGCTGTTTTTGATCCATATAAATGACCTGAACTTGGGTTTAGGGAGTACGATTTCCAAGTTTGCAGATAATATTAAGCTGGAAAAGTAGTAAACAGTGAGGAGGATATTAACAGACTGCAAATGGACATAGACAGACTGGTAACATGGGCAGACACGTGGCAGATGAAGTTTCATGTGGAGAAATGCAAAGTGATGTAGTTAGGGAGGTTTGCTGATCAGCAAACTGGAACTTAAGGCTCCTCGAGGGCAAAGTGATCATAATATGATGGAATTCAGCATTAAGTTAGAGAGAGAAGTAGTTAAGTCCGAAGCAAAGGTCTTAAATTTAAGTAGAGCCAACTTTGCTGGTATGAGAGAGGATTCAACTAAAATAAACTGGGAAATTAGACTTATGGATTTGACAGGAGACCAGCAATTGCAGACGTTTAAGGAGATAGTGCAAAATTCCCAGCAAACGTATTCGTTTGAGGAATAAGAATGCCACGGGAAAGGTGGCCCAACCGCGGCTAACTAGAGCAGTTAGGGACAGTATAAAGTTAAAGGAAGAAGCCTATAAAACAGCTAAGATGAGTAGTAAACCCGAGGATTGGGAGAACTTTAGGGATCAACAAAGGAGACCAAAAAAAGTGATTAAGAGGGAGAAAATGGAATATGAGGGTAAACTAGCGAGGAACATAAAGACAGACTGCAAGAGTTTTTACAAATATATAAAGAGGAAGAGGCAAAAGGTAAATGTGGGTCCGTTAAGAGGCAGAGACGGGGGGAATTATAGTGGGGGACAAAGACATGGCAGAGTCATTAAACAAGTACTTTGCTACTGTCTTCAACAACAACGGTTGGGGTGGGGGATGTGGAGCAGACCGGAGCCAGAGGAAGGAGAGTACGGGCAGGTAGGTAGGGGGATAGTAGGTAGGAGTAGATAGAGGTAGGAGGGAGCGAGGCCGTGAATGGCCGTGTAGGTGAAGATGAGGATCTTGAATTCGATCCTCTGGGAGATGGGGAGCCAGTGGAGGCGAGCGAGGGCGAGGGCGAGGGCGAGGGTGGGAGTGATGTGGTCGCGGTGTCTGGTGCGGGACAGTACACGAGCTGCAGAGTTCTGAATGACCTGCAGTGTGGAGGGAGGGCCGGGAAGGCCGGCGAGGAGAGAGTTCCCATAGTCCAGCCTTGAGGTGATAAAGGCGTGGACCAGAGTTTCAGCCGCGTGAGGGGTGAGGTAGTGCCGTAGTCTGGCAATGTTCCGGAGGTGATGGAAGGCGGTGCCAGTTGTGGCGTGGATATGAGGGAGAAAGGACAGCTCAGGGTCAAACAGAACCCCAAGGTTCCTGATGGCTTTGAGAGGTGGAGAGTGCAGCCTTGGATGCTGATGGTGTCAGCGCCTGAGGTGCAGAGGCGCTGACGTGAGCCAATCAGGAGGGCCTCGGTTTTTCGCACGTTGAGCTGAAGAAAGTTATCTCTCGTCCAGGACTCGATGTCGGACAGGCAGTTGTCAGGACATCGGTGGTCGTGGAGTTGAGAGTAGAGGAGGAAAGGTAGAGTTGGGTGTCATCCGCATACATGTGGAAGTTAACCCCATGTCTGCGGATGATGTCACCACAGGGGGAGCATATAGAGGGTGAAGAGGAGGGGACCGAGGACAGAGCCCTGAGGGACACCACATGAGACAGTGCGGGGGGTGGAGGAAAAGCTGTTTGTGGAAACAAAATGAAGACGGTGGGAGAGGTACGACCTAAACCACTCAAGGACAGGGCCTTAAAGGTTGAGGTGGGAGGACAAGCGGTGGAGGAGGATAGAGTGGTCGACTGTATCGAATGCTGCCGATAGGTCGAGGAGGACGAGGAGGCAGAGGGAGCCCTGGTCACAGATGTTCAGGATGTCATTGGTGACCTTGACCAGGGCGGTTTCTGTGCTATGGGCAGCACGGAAACTCGACTGAAGGGGTTCGAATAGTGCATGGGTGGAGAGGAAAGAGCGCAGCTGGGAGGCCACAACTCCTTCAAGGACGTTGGACAGGAAGGGGAGATTGGAGATGGGCCGGAGATTGATAGCTGCGACGCATCAAGGGAGGGTTTTTTCAAAGTGGGAGTGATGGTGGCAGTTTTTAGGGGAATGGGAACAGAAGGTCTTCACCTTAGAAGACACTGAATACCTACCAAGAATAGAAGGGAACCAAGAAGACAATGTTAGCGAGCAACTTGGGGAAATTAATATTAGTAAAGAAATGGTTTTAGATAAATTGTCAAGTCTTAAAACTGATAAATCCCCTGGACCTGATGGCCTACATCCGAGGGTTTTAAAAGAGGTGGCTACTGAGATAGTGGATGGCTTGTCTTTGATCTTCCAAAATTCTGTGGATTCTGGAACGGTTCCCATTGATTGGAAGATTGCAAACATAACACCACCATTTAAGAAGGGTGGGAGAGAAAAGATGGGGAACTATAGACCAGTTAGTCTGACATCAGTGGGAGGGAAAATTCTTGAGTCCTTAATTAAGGATGTCGTTATGGGATTCCTGGAAGACCATAAGAAGATTAGGCAGTCAACATGGCTTTACAAAAGGGAAGTCATGCTTAACTAATCTTTTAGAGTTTTTTGAAGATGTATCTGCAGGTTAGATAAGGGGGAACCAGTAGATGTAGTATATTTGGATTTTAAAAAGGCATTTGACAAAGTGGCTATCGTACAAGATTCAAGCCCACGGGATTAATGGGAACATATTAGCACGGATTGAAGAGTGGCTAACGGGTAGAAAACAGAGAGTAGGGATAAACGGGTTCATTCTCGAATTGGCAGGAGATGTGACAAGTGGAGTGCCACAAGGATCAGTGCTTGGGCCTCAGCTATTTACAATTTACATCAATGATCTAGACGCGGACATTGGATGTAACGTATCTAAATTTGCAGATGACACTAAACTCGGTGGGAGAGTAAGCTCTGAGGATGATGCAAAAAGATTGCAACGGGATATAGATAGGCTCGGGGAGTGGGCGAGAAGGTGGCAGATGGAATTTAATGTGGGGAAGTGTGAAGTTATTCACCTCGGTAGAAAAAATAGAAAAACAGATTATTTTCTAGAGGGGGAGAGATTAGATAGTGTTAGTGTTCAGAGGGATTTGGGTGTCCTTGTACACCAGTCTCAAAAAGTTAGTTTGCAGGTGCAGCAGCAACTAAGAAGGCGAACGGCAGTTAGCGTTCATTGCAAAAGGTTTAGAGTACAGGAGTAGGGAAGTCTTGCTGCAACTGTATAGGGCTTTGGTGAGACCGCACCGAGAGTATTGTGTGCAGTTTTGGTCCTTATTTAAAAAAGGACATACTTGCCTTAGAGGGGGTGCAGCGTAGATTCACTCGGTTAGTGCCTGGGATGAGGGGACTGATCTATGAGGATAGGCTGAATAAACCAGGGCTGTATTCTCCAGAGTACAGAAGAATTAGGGGGGATCTTATTGAAACTTATAAGATTCTTAAAGGGCTGATAAAGTATACACTGAGGGTCTGTTTCCCCGGTATGAGAATCCATAACCAGGGGTCACAGTCTGAAAATTAAGGGTCAGCCTTTTAGAACAGAGTTGAGGAAACATTTCTTCACTCAGAGGGTAGTGAGTGAATTCACTCCCCCAGAAGGCTGTAGATGTCAGTCCTTGAACATCTTCAAGGCTGAGACTTATATATTTTTAAAAACAGAGGGATTAGGGGATATGGGGATAGGGCAGGTAATTAGAGTTTGGTCAGAAGATCAGCCATGATCTTATCGAATGGCGGGGCAGCTCGAGGGGCCGAATGGCCTACTCCTGCTCCTAATTCTTATGTTCTTATGTTCTTATGAGTGAGGAGAGGCAATATAAGATGATGGTAGAATCTTAAAGTGGGTGAGAGACCTGGGGGTTCATATAAGTAAATCTTTGAAAGTGGCAGGACAGTTAAAACAGCATCCGGGATACTGGGCTTTATAAATAGGGGCATAGAATACAAAAGTCAGGAAGTTATGATGAACCTTTATATAAAACACTGGTTAGGCCTCAGCAAGCTACTGTGTTCAGTTCTGGGCCCTACATTTTAGGAAGGATGTCAAGACATTGGAGAAGGTGCAAAGGAGATTGACCAGGATGGCACCAGGAATGAGGGACTTTAGTTATCAGGAGAGACGAGAGAAGCTGAGATTATTCTAATTGAAGCAGAGAAGGTTAAGAGGAGACCTAAAAGATGTTTTCAAAAATTATGAGGGGATTTGATAGGGTGAACAAGGAGAAACTATTCCCCCTGGTGGGTGGGCTGGTAACCTGAGGACACCGATTTAAAATAGTTGTTAACAGAAACAGAGGGGAGGTGAGGAGAAATATTTTCACACAGAGAGTTGTTGGGATCTGGAATGCATTGCCTGAAAGGGTGGGGGAGGCCGATTCGATAACAACTTTTAAGAGAGACGTAGATAATTATTTTGAGAGGAAAAGTTTGCAGGGCTATGGGGAGGGAGCGGGGGAGTGGGATTAATTTCGATAGCTTTTTTCAAAGAGCCTCCTTTTGTGATGTATAATTCTATGATTCTATGATTCTAATCCATGGATGTTTGTGGACACTGCTGTGTGCAACTGTCTGGCGGGTTTCGTCCACTAAATACCCCATCAACCCACTTTACAGTATGTCCTGTGAAATGCTTTGAGATGTCTCAATGACGTGTTACAGGATAATAATTCTGATATTTGATGAAGTCCCTTTCACGCCAGGAAGATGCCTCAAAATGCTACACGGGATACAGCATTATTAAAGTGGAGTGACTATTTATTTGAGTCAGAATTGTGACTGCATCTCCAATTCAGCTTTAATTTGGAATCAAGTTCTTTTTAAGAAACTGCTGGGAAAATAAAACAGCTTCAGAGTTGAGGCTGAATTTAAGAATTCTCTGCAATTCTGTGCCATCTTAACTTTTAAAACAAAATGGTTTCACAGTCTTAGCTTCTGTTTGTGTCTTCAGGTATAATAATAATAATAATCCTTGCATTTGATATAGCGCCTTATCATGTCTTCGAGACGTCTCAAAACTGCACAGAATATAATGTAAAGTGAATTGACTATATTTGTGTACAAAACGTGGCAGCCAATTGTGCACAGCAGTATCCCACAAACCGTTGTGGATTGAATGACCAAATTATTACTTTTATATATTTTTTTGAAGGGATTATTACTCCCGGAAAAGCGATCCGCAAAAGAAATCTGCAAATAAATACTTACTGCGAGGTAAACAGAGGCGAACGGAGTTAGGAAACTTGCCTAAGGTTTTGTCCTGCCCAGAAATCGAACCCAGGTGAGTGCTCTAACCGCTAAGATACAGGACTGCTTACTCACACAAGTCTCAGTCACAGGGCCTAGAGCTACGAACAAGGTTCCCATAGATCTTAAAGATCGCAAGATTGGATTAGGTGACAAAGCTCGACAACACCCACCCTACCGTCCCGCACACCCCCCCCATCACAAGATGATCCCGACAGATCAGAACAACTATGATCTGCTATGACATGAGCCAAAGATAGGAGGGCCTGCAATTACTTAACACATCAACATGGACATGTTAAGACAATCCAGAAAGTTAGCAAAACCACAACAAAGCCGTTTGTGGCAGAAGAAATTCTTTAAAGGGAAAGTGCATCCAGCTGCCTACCACCAATTATTTTAATGTTGAAATGGAGCAAATCTTCACAGATTTTAATCTGAAGTGCAATTTGTGGTGCATTTTAGGGCAAACTCAGCAGCAATTTGCACACAGTTAAGAATAAGCGAATGAAGACTTTATTTGTGGAGGGAATTGTTGGCTAGGACCATCAAACTGCTGTAAAGTAAAAGTAACTGTGGAGCCTTGTAGCTTAATCTCTGTAGTGTAGTAGCTAGAGCACTCGCCTCACAAATGAGAGGACCTGGGTTTGATTTCCGGGCAGGGCGAAACCTTGGGCAAGTTTCCTTACTCCACACGCTTCTGTTTACCAGCAGTAAGTAGGAATCCGGTTGTTAGTCGATTGGCAGATCACTTTTCCGGGGGTAATAATCCCTTCAAAACAAAAATAATAATAATTTGGTCACTTCAATCCACAACTGTTTGTAGGATGCTGCTCTGCGCAATTGGTTGCCACACTTTGCCCACTAAATATACAGTCAATTCACTTTACAGTATATTCTATGAAGTGCTTTGAGACAACAACAACAAAACTTACATTTGTTTAGCGCCTTTCACGTCGGGAGGACGTCACAGGTGCTGGACAATCAGAGTTTCAGACCGGGTTGGGGGTCGGGATCAGGGAGGGTGGAGGGCTGGGAGGAAACAGGGTGATTGAAAGCACGGTAAAAGTGGAGGGTGTGGAGACAGATCTTGAATGAGTCAAGGGAGGAGGCGAGGCAGAGGGACAGTGGGATGGAGTTCCAGAGGTTGGGGGCAGAATGGCTCACTAATGGTGGGGCGAGTGAAGCAGGGACATGAAGCAGACCGGAGCACGCTGAGCGGAGGGAGCGAACAGGATGGTAGAGGGTTAGGAGATCGTAGAAGTAGGGAGGAGCAAGACCATGGAGGGCTTTGAAGGTGAGGGCCAGGATCTTGAACTGCATCCTCTGTGTGATGGTAAGCCAGTGGAGAGGAGACGTCTCGACGACGTGATAAGACGCTGTAGCAAATGCAAGGATTATTACTATTATTATTGAGTTTGCCAGATGTGCGCTTGACTTACATGACTTACAGAGTTACGTGATGCCATTAGCTGAGCATTGCAGCCCTGTGAGTTGTGTTGCTACGAAAAGAGATGGAGCCTAGAGCTGTATTCCCACAGCAACCCTCCAGAGACAGTGCATTAGCCACTCAGCCATCACTTTCAATACACGCACTCACTCTGAGTGGTACTTAGTCTTGTTAATATTTAATTAAATGAGTTTGCTCCCATGTGCATCTCTGTCTCTCTCTTTTTCTCTCACTCTCTCTCTTCCACTGCTTAACCTCACAGTCCCATTTCTATCCCTCTTTACCCTTTACTGCCTGACTCCATCTTCTCTTCTGCCTTCACTTCCTCTCTCTCTTCCTCTTTTTTAACATTCGTCTTTTCTCTGGATCCCAAACTTTTTGCTCATTCTGGCACAACTACTGATCGCAGTATAGCGAAGTTTCATATCGTGCCTTTCACTCAGAAGAGCGTCGCAAGGTGGTGGGGTTGGATGGTGGACAAGGGGGAGGTGACTATAGATACCGTTGAAGAGATTAGTCTTAAAGTGGGATTACGACAACAATTTGCAACAACTTGACGTTACCCCCCTTCACGTAGGGTAATGTCCCAGAGCGCTTCACAGTATGACCCCGAGCCAGCGGGAGGGGGAGGTGACTGAAAGCACGATCAAAAAGGAAGGTCTTTGGGTGGGATTTGAAGGTGGGGAGGGATGGAGTGAGGTGGAGGGATTGAGAGTTTAGGAAGTTTGGGGGTCTAGTGGCTGAAGGCACGGTCACCGATTGTGCCCCGGAGGGAGGGGTCCGGAGTGAGCAGTAGGCCTGGGTTAGCTGAGCGAAGTGGGGGTGGGGGGGTGCAGAGGAGAGGGATTAATCTGCAAGTTACACCCAGTGAATACAGAGCCTGCCTCCTCCTGCCCTTTGATATCCAAGTTAAACAAAAGCACAGATAATGCTTAGTGACCCTTTCTGGCAAGACTTCACTACAGCTCACTGAAGTGCGGGATCCATTTCACTGTAGTATCTAAAACCCACACAAACTATTCAACAGATGCCACATCTTCACTTCCTGCAGATGGACTTTGACCTGGGAATGGCCAGTCGATACCATGGCCACTATCACTGAGCACTCCAAGACGGTTACTGGATAGTGCGCAGATCAAGGACTTGATTGCTACGATGCTCTCCACTCACCACCCCCCCCTCCCACCACCCACACAGTGTCAAAATGTCTCCTCCCCCATTTGATTTGACATTGCCTCCTCCCCCATCCTTGCATTTGATCTAAGGCCTTGTCACATAATCGAAACATCTCAAAATGCTTCAGAGGATTTAATGTAAAGCGTAGTGACTGTGGATTTGTAGGTGACCACAGTAGCCAACTGGCACACAGAGGTGGTTACCGATTTTATTTGGGGGTTGTTGGCCAGGACACACTATTATTTGAGAGGGAAACTCTCTTCTCTTTTCAAGTAGTGGCATGGGATCTTTAACATCCACCTGAACAGGCCTCGACGGGACTTTGGCTTAACATTTCATCTGAAGGACGGCGCCTCTGACAACCCAATCCCCAACCCCAGCACTGCATTGGAGTGTCAGCTGAGACTGTGAGCTCCTGACGTGAGGCTTCATTAGTGTAAGAGGCATCCATTCAGTGCTTGAAGAGCTGTGAGAATTCTAAGGGAAATAACAGGAATTACTGGTAGTTCCCGATGTGTTAGGGTAATTCCTGTGGCACATTGCGCCACAGTTCAAAAGCCAAACAAAATGAAATTGACAAAACTCGGTCTGGAGACCATTAGTGAAACGGATTTACTGAAAATAAAATTAAGCAGCATTCATCCAGTAAATGGGGCTGCAATAATGACACAAGAGGAACTGATGGAAAATGTAACTTATTTTGTTTTTGTTCCGCTGGAATTAATTCGACAGTTTGATTCATTTACTGGATTCAGCTCAAACCAAAAAAACCTGCACCTAATTAGGATGAAAACAAGAAATCTGTCCCAATAAAATGGTAATCATCCTGGCATTTGGTATAGTGTCTCTCATGTTGGGAGTCTCAAAGCGTTTCACAGTGTAATGACTCTGTATTTGTAGGTGAATGCAGCCAATTTGCAAACAACTGACAAAATACGCAGTCAATCCACTTTACAGTATATTCTGTGAAGCGCTTTGGGACATGATAAGGTGCTATATCAAATGCAAGGATTGTAGTATTGTTATTATTATTATAGCGACATCCCACAAACAGCCATGAAGTGAATTATATCTGGGGTATTGTTGAACTGGACACCAGGAGAGAGGGAAACTCCCTTCTCTTTTCAAATAGTGCAACGCTATTTCTAACATCCCGCCAGATGGGACCTCGGTTTAACATCTTATCCGAAGGACGGCGCCTCTGACGATATGTAGCACTCCCCACTGCCATGGAATGTCAGCCGAGACAGTTGTGACAGTTAGAGCAATGCTGACTTTCTGACTCGGAGGATGTCATCAACTGAACCAGGCTGACATACCCAGTGTTATTTGGGGAGAAATTCCCTCATGTCTACATTTACTCTGTTTACATGGCATTTCAGGTCAACCAGAATTTTGAAAATTATTGAATTCACTCTACAGCATAACAATATATTACAGTATATCCCGTGAAGTGCTTTGAGATGCCTCGAAGACGTGATAAGGAGCTATATCAAATGCAAAGATTATTATTATTATTCAGTCTCAACTTTTAAGCCGCTTTTTCCCTGCAATTTCTTAAAAGAAACTTTAGGAAAGGACTAACTTTAAAATTAAGCCGGTGTTTAATTATTTGCCAATTTCTGGAGGCTCTGAATTGCTCCACAAATAGAGTAAATCTGGACACATTGTTGGAATGAGTCGTTGGCAGGGAATTGTTCATTTAGTTTCCAGCCAAATAGTGTCTTTGTTTCACTTCATTAAAAATCTAAAGAAGCTAACTTCAGGTCTGTAGCCTGGCAATGTGCTACCTCCTTAATGTTATTGTGGTGAGAATCATTTCACGTCACTCTACAGTAGGGCCCTCTGGACAACACGCAACCAAACCTACCAATGCCAGCACCGTATGTTTAGTTGAAAGGGCATCAGCTTCCTGTGTCAATGTGGAGTCCTATAGCTCAGTGGTTAGAGCACTCGCCTCCTGGGTTGATTCCCGGCAGGTTGAAACCTCAGGCAAGTTTACTTACTCCACACGCCCCTCTCTGTTTGCCTGGCAGTATGTAGGAACCCGGTTGTTATTCGATTGGTGGATCGCTTTCCGAGGATAATAATCCCTTCAAAAAAAATAATAATAAGTTTCACTCAATCCATAATTGTTTGTGGGGACGCTGCTGTGTACAGAATGGTTGTCGCGTTTCGCCCACAAAATTTACAGTGAATTCACTTTACAGTATATTCTGTGAAGCACTTTGAGAAGTCGTGAAGATGTGATAAGGCACAGTATCAAATGCAAGGATTATTATTATGGATGTGCTCTGCGTAGGAAATGAGATCAGTCATGACCCAATGACCTGGAAATCAGTCATTTTGGCATCCCATGGTGGTGCCTCACTTTGATTTAGTTTGTTTAAGATAGGGCTGACCATTATAAACACACCACAGTTGTCAAGTAACATATTGGCAAAAGTAGGAGGACATTCTGCCTATTATTTTGGTCAGTGCTTTTCTAAGAAGCCATCCATCCTAATCCCGATTCCTTGCATAGTGCCCTCTACCCCCTCTAGTTCCCTTCCCCTGCGATTGCTTGTTAAATTCTTTCTCCCCCACCATTCTCTCCCATCAGGTCTTCTCTATCAGCCCCCATCTCCCTCCCCCCACCCTCTCTCAACAGCATTGTAGAGTAGAATCGAGACTTTCTGTAGATTAACATGACTCAGTGTTCTTTAGCCCTGGTGTCTCAGGGGTTAACACTGCTCATAACCCGAGGAAGCTTTTGGGGAAACAACCTTTATAGCCTTTAACCTGCTGGATTCCTCCCTGAGTGTTGAACCCCGAAGAGACTGGGGCACCAACACGCTGAGTCTTTAAGATGTCAGGCGAGCGGGTGTTTGAACATGTACAGGAGGGAGCAGTGAAAGAACAACAAATTTGTATGATTCGACCTCGTGGGAACCGACCAGAAGATTTGTAAATAAAACGTGAAGTGAAAGCAGATGCTAATATTAGATCAATCGTGCAAATACCAAAGCTCTCACTTTTAATACAAGACAATTCGCAACACAATTTACACTCATATAATACCTTTCAAACCAGGACATTTCCCGACGTGAAAGCCGCTATAGAAATATAAATTTTGTATTGCAATGATGTATTTTGTATTGAACTTGACACTAAGTTCTCAAGTTGTGTATGATCCACTGATTCTCACTGTGAACTTGGTTGAGATGGCTCAAATGGACTCAGTCATCACCAACAAATACACAGTCACTACACCGTGCAGAAAACACTGAAACAGTTTGAGACTTTGCTGATGCTATATCAAATGCAAGGATTATTATTTACAATAAACTGTAGGACAGCAGTGCTGTCCTTCAGGTAAGATGTTAATCCTAGGCCTGGCCAACAATCCTCCAGCTAAAATCGCTTATTCATTTCATGGCTAATTGTGGGACTTTGCTGTGTGCAAAACGGCTGCCGGGTTAACCTACAAAATACAAATCACTACACTTTACAATGAACCTTGTGAAGCACTTCCCACTTATCCACATGAAATGTATGGATTATTATTAACCAAGTTTCTGAAAGGCATTGTTTGATTTGAGCCGTAGCTACTGAAGTGTATTGCCTTCAGAAGAATACAATACTCTTCTACCCACCAACTGCTGGGCGATGTCATTCAACCTGTCCACTCCCTCCGCTCAGCCGGATGGGCCTGCTCCACGAACCCCGCCCGGCCCACCCCACCATCATCTGTCAGGCCTTCAGCCTCTCGGCCCCACCCTTTGGAACT
This sequence comes from Callorhinchus milii, assembly GCF_018977255.1. Lineage (NCBI taxonomy): Eukaryota > Metazoa > Chordata > Chondrichthyes > Chimaeriformes > Callorhinchidae > Callorhinchus > Callorhinchus milii. Next base: position 8,712,673 of record NW_024704763.1, on the reverse strand, counting down.
CAATCCAGCAGTCCCTTTGTCTCGCTACCTCCGTCGCCTCCTTCAAGGCACATCTCAAGACCCTCCAATTCGACTGTGCCTTCGGCCACCCTCATACCCCTAACCTCCCTGCCTGATCCCAAGCCCCTGCTTGGGTCCAAATCCCTGACTCTCCAGCGCTTTGGGATGTCCTCCTGATGTGAAAGGTGCTGTACAAATATAATTTTGTATTATATTGTATTCTTTTGCAGGCAATGACCTGATTTGGGTTTGACATGTGAGCTGTGGAGTTTCGTGTTCACGCCTGGCGATGTGGGTGGGCCGATCCCAACATCTGGAGCTCTCCATGAAGGCTGGAGGCAAGGGACCAACGGACGGACAGAGGAGATATCAATGGAACAGTCGGCTTCACAGGCGGCCAGTCTAGTTCATATCAATGAATCTCAGAACTCCAGCAACAGCAGCGAACTGGGCCTGTCTCAGCCGCTCAGCTGCAGGAAGCCGGCACAGTGAGGTAGCAATAATAGTGGTCCTGTATCTTAGTGGTTAGAGTGCTCGCCTCACAAGCGAGAGGACCTGGGTTTGATTCCCGGCAGGGTGAAACGGTGGCAAAACTCCTCTGCACCCCCCAACCTCTCTGACCTCTTCTCTCCTCAAAACAGTACCCGTTGCCTTTTTTCCTCTGGGTCTGGCCTCCTCCTTGTCCCCCGAGTCCTCCGCTCCACCCTCGGTGGCCGTGCCTTTAGCCACTATGCCCCGAGGCTCTGGAACTCCCTCACCCTCTTCGCCTCGCTCCCTCTCTTCCTATTTTCAGGTCTCGGCTGAAGACATTTCTCTTCAACCGTGCCTTTGGTCACCTTCCTCCCCCTTCCCCTGGCTCCCCCCCTCTCCTTGCTCGGCCCCGGGATCCGTTACTGTGAAGTGCTCTGAGACACTGTCCACCATAAATTCAAGTTGTTGTTGTTGTTGCTGTTGTTATTGGGTAAGTTTCCTTACTCCACACGCCTCTGTTTACCTAGCAGTAAGTAGGAACCCGGTTGTTGGTCGATTGGTGGATTACTTTTCTGGGGGTAATAATCCTTTCAAAAAATAATAAGAAATTGGTCACTCAATCCCCGACTGTTTGTGGGATGCTGCTGTGTGCAATTGGCTGCCACGCTTCGCCTACAAAATATACAGTCAATTCACTTTACAGTGTGTTCTGTGATGAGCTTTGAGACATCTTGAAGATATGATAAGGCACTGTATCAAATGCAGGGATTATTATATATTATTATCATAATCACCCTCGCATTTGATATAACATCGTCAGGATGTCTCAACGTCTAACAGTGTTTCATAGGATTTTAACGTGTAGTGTAATCACTGGGCATTTATAGGTGAAGAGGTGGCTAGTTGTCCTTCTGTAGTAAGCAACAACAAGAACAAATTACATTTGTATAGCACCTTTCATGTCGGGAGGACGACCAATGTGCCGGATAGTCAGGGATTTGGACCTGAGCTGGGGGTTGGGAATTCAGAAGAGTGGACATGTTTTCTTTCTTATGTGTGAAAGGCAGTCAGGATGTTTGACTACCAAAGGAAACAGGCACGGCTCACATTCCATGTTCCTCCAGTTTTGCTTATCTCAATCGGATAAACTGTTCATTTTCCCTCTAGCCTTGATGGAATGTACAGGGAATGTGAATGTATAGTTTTAATATCTCAGCCTTTTCATTGCTAAATATTTGGAATATTTCATTGATAGGGCTTTCAAAACTCCCTCACATTGATGTCTTTAATGCAGCGCTCAATTTGATATTAACCAGTCCATGTATCATCATCTATTGTAATAATAATCTTTGAAATTGAAGTAGTACCTTATCACACCCATTGACATTGGAGCATTTCCTCCAGCTGTGCGTTGGAGTGTTAGCCTGGACCAGTTTCAACATTAAAGTTTATATTTTTATTTTCAGATGTGTGGAGTACTTTGTCCATTTGGCTTTGTTTTCAATTTGACTCTCTAACGCACAATTCTATCGCTCCTACGTTCTTGTCTTTTTGATCGTACGTAACAGCGCCATTTAGCTGTCCTAGCTCACTGATCAACCATTTGCAAACCCCTGGTTTACTGTGAGCTCAAATTTCTGACGTGAGGCTCGATCCTCTCCCAAATTTCTGAACAAGTTTGGGTTGAATACAGCCAATAATAATAGTAATCCTTGCATTTGATATAGCATCTTATCACGTCATCTCAAGGCGCTTCACAGAATATACTGTAAAGTGTATTTTGTGGGCGAAATCCGGCAGCCAATTGCACGTATCCCACAAACAGTCGAGGACCAAATTTATTTATTAGTTTTTGGTAGAATTATTACCCCAGAAAAATGATCCGCCTATTGACTAACACTAGGTTCCTACTTACTGCGAGGTAAACAGAGGGATCTTGTAAACAGAGCCTAAGGTTTCATCCTGCTCAGGAATTCAACCCGGGTCCTCTCGGTTGCGAGGCGAGTGCTCTAATCAATATGTTACAGGACTCCACTGTGTTTGACGTGTGTAGCACATTTCAGGAAAATTAGTGAAGTCAAGCCATTAGTTACATGACATTCGCCGACATTATGCATTGGCCGAAGGGTGTAACTGTTATTTCAGGAAGATTACAGGATTATTCAGTGAGTTTTACATATTATATGACTGAGTCCTAGTGAATGCCATGAGCCATTGCGTACATAGAGCAATGAATTATATAGTCACCTGAACGCTAGTCACACTCATTCTTAGGCTCCATGTCTTCTGCCAATGTGTATTGCCGTTAGTGTAAGATGCAACTGATGTTTGTACTCTTTGTGTACATTGTATTCAGTTATTGGTTGTATCGTCTCAGTGCGTGTGAGCCCGGCTCAGTGCGTGTGAGCCCGGCTCAGTGCGTGTGAGCCTGGCTCAGTGTGTGTCAGTCAGCTCAACTCAGTAGGTAACATTCACAACTCTGAGTCAGAAGGTTGTGGGTTCAAACCCCACGTTGGGACTTTGAGTTCACAGTCTATGAATGTGACAATTGAATGCAGTGATGGGGGAGCACAGCATTGTCGGAGGTGCTATCCTTTGGATGAGACCTTAAACTGAGGCCTGGTCTGCCTCTTCAGATAGACATTAAAGAGCCCAACGCACTGTTTGAAAAGAAGGCAGTTTCTCCCCGGCCAACAATCCCCCAGATAAAATTGATCAATGACTTCATGGCTGTTTCTGGCACATTGCTGTGTGCAAATTGCCTGCTGAGTTCACCCACAAAATACACAATCAATACACTAAAATTCTTTGAGTCGTCTTTATGACATGATAAGGCACTATCTCAAATTCAAGGATTATTATTATCAGCCATACCTGGCACTGCTTGTTTAATTCAATAGGAAGTGGAGCGATGCTAGGGAGATTGGCATAAGCCTCCTGAATGAGCTCAGCCTGGCCAGACTCCAAGACCGTCCATTTAACTAATGTGGGAAGTCAGCTATCTCATTTCTCAACTTGTGAATAACCAACAAGAGTGGGCGTTAAAATTGGCACCACTTTGTCCGTCTTAGTAAAATAATAATCAGACAGATTTTGCACACTGTAATTCTAACTTTGACACGAATGGCTGGCCCAGTGTTCTCCCTCACTGCGGAGTGGGAGAGGTAAATTCTTGCCTTTGATGTTCCCAAGTTGACAAGCTCCCAAATAATTCATTCAAATACAAGTTCGAAAATAATGTTTTGGGATACAGTGTATGTGGACTGTGTGGCTAATTGCAGTGTGTAATACTGTCAGTCCCAGATCACAACCGGCAAACAGCAGCTCCACTACAGGTGAGAGCATTATTGTTCACATTCACACAGTCACTACACTTTACAATGAATAGCATGAAGCGCTTTGTGAGATCCTCCCGATGTGAAACACGCTGTGTGGAATATAAGGATCATATTTGTTAAGATGTTGCTGGAAAGTGATGGACAAATGTGGTGCTCTAAGTCACTACCCCAAGTGAAAGATGTAAATTGTTGTTGTGTCAAATAGTTGACAATGCACCATGACCCGATGGAGTCCCGCAGTGTAGTGGTTAGAGCATTCGCCTTGCAAGCGAGAGGACCCGGGCTCGATTCCCAGGTAGGGTGAAAGGTTGGGCAAGTTTCGTTCCTCCACACACCTCTGTATACCTAGCAGTAAGTAGGAACCTGCTTGATAGACGATTGGCAGATCATTTTCTGGGAATAATAATCCCTCAAAAAACAAAAATTGTCAGTCAATCCATGACTGTTTGGGTGACACTACTGTGTGCAATTTGTTGCTGCGTTTCACCCACAAAATACACAGTCAATCCACTTTACAATATATTCTGCGAAGCGCTTTGGGATGTCTCAATGGTCTAATAATAAGTATTATTATTATTATTATATTACAAATGAACAAAGCTCCTCAGCGCTGGTGAAGTGACTAGCGCGCAGAGTTTAAATGCTACAAAACAATACTAAGTGAGCTCCCACGAGCATTCCTCCCAGCATTACAACCCTTGCCCTAATTAATCTACCGCTCTCTCTCTCTCTTTCGGCCACAAGTTTCTCCTCCTCAGACTGAAAAATAACTACATGACCCGGGCAAGATGGATAGAGCGGTGTTCCCATGGAAACCCAGGTCAAAAGACATCTGGGGAAAGCAAACGAGTCGCACTGACCTTAGGAGAGAGGGAGCGAGAGTGAGAGAGAGAGAGGAGGGGAGCGGAGAAGGGGGAGAGGGGGAGAGAAATGACATTTAATAGTTGGCTCCATTTAATACTCGTTTAAGGTCTTGAAAGACAAAGAATGAATCGAACATCTGTGGGGTTTAGCCACAGTACATTAGTCGCACTGCCATTGAGTGCAGGTCAGCCCGAGTCAGGTTTAAAGAGAATAGGAAATGGGGAGAGTGATGGATCTAGTGGTGTTTTTTCCACTCACTCCATCCATCCTGCGAGTCTCTCGCACTTTAACCCCCGGCACATGTCAGCCGGAAGACTCCCATTTACTGTGTAATACTACACTGTGCGGAGCGGGAATCAGCATAGCAGCAAATAGTAATGATAATTAATAATAATAATCCTTATCAGCCCAGCATTCTGCCCCTCCTTCCTTGTTGGTGACAGACTCCCGTCCTTGTGAAGCAAGCGCTCTGAGATGTAACCCTATGTGAAGGGCGCTATAAAGTGCATGTTATTGTTGTTGGACACTGGGTGACTTCAGGGCTGGTAACACGAGGGATGCTGAGGTCAATTGCAACGCCCTCTACTGTCCTTCCATCAGACAGCAGTGGACACAAAGTGGGGCTCAACCTGTGCTTGTTTTTTGGGGTTAGTCAAATGGCGAAACCCATCACGGTGCTGAAGAGTCTCCAAATCAGACTGAGAGGTCCATATATGTCTCCACATGGGGACTTTTTCACCCGTTGATGGGACATTTTTAACCAACACTGAACAGAATAATTAATAACAATAATCCTTGGTATTGCACCTTTCACGTCACGGGGATGTTTGAAAGCGCTCAACGGGTTATACTGTGACTGTGTATTTTTAGGTGAATGCCGCAGCCCATTTATGCAAAGCAATTAATAATAATAATAATCCTTGCATCTGATATAGCTCCTTATCATGTTGTATCTCAAAGCGCTTCACAGGATATATTGTGAAATGGAGTGACTGTGTATTTGTGGGTGAAACACAGCAGCTCAATTGCACGCAGCAGTGTTCCGCAAACAGCCATGGAGTGAGTGACCAATTGTATTTGGGGGATTATTGGCCAGTGCCATGTCCCGCCATGCCTGAACAGAGTCAGACGGGACCTCGGTTTAACATCTCTTCTGAAGGACGGCACCTCCGTCCAAACAACAAAAACCCCCAGATTGCACTGACACCTCAGCCTGGACTATGTGAGTCCTGACCTGCGGCTTGAGCCCACGACTTTCTAACTCAGAGGCGAAAGTGCTCCCAACTGAGCCAGGCTGACATCCAAACTCCTCAGATTAAAACGTTGTGGAAGAAAAAAAAAAGAAAGAAAGAAAGAAAGAAAGAAAGAAAGAAAGAAAGAAAAGAAAAACTGCGGAGGTTCACAAGAAAGAAACAGCTGTTAACACATTGGTTCCTGCCTCTGAGGTCATGAGTATGTAAAAACCACAAAAATGTTTATAATCTCTGCCGCTTGACTCCAACAGTGCCGGGCAGCTGGCTTGAATAAAGACGACATGAGTAGTCAATTTAAGTGCTGTAAAAGGTCATGTAAAGGTATAAATCGGTCAGATTCCATTGCTTACTTTACAGTATATGGAAAGAAAGGTGGGGGTGGGGAGGGTTGGTATTTACTGTGCTATAAATGCCTTCCCCCCCCCCCCCGGGGGATTGTTGCCCTCTTTAAACCCAGGCCCGAGAACTGCGAATCCCAGCAATGAACAAGTGATGAGTCTCTGATTTACACATTATAAAACTTATTTTTATGGTCGGAGGTTGGGGGAGGGAATTGGGGGGAAGGAAATGGATGCTATATTGCAAAAAACGATTAGGAAGGTTCAATTATTGTTATAAATCACGAGTCTGAAGGTTGAACACATTCTACAAACACGAGATTGTGTTACTGTCCCTAAATGCTCGGCTTAATGTTATAATAAATCAACTTTTTAAAAAATTCCAAACATTGACTTGCTGCCTGTGCTGACAGGAGCCACAGGAGAGAATAATAATATAATAATAATAATCCTTGCATTTGATATAGTGCCTTATCACGTCTTCGAGACGTCTCAATGCGCTTCACAGGATATACTGTAAAGTGAATTGACTGTATATTTTGTGGGCGAAACGCGGCAGCCAATTGCGCACAGCAGTGTCCCACAAACAGTCATGGATTGAGTGACCAAATTATTATTATTATTTATTTTTCTTTGAAGGGTTTATTGCCCCCCCCGGAAAAGCATTCCGCCAATCGACTGACAACCAGGAACCTATTTACTGCTGGGTGAAGGAATGTGGAGTAAGGAAAATTGCTCAACATTACGCCCTGCCCGGGAATCGAACCCAGGTCCTCTCGCTTGTGAGGCGAGTGCTGAAACTACCATTTATTAGTACATAGGTAGTTCGGGACATATTTGCCTGTGACTGCCAGGAAGGTGGAAGCTGAATTAGATGGACCTTGGTCTTTTTTTCGCCTAGTATTTCTTATGGTCTTATGTAAGCTACAGGGCTCTATCAGGTGTCCTGATGCTTAGACAGCAACAACGAATTACACTTGTACAGCGCCTTTCATGTCAGGAGGACATCCCAAAGTGCTGGACAGTCAGGGATCCGCACCTGAGCTGGTGGTTGGAATCAGGATAGGTGGAGGAAGGGAGGGGTAGGAGGGTGACTGAAGGCGTGGTTGGTCAAAGAGGAGGGTCTTGAGATGGTTCATGAAGGAGGGAAGGGAGGGGGTGAGGTGGAGGGACTGTGGATGGAGTTCCAGAGGGTGGGGGCAGAGAAGCTGAAGGCCCACCTGCCAATGGTGGGTTGGGCAAGGCGGGGGTTGTGAAGATGGGCGGAGCCCACTGAGGGGAGGAAGCAGACCGGTTGTTAGGGGTTAGGAGACCACAGAGATAGGGAGGAGGGAGGCCACGAAGGTGAGATAAACACACACACAGAGCTGTGGAGCCAATCACACTATTAATCACTGCTTTTTTCAGAGCCCCACGTTGGGGACCCTTTGAGCTCACAATCTTGGCTGATGCTCCAGTGCAGGTTGGGGGAGCACAGAAATGTCAGTGTCTCTGTCCTGAGTTTCAGATGACCCATGACATTATGGGAGAAGAGGAGGGACACATATGGAAACCCATCACCTGGCTTAAGAGTCTTGAAACCAGACTAGGAACTTCATGTATCTATATATATATGTCACCAAACATTGTTATTCCCATGACAATTTCGCTTTCCTAATTCCAGAAAGTATTAGGTGCAGATGAGGTGGACGGACATTGTGATGGGAGGTGTGGGGGCAGAAGGCTGAAAGCTCGCCCGCCGATGGTCTATTCAGAGCTGCTAAGGCTCAAAGGCGATAGATTCGGTTACGAAATGTCAAAATCGAGTCAAATGTCACAAGGTGCTCTGTAGTAATTACTGTAAAGTGTAGTGACTGTGCATTTGTAAGCGAATGTGGCAGCCCATTTGCGCAACGTCCCACAAACAGCCATAAAGCGAATAAAGCTAATTTTATCGGAGGGAATTATTTCACCCCTCATCCGAAGGATGGCAGCTCTGTGTGCTTACACCAGCACTTCACTGGATAGTCAACAACAAGAACAACTTGCATTTATATAGCGCCCTTCACACCCTTCGGCATCTCGGAAGGCTTGAAGCTCAAAGTCAACCCTGTGAGTCCAAAGTCCTGACGTGGGGCTGGAATCCAATACCTTGCATGGGGAGTGTAACCAATTGAGCTAGGCTGGCACCTGAATTGACATGCGTGAGTAGCATTGTGTACAGAAAATAGTTTTAGTGACTGCTCCAGCTGACTAACCTCCTCTTCCAGAACACCCACATCCTGCCTTCCAAGGGACAGTCCCATGTCAGCGATTGCAGCTGGAATATATGTGTCCTGCACAGACATCAGAGAAAGATTTACTCGTTTTTTCTATCTCCCTCCAAGGTATTACGTCTTAAAATACCATTTGCTAAATAAAGCCAGGCTTAGTCTGGCTTAGTCAATAGCACTCTCACCTCTGAGTCAGAAGGCATTGTATTGGATACATGCGTTAGTCTAGACTGTGAGCTCAGAAGGTTGTGGGTTCATGTTCCCACATCAAGACTTTGAGCTCACAGTCTAGACTGAGGCATTTATCCAATGCAATGCAAAAGCAGTGAATTGCCCAGTGGATCAAACTAACCAGTTGACACCAGTGCAGCACTTGGGGGGGAACCACTTCATCGGAGGTGTTGCCCTTTGGATGAGATGTTAAAACTGAGATCCCGTCTGTGCCTATTCCAGGGGATGTTAAAGATCTTGTGGTACTAGTCAAAAAGAGAAGGGAGTTTGTCTCTCACTGTCAGCATTGATGCTGACATTTGATGCTGTGACACTGAATTAGAAGCACGTTTACACCGGTGATGGCAAACTTGGCAAGTTTCCTTACTCTGCACGCCTCTGTTTACCAGCAGTAAGTAGGAACACGGTTGTTAGTCGATTGGAGGATCGCTTTCTGGGGGAAATAATCCCTCAAACAAAATTTGGTCATTTTCTTCATGACTGTTTGTGGGACACTGTTGTGTGCAATTGGCTGCTGCGTTTCGCCCACAAAATACATAGTCAATCCACTTTGCAATACATCCTGTGAAGCGCTTTGAGATGTCTCAACGTTGTGATAAGGCTCTACAGCAAATGCAAGGAAAAAAAGTGAATGGCTGATTTTATCTGGAGGATTGTTGGCCAAAGACACGGGAAGATGGAAAGCTCCCTTCTGTGATTGAATACTGCCATAGCATCTTTAACGTCTGGCTGAATAGGTCTGTCTCAAAATCCCTGACTTTCTGACCCAGGTGGGGGAGCAATATTAACTGAGCTAGGCAACCAAAGTGCTTTGTGATGTCTCAACATTGTTATAAGATGGAATATCTAATGCAAAGATATTATAATGATAATAATAATCCTTGCATTTGATATAGCACCTTATCATGTCTTCTTGGGTGTCTCAAAGCGCTTCACAGAATATACTGGAACATGAATTGACTGTGTATTTTGTGGGCAAAACGTGGCAGCCAATTGTGCACAGCAGCGTCCCACAAACAGTTGTGGATTGAATGACCGAATGTTTTTTTGAAGGACTATTATCCCCGGAAAAGCGATCCGCAAATCAACTAACAACCGGGTTCCAACTTACTGCTGGTAAACAGAAGCGTGTGGAGTAAGGAAACTTGCTTAAGGTTTCGCCCTGCCCGGAAATGAAACCCAGGTTCTCTCATGTGCAAGGAGAGTGCTCTAACCACTGGACTACAGGACATTACTTATTACTTATCCACTTATTATTCCTGTCAGAAATAGTTGACTTTGCCCTTTAACCACTAGACACCTTCAGACATAAGCAAAGAACTCAAAGCCAATCTAATGAATGAAACACTCCACTGTCTTTAGAGGTGATGTCAACTTTTATATCAACTGTGGTGAATAAGGCCCGTGGAGCAGTGGATCTGATGTTTTGCTCTAGTTTTGTCGCCCCTTCACTAGAAAGTGTATTTAATTTTATAACATCCAACCCGTCACTAGATGGTGCTGTGAAGAAAGGGAGTGCTCGTACCCAATAGAATTTTTCAGGGTGTTCCAATCTTTTGGCTGCCGAGCACTAGATGCCCTATTTGAGAAACTTCCACCGGCCGCATGAGCAATAAATTTGTATTTCCCTTCCAGAAACATAGCATTTATGTTCATTCAGCATCTCTGCCCTCACACACTCTGGAACTCTATCCCGCAATCCTTCCGCCTCACACCCTCTCTTGCTTCCTTCAAGTCAGGTCTGAAGACCTTCCTCTTCGTCCCTTGCGTTCGGCCACCCTCCCACCCATCTGACCCCAACTCCCAGCTCAGGTCCTGATTGTCCGGTGCCCTGGAATGTCTTTCCGATGTAACTTGTTGTTATTGAGGGAGCAGGTGGCCCAGATGAAATGGAGGGGTTGGGGAGGGGAGGGGGCGCTGGCCAGACTATCCTGCGAATAGAGTCGGTATGCGGCTGAGTGTATCAAACTCACCAGTTGACACCAGTGCAGGGAGATTGAAAGCATGACTCGATAACAGCTGGCAAAGGAGAGGGTGAGATAGAGGGACTGCGGGATGGAATTCCAGAGTGTGGGGGCAGAGTGGCGGAAGGCCCGCCCGCCAATAATCGGGTGAGCAAGGCGGGGGACGTGAAGCAGGCCAGAGCCCACTGAGCGGAGGGAGCAAACGGGATGGTAGGGGGTTAGGAGGTCGGAGAGTTAGGGAGGAGCAAGACCATGGAGGGCTTTGAAGGTGAGGACCAGGATCTTGAACTGTATCTTGAACTCCACACGCCTAATAATAATCCCTCCAAAACCCAAAACAATAATAAATTGGTCATTTTCATTCTACGACTGTTTGTGGGACATTGCTGTGCGCAATTGGCTACCGCGTTCGCCCACAAATATACAGTCAATTCACTTTACAGTGTGTTCTGTGAAGCGCTTTGGGACGTCCTCCTGACGTGAAAAGCGCTATATCAAATGCAAGGATTATTATTATTATTATTATTATTATCCTGATGGGGAGCCAGTGGAGTTGGGCGAGGATGGGGGTGATAGGGTCACGGAGCCTGGTGTGGGAGAATGATCTGCAGTCTGTGGAGGGAGGAGTTTGGGAGGCCGACAAGCAGTGAGTTTGTATAGTCGAGCTTCGATGTAATGAAGACGTTATGAGGGTTTCGGTGGCCTGCGGATTATAAGGCACGGATTATTATTGCTATCAGAAATGGTCTGATTTGTCCCTTTAAACCTAAGTCAGAGACACTGATGTCTGACTGGGCATGTGATGTATCCATCTTCTGAGCAACTGAAAATCCAAGAGAAAGTTACTTTCAATCAGAGCCAGGAATCTTCAACAAGAATCTTAATAAACCTGTTCAGGCGATTCAGGAAGCTCATCAACGGAATAAAATATAGTTAATTTAATGGGGAGCAACATCTTCACACAGACTCTGTGAAAATGTGGTTGAAGCAAAAAGTTTCCATGGTATTTAAGAGAAAATTTGATGTGGACACCCAAGAGAGAAGGAAATAGAGGGATTTGGGAGAGAGGAATAGAGTGCTGTTGGGGTGGGGATTATAGGGGTGTAGGAGATGGGAATAGAGGGGTGTAGGAAGAGAATAGAGGGGTGTAGGAAGAGGATAGACGGGTGTAGAAGAAGAGAATAGAGGGGTGTAGGAAGAGAATAGACGGGTGTAGAAGAAGAGAATAGAGGGGTGTAGGAGAAGGGAATAGAGGGGTGTAGGAAGAGAATAGACGGGTGTAGGAAGAGAATAGAGGGGTGTAGGAAGAGAATAGACGGGTGTAGAAGAGGGGAATAGAAGGGTGTGGGAGAGGGGAATAGAGGGGTGTAGGAGAGGCGAATAAAGGGGTGGGGGAGAGGCGAATAGAAGGGTGGGGGGAGGCGAATAGAGGGGTGTGGGAGAGGCGAATACAGGGGTGTGGGGGAGGGGAATAGAGGGGTGGGGGCTCGTGAAAGTATAAAAACCAATGAGGACTAGTTGGGCTGTTTCCGTGCCTGTGTAACTCTGTGTCATAAAGTGCCAGATGATTTACAAACTCTGCATGCCATCTAAGGCAAGGAGTGAAACCTTTCAAGTTTAAACAAATGCCTGTGATCTATTTATAGCTTAACCAGTGAGCTGGCTGGAATCTACACGCTCCGAGCACTCTCCACCAATACGTCCTTGCTGTAGATGGCACCAATGTAAAAGACTTAGCGCCACAACAAAAGGTTAATGTAACATTCACAAACGTTTTCTCTCCTCCCGTCCCCGATATTGAAAGCATTCTGTTATTGGGGCTTCACAACTTAATTAAAAACATCAAATGGCTCTGCGCAAAGCTCAGGCCTCGTATTTTAGTCACAAATAAGAACTCCCCAAAGATTTCCTCCAGAAAAAAGAAAGAAAAACGCTCGCTGCTCGCGGAATAATGATAATGATAATCCTTGCATTTGATATGGCGCCTGATCACGTCTTCAAGACATCTCAAAGCACTTCACAGAATAGACTGTAAAATGAATTGACTGTATATTTTGTGGGAGAAACATGGCAGCCAATTGTACACAGCGGCGTCCCAAAGATAGTCGTGGGTTGATTGACCAAATTATTATTTTTTGAAAGGGATTATTAACCATGGAAAAGTAACCTGACAATTGACTACAACCGGGTTCCTACTTAAGGCTGCGTAAACAGAGGAGTGTGGAGTAAGGAAACTTGCCCAATGTTTCGTCCTGCCCGAGAATCAAACCCTGGTCCTCTCGCTTTCGAAATGAGTGCACTAACCACTGAGCTGCAGGACTCCATGGTCACTACACTTTACAGTCCTCCCGAGAACGTATCAAACACATTTTCTCACATTCAGACCATCCTTCTTTCTTCTCTCTCACCATCACTCTCCTTTGGCTTCCCTGATTCCACTCAGTTCACTGCCCTCTCTCAGAGCTCTAGTTACATGTTTCTCTAAGTCGTCTCCTTTTTGCCTATAATAGACAGTAACTACACTTGAACAGCAATTATGCGCCTGAGGACTTTTTGACACAGTGTTCATTCCAGCATTTGCAAGAATTATTATTTATCTTTCTTTCAATCAATTTGCACACAGCACCTGAACAGGCAGACAGGGCCTCGGTTTAATGTCTCATCAGAAGGACGTCACCTCCGACAATACAACGCACCCAGCTTTGCATTGAAGTGTCATCTTAGACTATGTGATTCTAAGTCCCGATGTGGGGCTTGAACCCACAACGTGCTGACTCTGCGTCAGGCTGACACACAATGATCAGTGTTGACTTCGTCTGGAGGCAGCTCAAGGCCATTCTTCCTGGAAATACGAGTCTGGGAATGAAGGCAGAGCACAGAGGAGGGCTGACACTGGATTCCGTGCTGCCAGTCATGGAGATATTAAAAAATATTTGTGCACTTAATGTTCTATTGCAATTGCAAACAAGCAACTGAATGGAATGTCAACAGTGCCTGGTACATTGGTAGAAAAATGTCATGGGATTAACTATAAAGTATTTCTTCTGGTCTCATTTTAAGTGCATTGATTTGACTAATGTTTGTATTTTTTACACACCATGTTAAATGTCATCAGCCGGGAATGTGTCTGCTCTTAACTCACTCTGTTTGTTGCGGCAATAAGGATTGATGAGGAGAAATAAACCAAAGTTCTGCTGAGCCTTTCTGAGTTAGAGAATCTCTCGCTCCCTCTCGGTCTCTCTCTCTAACTCTTTCTTTCTCTCTTTCTCACTATCTTTCTCTCTATATATAACTCTCTCTCCCCACTATCTTTCTCTCAATCTTTCTCTCTCTATCTCTCTCCCTCAGTATCTTTCTCGCTTTAACATTCTTTCGCTCCCTCTTGCTCTTTCTCTCTCTCTCACTAACTTTCTCTCTCTTTATCTCTTTTTCTCTTTCTCTACCCCTTTTCATTTGCCCTTTGCACATCTATGGACGGCTGAATCTACAATCATTTTGCATTTAACACATGGGCACCAAGACCGTAATCCACACATTTAGCACATCCAGGATCGATTAGGCCAACTCTCTGATCTCTGTACAACCTGCCTCTTCTCTCCACAGCCTCAGACTATCCAGAACTCTGCAGCTTGTGTCCTCTTCTTCACATGGCTCTGTTATCCTATCACCCCCATCCTCGCCTGGCTCCACTGGCTCCACTTTCCCACAACAGATCGAGTTCAAGATTCTTGTGTTAATCTTTACGTCTCTCCTCAGTGTTGCTCCACCCTATCTCTGCAACCTTACCAACACAACCTGTCCCTCCACCCAACGGGCACCAGCTCCACATCCCACTCCTGCTCCATCATTGTTGGTCAGGCTTTCAGCATATCAGCTCCTGCTCTTTGCAACTCCATCCCTGACGAAGCCCCTTCGACTCGTACCTCCCCATGTCTCTTTCAAGGCCCTCTTTGACCACAATTTTGGTCATCTTCCTTCCCCCTAACCCTCTTGTCCCTCACCCCCAGCTCAGGTCCAAAACCTGGACTGCCTCGGTACGTCTGAAAGTATTGATTTAGTTCTGAGATACTGTGGGACTCTATCCTGTGTGAGGGGTGTTATATAAATGTAAGTTATTGTTGTTAGTTAATTACATAACTGATTAAGGACACTTGTGTACATTTGAACATTGTTAGCCCGACCCACTCAGTCTCTCAGTCCCCAACTGTTTGTGGGATATTGCTGTAGGCAATTGGCTGCCGCGTTTCTCCCACAAAGTACACAGTCAATCCACTGGACAGTATATTCGGTGAAGCCCTTTAAGATGTTTCAATGACGTTAGAAGGCGCTATATCAAATGCAAGTATTATTATTATATTATTACAAATGGGTTCAACGTCCGGGTCATTAAATGACCTATGACCTGCCTCTGCCTTTTAGCGGTGATATTTCACACAAGCTAAGGATTATGATGATGGTTCCCTTTGTGAACCATCTTGTGATGTCTCCCAGCTGCCAGAGGCTCTCTCTCTCTTTCTCTCTGGAAGCTCTTTCAAAGTTCCACTGCGTTTCCAGGGATCATTCACCCAGATAGAATAAACAGAATATTTCAGTGACAGAGCAATCGAGGTATGCTTTCCATGGTGCCAAAGACGCTTACAATTCACTTGTGCTCTGCGTCAGTCATTAATTATGGATTTTTTTTAGGCTTAATAACCAGCTTCTCACTGTTACCAGCTAGGCTCCCGATGTTTCACCCTGCTTTTGCTATGATTGTTAAGATTAATATCATCCCATTTTACTCTTTGAGAAGACCAGCTGTCCTCAACGTTTAATATTGCCCCAAGGTTTACTCCCGACTTTCAGGAAAGTTGGCGGGAAATGTGGAAGTGCCATCATTATTTACAATAGATAATAATACTTGAATTTTGATATAGCGCCCGCCTTGTTATGTCTCTAGACGTCGCAAAGAGCTTCACAGAATATATTGTAAAGTGAATTGACTATTTGTTTTGTGGGCGAAACTCGGCAGCCAATTGTGCACAGCGGTGTCGTCATGAGCCAATAATTATTATTATTGGTGTTTTATAGGATTATTATCCCAGGAAAAAACAATCCGCCAAAAACAAGCGGTTCCTACTTACTAAGCAGAGGCGTGTGAAGTAAGGAAACTTGCCTAACGTTTCACCCTGTCCGAATCAAACCCAGGTCCTCTCGCTTGCGAGGCGAGTGCTCTAACCGCTGAGCTACAGGACTCCAGCCATGAAAATAGGACACATATGGTGGGGACCTAATTCACAGTTAATATTATTGCAAGTTAATACTGTGCATCTGCTTCAAATGGCCTCAAACATGTCTTAACTAAACCGTTTGTGTAAATACTTAAAAGGGCCAGGCTGGGGTCTGGTACCTCTCAAAGCCATTCTGGTGGAATTTTGAAAGGTCAAAGTTGAAATGCTGACATGTTGTAAATATAAAGAATGATGTTTCACTAAAAGACAGAGCCTCGGTGTGTGTTTAGTTTAGCAGGTGATTAATGAGGTGAGAGTAAGGTTATCTGGTGAAAAAATTTCTCCTTTCCCCCATCCCTGGCTTGCCCACCTGCCCCATTTGCTGCAACACTGCCTTAGGGCATAAATAATAACTTATATTTGATGTAGCGCCTCATCACGTCGTCAAAACGTCTCGGAACACTTTGCAGGCTTTCACTGTGAAGTGTAGTAACTGTGTATCTGTTGGCAAAGGCCACATCCAATTTGCGCACAATAACGTCCAACAAACAGTCATCTGATATCCAGAACACCCAGCCTACCATCCCCCCACCACAGGATCAAGTATTTTTGAAAAACAAGTCCCAGTGTCCTGGCCTCAACCTCCCCCCCACCTCCCTTCCTGGCAACCCTGTTTCAGTCGTTGATTACCGAGACTTCTCAATTTGGTTTGGACACTCTGTACGTACGGTGGTGCGTTTCCGCCTGTGTCAGATACCCGGCTGACCAAAGAAAATAATAACAATGATAACAATAATTCAACAACAACAGCAAGATTGCATTTATAGAGCGCCTTTCATGTTGGGAGGATGTCCCAAGGCACTGAACAGTTGGGTCGGGACCCGAGCAGGGGGTCAGGGTGCGGGGAGGGAAGGGAGGGAGCGAGGAGGGGGTAGAGAGTCGAGAGGGGAGCTGAAGGCCCGGTTGAAGAGAAAGGTCTTGAGACTGGTCTTGAAGAAGGAAAGGGAGGAGGCGGCGAAGGCACTGGGGGATGGAGTTCCAGAGCCTTGGGGCTGAGAGGCTGAAGGCCCGGCCACCGATGGTAGGGCGGTTGGGGCGGGGGATGTGGAGCAGACCGGAGCCAGAGGAACAGAGGGTACGGGCAGGTAGGTAGGGGGATAGTAGGTCAGAGAGGTAGGAGGGAGCGAGACCGTGAATGGCCGTGTAGGTGAGGATGAGGATCTTCAATACACAGAGAAATTAGGATAATCATGTGGAAAATCAGGATTCAGAACACTCCAGGCTATTTCAAGATTCATTCACATTTTAGCTTCTCTGTCTGGATGTTAGGTGGTGTGTGGGAGGATGTGATTACAGATCTAGGCCAGTTTTCTGACTTTAATGCTCCATTCAAATCAGCTATCGATGCTACTGTTGGGATTAGTTGTACTGTAACTTAACAACCACTGGCACTCATGTAATAATCATAACAATAATACTTGCACTATTTATAGCGCCTTATCACGTCTTCGAGATGTCTCAAAGTGCTTCACAGGATATATTGTAAAACGTAGTGCCTATATATTTTGTGGGTGAAAAATTATTATGATATACATATTATAATATAGCAGCCTTCCTTAGTTCCTTAATATTTCAGAGCATCTAGTACTTGGCAAAATCTTAGTTTAAGAGTTTGTCTGTCCAGCGCCTTTGAATGTCCTCCCGACATGAAAGGTGCTTCACAAATGTAATTTTGTTGATGTTGTTATTGTGTGACACCCCCCCCAAATAAAATGAACAACACTTTCCCCTTCAAACTCTCTTTGTAAAAAGTTGTATCAATCAATCTACAACAAAGTCCTGTTACCCCCCCACCCACTGTATTTTTTTCTTACAATGAATACTTATTTTCTGTTGCAGATGAGTCGAGTGTAACAATGTCTGACACCAGTAACTTCCCTCTCACTGACTCCATCCACGTTACAGTAATGTTTCACCGAACATGGTGATGGATCCTTATCTACCATGAAAATGATGTCACTCACACACATACATACCCATCCTCTGGACGTCTAAATACAGTTAAACACTTGAACTAATTACAATGAAGTACTTCTAAATACAATTATCATCATTCTTCCAATTGTTTCAGTTGTTGGTCAGTGCTCTGTATTTAAAAAAAATCACACACATGGGGGTAACAGGACTTTGTGAACACCCTCAAAGCTCCCTCTGGCTTTAAAGCTTTCAGGTGTTTTTTATTGAACATCTTGATCACATGATTTATCTCTAACAACAATCACCTGTTTTACATCTTAACTTATTAACAGATAAACCGAGTTTTACAGTTTGAATTTGTACAACGGACAACAGGTGTGTACAACATTGAGGACTTCTGATAACGTGAACAGGTAGACATTCCACTGGGTGGTGAGGCAATCACTGGAGTGCTTCACAGGAATATACTGTAAACTGTAGTGACTGTATTTCATGGGTACATGTGGCAGCCAGTCTGCACACAGCAATGTCCCACAAACAGTCATGATGTGAGTAATGGATGTTTTATTTGGGTGATTGTTGGCCAGGACACCGGGAGAGAGAAACTCCCTTGTCTTTTCAATTAGTGCCATGGGATCTTTAACGTTCACCTGAACAGGCAGACGGGACCTCAGTTTAATGTCTCATGTGAAGGATGGCACTTTGGACAATTCAACACCACACCAGCGCTGCACTGGAGTGTCAGCTTAGACTATGTGATTCCAAGACTTGATGTGGAGCTCGAACCCACAACTGACTTGGAGGTGAGTGCACTACCATTGCTCCAGGCTGACACGCAAAATAAATATCTAAAAAGGAGAAAAAGAAGAAATTTCCGGGCATATTAATTCCTTCAAAAAAAATTATAATTCGGTCACTCAATCCATGATTGTTTGTGGGACACTGCTGTGCACAATTGGCTGCTGCATTTCGCTCACAGAATATACAGTTAATTCACTTTACAGTATATTCTGTGAAGAGCTTTGCGACGTCTCAATAACGTGATAAACCACTATATCAAATGCAAAGTTGTCGTTCTCGAAGCTGAGCATCATGAGAGTGAACAGGCTTAGCTCTCAATGAGTGAGACAGTTCCGTCAAGAAGCAATTTGCTAATGAATCCTCGGAAGCATCTGGCAGTCATTAGACGAGAATTCTCACATGTATGTTATAATCTTTATTGAGCTCTGGTCTGTGCTTTATCAAAGCACGAGGCAGCATAAATATCAATTACTGCTGTAAAATCAAACTAGATCAAATACAAGTGTGGTTCTCATTGTATCAGCAAGCTCAGAGGGAGGTGTCATTTACAGCTCTATCTGCACAGTAAAATATTCAGGGAGAGAATAGAAGTTAGACTCCTAGCCTAATGGGACAGGCTGGAGGATTGCACACTTTTCATTGTTACAGTATCACAGTAATTTTGACATCAGTCTGGCTCAGTCGGTTGCACTCTCTCCTCTGACTCAGAAAGTTGTGGGTTCAAGCCCTACTTTGAGGTCGCAGTCTAGGCTGACACTTCAATGCAGTGCTGGGGGGAGACTGCCTTGTTGGAGGTGCTTTCCTTTGGATGAAATGTCAAACCGAGGTCCCGTCTGCCTGTTCAGGTGGACTTTAAAGATCCCGTGGCGCTATTCAGAAGAAGGGAGTTTCTATCTCGCAATGTCCTGGCCAACTAAATAATTTGGTCACTCAATCCATGACTGTTTGTGGGACTCTGCTGTGCAAAATTGGCTGCCGCATTTCGTCCACAAAATCTATAGTCAATCCACTTTACAGTATATTCTGTGAAGCACTTTGAGACATCTCAATGGCACAATAAGGCGCTAAATAACATAAAACAATTATTATTAAAATAAGTAAAATATTCCGCAGTGATCATAATGTAAGGATTGATTTTTATTGCTCAACATCTATTTCCATCAACAATAAAAAATTACACTTGTATATCGCCCTTCACGATGGAAAGACGTCCCTCAGCGCTGGACAATCAGGGGTTTTGGACCTGAGCTGGGAGTTGGGGGCAGGAGAGATGGAGGCCAGGGGGAGTAGAGGTGAGAGGGTGGCCAAAGGCACGGTCAAAGAGGAAGGTCATCTGCATTTTTTACAAATAAACCATGTGTCCTCAGGGACCTTTAACTGAAGTATGAGATGATTAAGTGATGTCATGGAACTGCAGACAATCTCATTATATGCCTATGTGCTGGACCTGGGAACCATTTCGCTGAAGCTCAATGTGAGTACAAACCGATCGTGCAATCTGAGGCTATTTATAGGGAGGAAGCACATCTGAAAAATCAACCACACAGTTAAACAAAAAGTCTTGAACCTCACAGGGTTGTCTCATATTTAAAGTATTTTTTAATCACGTGGCTTTTTTTATTTGTAGCAATTCAGTCTCGAATTTCATCTCATTCTGCTTTGTAGTTTCCATTGACTACCCCAATTTATTATCTCCTCTCTTCTCCCTCTACATTCCTATCCATCTCCTTCTCTCACCCCCTCTCTCATTCTCCTCTCTTTTCATCCCTCTCCCCCATCTTCTCTCTCTCTCTACTTTCTTCTCCCTCTCCCAGTGTCCCTGGCCAACAATCCCCCAGATTAAAAAAAAATTGGTTGATCACTTCATGGTCATTGCTGCGTACAAATTTGTGGGGATGTTGCTGGCTGCCACATTCGCTAAAAAACACAGTCACTAAACCTTAGAGTAAAGCCTGTGAAGCACTTTGAGACATCGCAACAAAGCACTATATCATCGGCAAGGATTGTAAGGCTTTTGGCTGCTGACCACAAAAGCAGAAGATCAGGAGAAGCGGCGACAAAATAATAAGAAAAACAAACTATAAAAAGGATAGTTGTTGGGAACAGCCTGAGAGGCTGGCAAGGTCTGGAGATCTGTGAAGAGAAAGGGAGGTTATGTTGAACAGTATTGCAGTTAATAACTGAGCTTCTCAATGCCAGGAACAGTGTGGTTTAAGCTACAATCCCTCTGGTGATTGGCAGAGGGGATTTGCGGTTCGGTTATTTCCCACCACGGTTTTCTCTGTGAAATAACCGGTTTGATGCTTGTAAACCATCGCAGAGAATAACCTCAGCCCTGACGTCTGCACTCAGAAAACTGGCTCCACTACCAGCGATGGATGACATTCCTCACTCCTGGAATTTCCTGTGTGTGTTGTGGGGGGTGGGGGTGTGGGAGAATAGGGGAGGAGTTTGGGCGCAGCTGAAACTATGGGAACCAAATGATTCTGAGTAAATCTTAAACACTTTCCAGTTAAGAATCAGGAACACTGCAAACAACAAGGAAAACTTTGTTATTCTGTGTTAGTTTGCTGCCTCTGCTTGGCCATCTCTGGCCTCCTATATGTCCTTCATTCCCTCCGCTCCACCATCGGTGGCCATACTTTCAGCCAATACCCCCGGGAGCTTTGGAACTCTCTCCCCCCAATCCCTCCGCCTTGCCCCTTCCTTCCTTCCCCAAGACCTTCCTCTTCTACCTTGCTTAAGGTCACCACTTCCTTCCCACCGGCTCAGCAGCAGGCTCCGCCACTGTTAAGCGTTCTGAGACCCTCCACATGAAGGGTGCTGTGTAAATGCAAATTGCTGTTGTTGTCAATGAGGTTCCCACAGTTGCCTGTAACTTGACAAATGTGCAGTCGTTCTGAATACTCATTAGAATTGCCGGAGGGTATTGATTTGACTGTAAAGGCATATTTCATACGCTAATTTCTCTTGTAAAAACTACATGACACATCATTAGTGCATGACTGAGGCCCCGGCCAGCTTTGTGTCCCACACCCCCAGCTTTCCCACGTTGCTCAACCTGGTGTCCAACACAACCTGTGATGCTGTGTGATGGACTCTCTCTGCTCCCGTGTCCGTGATCTCAGCATCCTGCAAGGTATTGTTGCCATAACCCTTTCTGGAAATGTCATGGAAAGTTACGATTCCCACCAAAATAACATTTAATTCTACACAAAGACAGAAGTCGCTGGGAATATAGAATCATTATAGAAATTATACAGCACAGAATGAGGCCATTCGGCCCATCATGTCTGTGCCAGCTCTTTGAAAAGAGCTTCCAAATCAACCCCAGTCCGCCGCTCTCTCCCCGTAGCCCTGCAAACTTGTCCTCCCCAAATAATTATCTACTTCTCTCTTAAAAGTTGTTATTGTTTTCACCTCCCCCACCCTTTCAGGCAATGCATTCCAGATCCCAACAACTCGCTGTGTGAAAACATTTCTCCTCAGCTCCCCTCTGGTTCTTTTAACAACTATTTTAAATCGGTGTCCTCGGGTTACCAACCCACCCACCAGGAAATAGCTTCTCCTTGTTCACCCTATGAAATCCTCTGATAATTTTGAAAACTTCTATTAAGTCTCCTCTTAACATTCTCTGCTCCAAGGAGAATAATCCTAATCTCTCTCGCCTCTCCTAGTAACTGAAGTCATCAGGTCAGGCAGCATCTATGGAGAAAGGAAAGTGAGTCAAAGTTTCGAGTCCACGACCTTCATCAAAACCCGAAAAGGTGACCCACTTTCTTTCTCCATTGATGCTGCCTGACCTGCTGAGTGTTCCCAGAGACTATAAGAAATCACTTGATGCTGGGATGGGGTGGGGATGGTAGGGAGTGTTTTCTGGAGGGATGAGATCAAATACGATGAAGGGCCTTCTTCATCCCGAACTGATCTGATGAATGAGATTGCCATTTTCATGAAGAATCATTTGCATATTTATGAGAAAAATGGAGCATTGATCACTTTAGTATAGAAAATGCGTCAGTCTGGCTCCGTTGGCAGCACCTTTGCCTCTGAGTCAGAAGGATGGGGGGCGGGGGTTCAAGTTCCACGTTGAGACTTTGAGCTGACAGCCTTTGGCTGATGCTCCACTGCAGTCCGGGGGTAAGCACTACATTGTCGAAGATACCGTCCTTTGGCTGTTGAGTTAAACCAAGTTCCGTCTGCCTGTTCAGGTGGACACTGAACACCCGATGTCACTATTGGAAAAGAGAAGGAAGTTTCTCTCTCTCTCCCGGTGTACTGACCAACAATCCGCCAAATAAAATTGGTCCCTCACTCCATGGTTGTTTATAGGACACTGCTGTGTGCAACTGGCGACTGCATTTTCCTCCACAAAATACACAGCCACTACAATTTACTGTATATCCTGTGAAGCACTTTGAGACATCTTGACGATGTGATAAGTTGCTCTACCAAATGTAAGGATTATTATTATACAATGAAACTGCCACATTTCAGTTGTTGGTCAGTGCACTGTAGCAAAAAACACATGGGAGTAACAGGACTTTGTGAACACCTTGAACATTTGAAGTTCTGGAGGTCATAGTAAGCCATCAAAAAACAGCTCAATTTGAGTTGATTTTTTTGAAATCCTTTTACCTCTCCCTAGTAAGTCCTAAGCAATCCAACTTTAATTAATCTCTGATTTTCTGTCCCAATCTTTGGTTCACTGTCTCCTGTGTTAAAGAATAAGACAACAACAACAAAATTACATTTATGGAGCACCTTTACGTCGGGAGGACGTCCCAAAGTGCTGAAAGACCTTGTGCTGGACTGCCTTAGGAAAGCCACACATGGTTTAGCTGGGTTTGTCGTTGAGAGTTAAAGAGCTCGGTTTACCACCTGTTCGAAGGAGAGAGTCAAATAAGGGGCAGCTGAACTGGAATCCCCATCAGCCAGATCCTTTCAAATTAATAATAATGTGGTCACTCAATCAACGACTGTTTGTGGGACACTACTGTACCCAGTTGGCTGCTGCGTTTTGTCTACAAAATACATAGTCACTACACTTTACAGTATATTCTGTGAAGTCCTTTGAGACATCGCAACAAGGTGATAAGGTACTATATCAAACGCAAGGATTATTATTTATATTATTAGATTATTATCTCTTCCATCTCTGCTGGAACCTAGATCATGTTTCTCATCCAACTCCTGGTCCCTTCGGGCCTCGGAATAAATGTCAAAGTCTTACGTAACTTTTGTATTTCTCTCTCTCTGTGTGGGGTATTGTGAAAGAAACTTGGCAAAAACAATCATCATAATAATAACGATGAATTGAAGGCAGAGAAGTGTAAAGTGCTGCATTTTTAGAGGAGGAATGGGGAGAGACAATATAAGATAAATGGTACAATTTTAGAGGGGTGCAGGGGGACTTGAGTTATGTGGAGAGACTAGAGAAGCTGGGATTTTTCTCTTTGGAGCAGAGGAGGTTAAGGAGAGATTTATTAGAGGTGTTCAAAATTCTGAGGGGTTTTGATAGAGTAAATAAGGAGAAACTGTTTCCTCTGGCAGGTGGGTCGGTACCCAGAGGACACAGATTTAGGATAATTTGCAAAAGAACCAGAGGGGAGATGAGATTTTTTTTACCCCAGAGATTTGTTACAGTCTGGATTGCACTGCCTGAAAGGGTGGTGGAAGCATATTCAATAGGAGCTTGTAAAAATTAATTGGATAGGTACTTAAAAAGGAAAAATGTACAGGGTTATGGTGTAAGAGGTGGGGGAGTGGGACTAGTTGACCAGCTCTTTCAAAGAGCCGGCACAGGCACCATGGGCTGGATGCCTCCTTCTGTGTTGTAAGATTCGATGATTCTATGATAATCCTTGCGTTTGATATACCAGTTGTCTCAAAGCTCTTCACAACATATATTGTAAAGTGGATTGACTGTATATTTTGTGGGCGAAATGTGACTATGCTACAGAACTCCTTATATTTGATACAGCACCTTTCACATTAGGCAGACAACTCAAAGCACTTCGCAGGATTTACTGGACAGTTAAGTGACTGTGTATTTTGAAGGAGAACGTGGCAGCTAATTCACACACAGCAGCCTCCCGCAGACAGACCATGGGCACCAGCTGACACGGTTTCAATCAGACTCAAAGCAACAGATCTGTGCTGTGTTCAGGCAGCACATTTCACAGCAAATCTTCCCAGTGGCGTTCAGTCTAAATCACAGCTGAGCTGACTTGAAGTACAGAGGAACCTTCAGTCTCTGAGACGGGGGTGAGGTGAGGGGAGGAGGGAGACTTCCATGCGCCCTCCCCATCTCCACGCCCCAGTATAAACTAAAGTCCAAAGCGAGCCTGCTCGCTCCCCATTGCTCCCCTACAAGTGGTGGAGCGAAGGAACTTTAGAGTGAATATCATTAATAACGAGGCCTGATTTCAGAATTCCGCACGTCACTGAGTTCTCTGAAGCCCCGCTGAGATATAACGTAGAGTGGGACATTCCTGCCCCTTATCTCCACACTGCTGCCAGCAACATGCTGATTACTCCAGCACAAGCCTCGGCATTGAGGAGCTGACTTGTGAATGTTACGTGTGGATCGAGACAAGAAGGCATTGTCTTACACGTCCACATGGTTTTATGTTTCCATTCCTCATCGTGAATCCCTTAATCCCAGATCGAGCTTTTAGCAGCTAATGTTATAAGAGCCTGTAACAGAAGGTCACAAAGAGAATTGTTGTCCTGTTCCTCTTTGCAGGTTCACTTAATAATAATAATAATAATACTAATAATAATCCTTGCATATGATATAGCACCTTATCACGTCTTCGAGATGTCTCAAAGCGCTGACCAAAAAATATTAAGAATTTCACAGAGACAGACATCAGCCAGGAAAATCAACAGATGTCACTCATCACCAAAACGGTTCATTGTCTCTGGTCACTCGCAGGACATCGCGGTATTTGTTTTACTCGGTTTAACCTTTGTGATCACGAGGAATCTTACTCTGGGGGTTCAGTAAGGAGGAGGACTGGGTTGACTGGCAGGAATCGATGGTGAAAATCGCTCAATACAAAAATCAATGCAGAGACGCTGGAACCACCACAGACTGCTCCTGGGTTGATTCATTCATTCATTTATTTTATTCCAAATAAATCCTTAACCAGGTCTAACAGCAGGGCACCTCAGTCAGTGATTTCCTACTAAAATAGACATTACACGTTGAGCGCTCTTGGGTGTGGGATTAATTCAATAGGGTGCATCAGACTTCATAATGTGCTTACATTACTTCTAGATTAACTGCCGACCTCGGACTGTTCAATAGGCCCAGTCAACAGCGCTCAGCGTGTTTTGTGTTTATCCCAAACAGGTCACACACAGCACGGCTTTTTATAATCCTTCCGTTTGATTTTTGTGCCTCATCACATTACACCTCAAAGCGCTTCATAGGGTCTGTACTGTATAGTGTAGTGACTGTGTGTTTTGTAAAGGGACATGATCTGCCTATGTCCCGCAAGCAAGCATTGAGATGAACGACTGATTTTATTTCGGGGAGAATTATCAGATGTTCAGGTTTGTTGCCCAGTGATAGTAGTCTGCGCTGCAGGTGAATTGGATGGAACATTGCCATAGTTCAGAGAATGAAGGGTCTACAGCATAAAGGGCAGCTGCTCCCCACAAATTTATTATAACAATGATAATCCTTGCATTTGATATAGCGCCTTATCATGTTGTTGAGACGCCTAAAAGCGCTTCACAGAATACATCGTAAAGTGTAGTCACTGAGTATTTTGTGGTCTAAAGATCGCAGTCAATTGCATACAACAGTGACCCACAAACAGTCATGGATTGAGTGACCAATTTTTATTTTTTTCAGAGGGCTTATCAACCTCGGAAAGCGATCTGCCTATGGTCTAACAACCGGGTTCCCATTTACTGCTGGGTAAACAGAGGCACGTGGAATAAGGAAACTTGCCTAAGGTTTTGCCCCCACCTGGGAATTGAACCCGAGTCCTCTCGCTTGTGAAGCGAGCGCTCTAACCACTACACTACAGGACTCCTTGCTTCAGCAGTTGACCAGTCGTCTGCTCACAAGCAGTGCTCGAAACGTCCACTTTCTATCTAAGGAAAGACGGCACATAAGCTGAGTGCTTTTGAGCTCTTGAAGACTTATTGGATCTGACGACTGCAACAGAGCGTACAAATGGAAAAGCGCGGTGTGGTATAGCCTCTGGGACTGGGTAGAGAGGGTTTGAGGGGGAGGGGGGGGCTGGCAGATAGGAGATGGGAACTGAGAGAGAACCAAAGCTTTTAAGTGTCAGAGTCTGTCTGTGTAATGGTTATCAGGTGTTAGATACACTCTAAACAGACACATACACTCAGCCACATCTAACTGAGTAACAGACTAAAAGATGAGCCAGAAAAAGCCTTTCTCTCTCAAAATGTTGAGCAACATGACAGCTCATTCGCTCTTAATTTCTTCCTTTAATATATTTTAACCCACTGGAGGCAAGAGGAATAATAGAGTGACCAAAAAGTCGTGATACAGTTACAATGTCTAATAATCTCAAAAGAAATGAAGATGTTTTGTTTTTTTAATTAATAGGGTAGCTTCACGACTTGTTGGTCACCCTATAGAAATTAAAATTAAATTAAAATGAAATAGGTATTGGGTATTCTGTAGTCCAGTTTTGCTAATTAATTTTCAATCCAGCTGGAACCTGACTGTCACTGCTGACTTTAAACTGTGCCCTTGAGGAGCGCTGAATAATGGGAATAAAAATGAAGGGCTTGGCCAGATCGCCAAACCATTTCCCATGGTTTGCACCTACAGGACTATTTAGCTAACTCTTCCACTGGTGGATCAGTTATAAATATAAGGGTGGAGTCCCCTGGTGCAATGGTTAGTGCGTTCACTTTGCAAGCGAGAGGACCTGAGTTTTATTCCCAGGCGGGTCGAAACCTTAGGCAAGTTTCCTTACTCCACATTGCCTCTGCAAGTAAGTAGGAACCTGGTTGTTAGTCGATTTGTGGATCACTTTCCGAGGGTAACAATTCCTCCAAAAAAAATTTGCCCATTCAGTCCACGACTGTTTGTGGGACGCTGCTGTGCGCAATTGGCTGCCACATTTTACCTACAAAATATACTGTCAATTCACTTCACAGTATATTCTGCGAAGCGCTTTGAGACGTTTCAATGTGATGATTAGGCTCTATATCAAATGCAAGTATTATTATTAGTATTATTATTAAGGTTGCCTTTTTGAAAGTGATGTCTGGGAATAACAGGTGCCAGAGCAGGAGGTAAAAGGCTGGAATTTAGTTGATGAGTTTCTGAAGAGCACCGAACTCAGGAACTTGAAGGTGTATTTATTGTCAAGTGAAACGAATCCTGAGGTTGGACTGAAAAACATCTCACTCCTGTCCCAGCCATGCGTTACTTTACAGTCGTTCCTCCAGGCGGATTTTGCTTTCAATTAAAACTTAAGGAATTGTCTGCATCTCCCACTGAAGCTCGCTCGCTCGCAAAGTGTTAGAATTGATTGACAGCATCTGTTTATCAGTTCATCAGATTTGAGTCATGTTTCTCTGTCCTGCCTAGTCTGCTCTATAAGGCTTGTTCACTGCTGTAATACATATTCTCTCTTCTTCCCTTTTTGCAATGAAAGCTAACGCTGCACAAAACCAAGATAATTCTACCCTATACCTAACAACAGCTTGCATTTATATAGCACCCTTCAAATGGAGTAGCGTACCGGAGCACTTGGATGTAACGGGATGTAATGTGGAGTTACTCTTAAGATTGATAGCTTGCAATACCTGACCCCTCACCCCACCCACCCAGACCAGACCAGCACCTCCCTATTTACATTTTTAGACACAAATTCAAAGTAAGTGTTGCAGCCAAAACAAAAATAAGATTAAAACAATAATCAAAAGCTTTCATTTTGTTAGGAGAATTGGAAATGACTTGAAATGAACTCCCCTTGTCTTTGGATGCAGACCTGTGCTGCGTGTCCTGCAGTCTCCTAAAACCGAAGGTAAAATAGGCAGTTTGCAAGGACTGCGAGCAGCGTCAGGCAGTGGAATGGATGTGTGCGTGTGGAATCTGTGTCGGTCCTGCTCTGTTCCATTAGCAACATGAAAGCAAGCGTCTTTGTTTAACATCACGTCCTTCAGACAAGACATTAAACCGAGGTGCTGTACTCTGTCTGTTCAGGTGGATGTTAAAGTTCCCGCGGCGCTATTGGAAAAGAGAGGGGAGTCTCTCTCGCTCTCTCTCCCGGTGTCCTGGCCGCCAAATCCCCCAAATTAAATTGTTCACTCGCTCCATGGCTGTTTGTGGGACACTGCTGTGTGCATACTGGCTGCCACGGTTCACCCACAAAATGTCAGTCATTCCATTTTACAGTCTATCCTGTGAAGTGTTTTGAGACATCTCAATGATGTGGCAAGGCGCTGTATCAAATCAAGGATTATTATTATTATTAATAATCAGGATTGCACCAGAAATCATTGAGCGTATGTATGTACATAGTACAGAGTTGCCCTTTGGCAGAGGCGTAGGAGGGGAAGGGTGTGTGGGTGTGATCAGTGAGCAGTCATTGAGCGCAGGATCATGTGAGCTGTTGTCAATAAAGCCAATCTAACAGCTTTCCTGCATCTCCAGGGCCCTTCCACCATCAGTCAAAGGAAGTTAATCTCATGTTTTATAGATCACTGGTGAGGCCTCATTTGAAATATTGGGGTGACAAAGCAGCAATTATCACATCAAATCTGTTCTGCAAGGTTGTATTTTTCACCAGTTGCGTGCAGTGTTGGACAGAGGATACACACAAGGGCAATGAGTAGGATTCCGAGACTGAGTCAGAAGGAGAAAGCTTCCTGAAGGGTATAAATAAACAACAATATGTTTAACATGGTCAATAAATCTGGACAAAGGGCAGGACAGGACAGAGGAAGGTGAGAGACTATTTGGATAGGTAGACACAGCTGCTCAAAGGGCAAGGTTCTGGTACCTGCTTGTTTCCTACAGAGCACTGACTAACAACTGCAACATGTGGAAGAATGATGATAACTGTATTTAGAAATACTTTGTTGTATTCAGTACAAGTGTTTAACTGTATTTAAATATTCCACAGGATCGGTGTGACTGTGTGAGTGCGTGTGTGAGTGTGCGAGTCTGAGTGTGTGAGTGCCATCATTTTCACGACAGATAATGACCCGTTGCCATGTTTGGTGCCACACCTTGTGAGGAGGCCAAATGCATCACCGACAGCTAGTTTCAGCTCCCCTGTAGTCTCACATCGCTGCTTTGTATGTGACAGGGGGTAACAGGATTTTGTGGACACCCTGTGGGCAAATTTGAGAAGAAATCAGACGGGTCTTTGTTGATGAATCGATTGAGGTGGGTGAGAAGTAGGGGAGCTTGGAATTATTATATAAACTTTCCCACAAACATTTAGTAAACTTTTGGGCAGTGCTCATAGGTCCCTGTGCAGCGAGCGAGATGGGGGGGGTATGGGGGAACCAGGTTTGAATTAACCCTAATTGGTAGGTGTTCTTCATTGCAAGTTCAGTTTGCAGTGCAGCGGGGAAGGGGTTAAGTGCGCAAACTCCCTGCGGCTATTTCCACCACTGATTACCTGTAGCAAGTATCGAATCACATAACCCTTCACTTGAACTTGACTTAAACCTATTATAATTAACCCCGAAATGCGATCAGCCGATGGACCCTAGGAAGCGAAACTAAAACCACAATGGGTTAAACTTCCTTCTCTCTTCCCTATGTTATCACGCGAAGATTCCTGCATAGGGAATGAGCCCTTAAACAAACTGTCATTTCCAGTCACTCCAACACAGCACAAACAGTGCATTACAATGAATTATTTAAGCAATAATTCACGCTTGCAAATGAAGACTGTCACAATAACCCACAGGAGCTCTTCATAATTCACAAGGCAGAGTCATGTGAATTTTCAATTGAATGCACTAAACATCACAGAATTAGTGTACGGCCAGGATGCTTTTCCCACTCTGACCTTTCCGTTTCCTCCACTTACGCGACTGGCTCGAGGGTTGGTTTCTAGAGGCTAATGGATGGACAGTTGGGAATGAAAAAGTAAAGTTCGGCTAACGCACCATACCTGCTAACACACGCTCTATTTTCTATCCAGGCCCCTCGCACAGAGCAAAGTACAGGGTGTCCACAAAGTCCTGTTAACTCCCCGTGCATTTTTTTTTCCACAGAGCATTGACCAACAACTGAAGCATGTGGAAGAACGATGATAATTGTATACAGAAGTGCTTCAGTGTATTCAGTACAAGTGTTTAACAGTATTTAGGCGTCCAGAGTGTGTGTGTGTGTGTGCGCGCGTCATCATTTTCATGGTAGATAATGATCATGGCAGACAATGAAGACGTTCGTTGCACCATCTTCCATAACATGATGGAGTGAGGAGGAGAAATGTATCTCTGTTTTGTAACAAGGGTAACAGGACTTTAATTACTGGATAGACTGTAATTACTCTTTGTCTTCAATCCAATAAAATGAGGATGTTTGCCTGCACCTTATACACAGTCACTACACTTTGCACACAAAGTCCTGTGAAGTGCATTGAGACACTGTGTCGACATGCAGGGCGCCGTATCGAACGGAAGAATTGTTCTTGTTGTTAACGTGGAATATTCCCAAGTAGTGGATGATAGCAATCTGCGTATGTTTTGTTCGCTGAAAGAGTTAGATTCCTTCCTCCGTTCCTCCGTCTCCTGAGGGGCAAATCCATTGGTGCCGCCTGCCCTCTGGTCATTGCCCGAGTGGACTTGCTGATAAATCTTGACAGTGATTATCGACGAGTTAGCGAAGTGGGACGGAGGGGAGTGGAGAGGAGGGGCTTTGGCCGGGCCAATGATGTCTTCACTCACACATGGTGCAGGAGTGAGGTCTGGTCAGTGATGGAGTGGGAACTGACTCTTTAACCCCTTTCTTCACCAAGCTTATTAAACTAATTGTAGACACACCTGAGAAAGTCTATCGGATTCCGAGTCCATCAGGTTGAAGACAATTAAAAATAATTCACATGACTTACTGTAACGTGTATTTTGTGGCCGATTTGCGCAAAGCAACATCCCACAAACATAATAATATAATCCTCACATTTGTATAGCACTTTATCACGTCTCGAGACGTCTCAAAGCGCTTCACAGAATATACTGCAAACTGAATTAGCCATGGAGGGAATAATCAATTTTATCTGGCACATTGTTAGCCAGGACACTGGGAGAGAGAAACCCCCTTCTCTTTTCTCACAGAATCTTTAATGTCTGTCTTAACAGGCAGACAGAGCCTCGGTTTAATGTCTCATCTGAGGGATGGCACCTCCAGCAATGGATCCCCAGTACTGCCCTGGAGTGTGGGTTACTTCTGATGGGATATTAAACCGAGGTCCCGTTTGCCTGATCAGGTGGACGTTAAAGATTCTGTGTCACTATTTGGAGATGTAGAGTTTGAAGCCACAACCTTCGGACCCAGAGGTGAGAGAGAGCTACTGTCTGCGCTCAGCAAATTGTTTGCTTTTGTTTTGTTTAATGAAACAGGGCTGATCAGCAAACTGGAACTTAAGGCTCCTCTCGGGCAAAGCGATCATAATATGATGGAATTTAGCGTTAAGTTAGAGAGGGAAGTAGTTAAGTCTGAAGCAAAAGTCTTCAATTTAAATCGAGCCAACTTTGCTGGTATGAGAGAGGATTTAGCCAGAATAAACTGGGAGACTAAACTTAAAGATTTGACGGTAGACCAGCAATGGCAGACATTCAAGGAGATAGTGCAAAATTCCCAACGAGCACATATTCCTTTGAGGAATAAGAATGCCATGGGAAAGGTGGTGCAGCCATGGCTAACTAGAGCAGTTAGGGAAAGTATCAAATCAAAAGAAAAAGCCTATAAAACAGCGAAGATGAGTAGTAAACCCGAGGATTGGGAGAACTTTAGGGAACAACAGAGGAGGACCAAAAAATTGATCAAGAGGGAGAAAATAGATTACGAGGGCAAACTAGCAAAGAACATAAAAACAGACTCCAAGAGTTTTTACAAATATATAAAGAGGAAAAGGCTAGCGAGGGTGAATGTGGGTCCATTACAGGCAGAGACCGGAGGAATTATAATAGGGGACAAAGACATGGCAGAGTCATTAAACAAGTATTTTTCTACAGTCTTCACCGTAGAAGACACTGGAAACATACCAAAAATAGAGGACCAAGAAGACAATGTTAGCGAGCAACTTAGGGAGATTAACATTAGTAAAGAGATGGTTCTAGGTAAATTGTCGGGTCTTAAAACCGATAAATCCCCTGGACCGGATGGCCTGCATCCGAGAGTTTTAAAGGAGGTGGCTACTGAGATAGTGGATGGCATGTCTATAATCTTCCAAAAGTCTGTGGATACTGGAAAAGTTCCCATTGATTGGAAGATTGCAAACGTAACTCCACTATTTAAGAAGGGTGGGAGAGAAAATAGGGAAAACTATAGACCAGTTAGTTTGACGTCAGTTGTAGGGAAAATTCTTGAGTCCTTAATAAAAGACGTAGTTATGGGATACCTGGAAGACCATAAAAAGATTAGGCAGAGTCAACATGGCTTTACAAAAGGAAAGTCATGCTTGACTAACCTTTTAGAATTTTTTGAGGATGTATCCAGAAGGTTGGATAAGGGGGAACCAGTAGATGTGGTATATTTGGATTTTAGGAAGGCATTTGACAAGGTCCCACACAAAAGGCTCACACTCAAGATCAAGGCCCACGGGATTAATGGGAAAATATTAACATGGATAGAATATTAAATTAAAATATTAACATGGATAGAAGAGTGGCTATCGGGTAGAAAGCAGAGAGTAGTGATAAACGGATCATTCTCGAATTGGCAGGAGATGTGACTAGTGGAGTGCCACCAGGATCAGTGCTTGGGCCTCAGCTATTTACCATTTACATCAATGATCTGGACGAGGACATTGAATGTAATGTGTCTAAATTCGCGGATGACACTAAACTCGGTAGCAGAGTGAGCTCTCAGGATGATGCAAAAAGATTGCAACGGGATATAGATAGGCTCGGGGAGTGGGCAAGTAGGTGGCAGATGGAATTCAATGTTAGCAAGTGTGACATTATTCACCTCGGTAGCAAGAATAAAAGAACAGATTATTTTCTGGAAGGGGAGAAGTTAGATAGAGTTAGTATTCAAAGGGATTTGGGTGTCCTTGTACACCAGTCCCAAAAAGTTTGTTTGCAGGTGCAGCAGCAACTAAGAAGGCGAACGGCAGTTAGCGTTCATTGCGATAGGTTTAGAGTACAGGAGTAGGGAAGTCTTGCTGCAACTGTATAGGGCTTTGGTGAGACCGCACCGAGAGTATTGTGTGCAGTTTTGGTTTCCTTATTTAAAAAAGGACATCATTGCCCTCGAGGGGGTGCAGCGTAGATTCACTCGGTTAGTTCCTGGGATGAGGGGACTGACCTATGAGGATAGGCTGAACAAACCAGGGCTGTATTCTCTAGAGTACAGAAGAATTAGGGGAGATCTTATTGAAACATATAAGATTCTTAAAGGGCTGATAAAGTAGACACTGAGGGTCTGTTTCCCCGGTGGGAGAATCTATAACCAGGGGTCACAGTCTTAAAATTAAGGGTCAGCCTTTTAGAACAGAGTTGAGGAAACATTTCTTCACTCAGAGGGAAGTGAACTTATGGAATTCTCTACCCCAGAAGGCTGTAGATGCTCAGTCCTTGAACATTTTCAAGGCTGAGACTGATAGATTCTTGAAAAATAGAGGGATTAGGGGATATGGGGATAGGGCAGGTAATCAGAGTTAGGTGAGAAGATCAGCCGTGATCTTATTGAATGGCGGAGCACAGGCACGAAGGGCCGAATGGCCTACTCCTGCTCCTAATTCTTATGTTCTTATGTTCTAATAGTTCTAAAATGTCCCATACGCAGTGGTGTTTGATTTGTGCTGAATTGTATATCAATGCAAAGCGAAGAATCAGTGTGAAAGCCACTGTGAAAGGCTGAAGGTGGTGTTGGAGTGGGGGAGGGGGTATGTCAATGCAGTATGTGGCATGAGACTTACCACCAGTGATAATTATCACATCACTCACCAGATTTTTTTCCATGCTCAAAATTCTCCAGGAAGAGGCTGCGGCCATTTAGGAGAAGCAAGTCTGTCTCTCTTCAATCTTCATTAACCCTGTATTCCTTAAACCTTTCTCTACAGACAAATCTAGTTGTTTCTTGATCCCTTATAGACAACATCTTCAATTGCCTCTCCTGTCGATTAATGCCACACCCTTATTACCCTTTATGTAACAATGTTCACTTCCTTATTGTCCCAGAGGCTCGCAAGGACCTTCTATTGTCTTCTATCCAACCAGTGAGGGTTTAAACCTGGAATGGAGAGAAGATTAGAGCAGAGAAGGTTGAAGGGAAATTTAACAGAGGTGATCAAAATTATGAGGGGTTTTAATAGGGTAGACAGAGAGAAACTGTTTCCTCTGGCAGGTGGCTCGGGAACCAGAGAACACAGAATTAAGATAATTAGCAAAAGAATCAGAGGGGAGACAAAGAATTTTTTTTACCCAGAGAGTTGTTAGTGTCTGGAAATCACTGCCTGAAAGGGTATTGGAAGCAGATTCGATGATAGCTTTCAAAAGGGAATTGGATAGGTAACTTAAAAAGGAAAAATTTACAAGGCTACCTGGTAAGAGCAGAGGAGTGAGACTGATTGGGTTGCTCTTCCAAAGAGTTGGTACAGGCACGATGGGCCGAATGGCCTCCTTCTGCGCTGTAAGAATCTATGATTCTAATTCCATTAGATGAACATGTGAACATGTGAACATTGACACTAATAACACACAAACAAAACACAGACACACACGAACAAACTTTCTTTTTAAGATTAAAAGCTGGTGGGGAAAAACAAGCAACCGGTTTGGAAACGCCGTAAAATTATTCTAAAATTGATTTTGCTGTGTCCGGGATAAATCTTTTCTGCATCCCCTCCCTCGCATCCTTCCCAGATAGAATTGATGGAAGTTAATTACGGTGACAGTTATTTGTGCCGCAGAATGGGAAAATCGCACGGCCAAAAATATTTACAAGAGAGTACTTTTATACTAAAAGACTCAAGGTCTTAGGAACCAAAGGTCGTTAAAAATTAATGCCAGTTTGTTTGCGGGAGGGGTGCCGTGGGCGATGTGTGTGTGGGTGTTTGTGTGTGCGGTAGGGGTCCTGTGGGCAGTGTGTGTGTGTGGGTGGCATTGGTGTATGGGGGAAAAGAGAGAAAAGGACTTATTTTTAATTTATAGTCCATTTGTTTGATGCAAGCTAAAAGGCAGGGAGCAAAACATTCCAAGGGTAAATGGCAGTGTTGTGAGAGCGATGGAGGAAGTGGAGCAGAAGTGAACACGAGGTGCGGTGAGAGAGTGGCAGTGAGGTGGAAGGACCTGGGAATGTTGCTAAAAGCCTGGCTTCCCTGAAGATTCAGCGGAGAGAGAGAGAGTAAGTGAACGAGAACATCAGATGGCTTCTCCTGTCACATTCCTGCCTTTTACAGGCTTCACAAAATGTTGAGGAGGACTTTCTAACCCCACCTGTTCCTCCGTCTTCCTCTGCGAATAAAAAGGAGCAAAGTTATCAGATGCCCTTCAATGTCTGACTTTCTATTTTGTTGCATCTCAAATCGAGTTGGTTGTAAGATTGACTCTGTTGTGTAGGAGCCAGGACTGTGTTAGAGGCAGATGCTTCCGTTGTGTCCTCACTGCGGAGGTTCCAGCTTTGGGACCTGATGGTCTCCTTGACAATGCATCAAGTTTGTTGTGTGTCTCTTCACATAACACAGCAACTTGCCTTTATACCGCATCTTTCGCACAGCAGAACCTCTCACCGTGCTTCACAGAGACAGAGTGGGGGATAAGGGGAGTGGGAGGGAGGGAGCTGACTAAAGGCATGGTCAAACAACTCCACCTCCCACAACATGTTGGGGAGAAAGCAGGGAATAGGATTAGAGTAGAGAGCTCCAGTGGGGGCTGAATGACCTCCTTCAGTGCCGTGAATAAAGTATTTAACAAATCTATACCAGAGAGGTTGGAGTTGTGGCCAGGCCAGAAATTCAGGTGTGTGAGGGGGTCCAAGCGGGAGATGAATGACTTGCCGATTCATACATTCCTCATTTATTTTTCACACATTTAAATCGTGGTACTCAGTAATCTCCATCCCCACTCCACTCACACACACACTCACACACACACTGACTCAAACTATCATTCCATTTACCCTTAATTTCTCTTGGAATCAATTAGTTCTTTTTTTCTGCATAAAAAATTATTGCTTTTAAAGTAGAAAACTGAATTATGAAAAAACTAATTTAGAAATAATTACTAGCTGGATCTCAGGCGGGGCTTTTGAAGTTATGTAATATTAATCGGGTGGTTTCACATTGTCAGAAGTGAGGCCCACTGTGTGGATCTCAAACAGCTTCATTCTTTGTGATACAACAACAACAACAACAAAATTACATTTGTATAGTTCCTTGCAGGTCGGGAGGACGTCCCAAAGCGCTGGACAGTCAGGGATTTGGCCGAGCTGGGGATTGGGATCAGGAAGGGTGGAGAGCAGGGAGGGTAGGAGGGTGACCAAAGGCCCGGTCGAAGGAGAGTCTTAAGACATGCTTGAGGGGGCAAGGGAAGGAGCGAGACGAACAGAATGCGCGATGGAGTTCAAGAGGGCGGGGGCAGAAAGGCTGAAGACCCGACCACTGATGGTGGGTTGGGAATATGGACCAGGCCAGAGCTTGCTGAGTGGAGGGAGTGGGCAGGTTGATATGGGGTTAGCAGGTCACAGAGGCAGGAAGGCTGTTCCTCCAATGTGTTCCTCCAGTACTGGCTGTCACACCAATGTGTTGCAGATGTTCGGGTATTTTGTATTCCTTACAGTAGGAAGACGCACAACAATATGAGACTGGAACAGTAAGATGGTATTTGCAGACTCTATTTGGTCACTTTGGGGGAGGGGGAAGCGGAGGTGACCACAAGTATGGTCAAAGAGGTAGTTTTTTAGATGGGTTTTGAGCAGAGAAGGATGGCTCAAAACAACAATAACAACTAAATCACATTTATATAAGCACTTTTCCTCATTGGAAGGAAGTCCCAAAGCTGGACAATTAAGGGTTTGACCTGAGCTGGGAATTGCAATCAAGAAGGATGGAGGGTGAGTGGGAGGTGGGGTATGCAGAAAGA
Source organism: Callorhinchus milii (assembly GCF_018977255.1). Lineage (NCBI taxonomy): Eukaryota > Metazoa > Chordata > Chondrichthyes > Chimaeriformes > Callorhinchidae > Callorhinchus > Callorhinchus milii. Next base: position 8,674,702 of record NW_024704763.1, on the reverse strand, counting down.
TTTGAGAAGCTTAGAAGGAGGCAAGAGAGGAGACGAGGTGAAGGGGGTCCGGGATGGAGTTCCAGAGGGTGGGGGCAGAAAAACTGAAGGTCTGACCGCCAATGGTGAAGCGGGCAGGGCGGGGGGCTCGAAGCAGGTCTTAAAAGGTCACAGAGGTAGGAAGGAGCAAGGCCATTGGGACTTTAAAAGTTAAACGTTTAAAAAGTAAAAGGCAGAGAGATTCAGAGAGAGAGAGTTCAAGATTGTGTGGTTAGAGGATTAAAGGGCCTGTAAGAACATCAGTTCCTCCGGTGTCTTGGCTAACAGTCCTCCTGATAAAATTGGCTGTTGCTTTCATCTACCTCCTGCACTGGAATAATGGACATTTCTGTGTCAGTGTGAGGCCCAGCAGGCGATGGTGGTATAGTGGTGAGCATAGCTGCCTTCCAAGCAGTTGACCCGGGTTCGATTCCCGGCCATCGCAGCTTATTTATTACCCTTTAGTTCTCTCGTGACATTGAAAGAATTCAGTGTGCTAGAGACAGAAGCCAATCGATCCCCCTGATACAATAAGTTATTCACTTCAACCTCTCCATGCCCACTGGCACCATTCCAACCCCTTAAAAAACGTCTGTCATCGCTCCGATCCTTAAAAAACCCTCCCTGGAACCATCCCTGCTCTCAAACTACCATCTCACCTCCAAACTCCCTTTGCTTTCCAAGATCCTGGAACGAGTTATTGCTTCCCAGCTTTGCTCCTTCCATTCCCACTACTCCCTTCACGAACCCCTCCAATCGGGTTTCCCACAGAAACAGCTCTGGTCAAAGTGACAAATGACATTTTGTCCATCTGCGAACAGGGACCCTTTTCCTCCTCATCCTCCTTGACTTCTCTGCTGCCTTCGATCCTGTTGACCACTTTATCCTCCTTCACCGCCTCACCTCAACTTTTATGGTTCTGTCTTGTCGTCCTCCCCAACTCCTCCCTCCATAGGTTGCAGATCATCCAGAACTGTGCAGCCCGTGTCCTCTCCCACACCAGGCTCCGTGACCCTATCACCCCCGCCTCGCCCAACTCCACTGGCTTCCCATCACACGGAGGATACTGTTCAAGATCTCGGTTCTCACCTTCAAAGCTCTCCATGGCCTTGCTTCCCCCCTATTCTGTGACCTCCTAACCACCGACCAACCTGCCTGCTCCCTCTGCTCAGCAGGCTCCGGCCTGCTTCATTTCCCCCATATTGCCCACCCCATTGGCAGGTGGGCCTTCTGCCATTCTGCCCCCACCCTCTGGAACTCCATCTCACAGTCGCTTGGCCTCGCCCCCCTTCCTCGCCTCGTTCAAGACCCATCTCAAGATCCTCCTGTTCGAGCGGGCCTTCGATCACCCTCCTTTCCCCCTTGCCCTCTACTCTCCCCAATCCGGTCCCCAAACTCGGGTCCAAAACATTGACATTGCCTTGGGACCTAATCCCGATATGAATGGTACTATACAAATGTAATTTTGCTGTTGTTGTTGTTCATGGCTTTTGTGAACATTGCTGTCTGCAGATTATTGGCTGCCGCGTTTGTCTGCAAAATACACACAGTCACTACACCTTGCAGCAATTATCTGCAAAGCACTTTAGGACATTTCATTATTCAGTGAGCTGTATCAAATGCAATGATTAGATGGTTAATATTTTATATGTGTGGCTTTCAAGTGAGTTACACGTATACTGACTGTCCAACAGTTGAATTAAAATATTCTTTGCATTTTCACAAGCAAATAATAATTATGCTTGCATTTGATACAGCACCTTACACTTCAGGAGGATGTCTTGAAGCGCTTCACATGATTTTACTGCAGAGTGTAGTGACTGTGTATTTTGTAGGCAAACAGAGCAGTACATGGATTAGTATAAGGTGTGGTACGGTGAATTAAATCTTGCCAATCACTTCTGGTGGTTAGATTAAAATCTAGCCCAAATGGAGCTGGCGTTCAGCTCTCTGTGAGCCGTGCTGTTTACACAAGCCATTGATGGGAGGTAATTCAAACTGTCCGCAAGCGTCTGAGGCATGCGATTTAGGGCTCACGAGGAATATCTGTCTCTAAACAGAGACTAAGGGATGACCAAGCGGAATGCGAATGAGAAATGGAATTCAGTCAAGGAGGAGGGCAAGGAGGAGGTCATTCAGCCGGTCAAGCCTGTTCCATCAGTTATTAGAATCGGCAGATGTTTTAATCTCAATGCTTCATCCTTTCACCCTCCTCCCCGTCCTTCCCAATGGACATTGTTGATAACTGTCTGTGACCATGTGAGGCCCATCAGGCGATGGTGGTATAGTGGTGAGCATAGCTGCCTTCCAAGCAGTTGACCCGGGTTCGATTCCCGGCCATCGCAGCTTTAGTTCTTTACACTTTAGTTCTCTCATGACGTTGGGAGAATACAATAAAAACATTTAAATTTATACATTTAACACAATTTACATTTCATCTAACTGTAGGAGGAGGCTAGACTTTCACATGAGGGAGAGGGGAATAGAAGGGTATGGGAGGGAGTAAGGAATGGATGAAGACTCAACCACAACAACAATTTGTATTTATATAGCCCCCTTTATGTGGGATAACATCCCGAAGCGCTTGACAGTGGTGGAGTCTGACAATGAGCCAGAGGGAGAGTGGCGTATAAACACTCGTATGGACTTGTTGGGCTGAATGACCTATTATGTATCATTTCACTCGGAACCACACAGGACACAGTTGATCACTTTCTTAAAATATTTATTTCAGTTTATATGAAGGTTTACTACGGAGAGCCCAGGTTTACCAACACAATGAGTTGATAGAAAGTTAGATTCAAAGGCCCTTCTTATAAATTGTTTGTTAAGATTTGAGTTCGAAGGCTGATTTATTATACCAATACAAAATGACATCTGTACAGCGCCTTTCACATCGAGAGGACATCCCAAGGCACTGAACAGTCAGGGATTTGGACCAAAGCTGGGGTGGGGGAGGAGGGGGGGAGTGCGAGGAGTTGGGATCAGGGAGGATGGAGGGGGTAGGGAGGGGACTAAGGACATTATAAGGACTAAGGACCAGCAATAGAGATTGTGTCTGTGTCAAGCTAACCGGATTCCCCTTGTCGCTCTCACTCGCAAACAGACAAGTCACACCCTTTTTCTGGAAGGTCCACCCATGAGCCGACAACAATTAACATCAGACAGCACTCAACCACACCTTGATTACATAGACCGAATCCTTCTGTGATAATGCGCCTTCAGGGAATAGCTATCAATGAGCCAGATCTGCAAACTTCCAAGCACAGGATGGATACGACCACAGAACAAGAGAACACAGGTTTAGAGTTGCAGAGGGGAATTTTAGGGCAGGCACCAGGAAGTTTTTCTTTGCTCAGAGAGTAATTAATGACTGGAACAGGATTGCCAGGAAGGATGGTTGAGGCCAGGACACTGGGATTCATTCAAAAAGCAGCTTGATGCTGTGATGGGGGGATTGTATGTAGGGCGGGTGTTCTGGAGGAATGAGATCAGATGGGCCTAACAGGGGGGGTGACTGATGGCATGGTCAAAGAGGGAGGTTTTGAGGCGGGACTTGAGGGAGGCTAAAGAGGGGGTGAGGCGGAGTGATTGGGGGATGGAATTCCAGAGGTTGGGGGCAGTGGTTGAAGGCTCTATCAACAATGGTGGGGCGGGTTGGTTGGGGGATGTGGAGCAGCCGGAGCCGGCTGAGTGGAGGGAGCGGGCGGGTTGGTAGGGGCTTAACAGGTCACAGAGGTAGGGCGGGGCGAGGCCATGGAGGGCTTTGTAGTTGAGGACCAGGATCTTGAACTGGATCCTCTGAAGGATAGGGAGCCTATGGAGTCGGGCGAGAATGGAGGAGATGGGGTCACGGAGTTTGGTGCGGGAGAGGACACGGGCTGCAGAGTTCTGGATTATCTGCAGCTGTGGAGGGAGGAGTTGGGAAGGCCGACAAGCAGGGTGTTATAGTCGAGCCTGGAGGTGATGAAGGCATGAACAAGAGTTTCAGCGCCTGAGGGGTGAGGTAGTGGCGGAGTCGGGTGATGTTACGGAGGTGAGGGAAGGCAGAACGGGTCATGGCTTGGACCCGGGACTTCTTCCCCATGGCGTGAGGAAGAAAAGTCAGTTGAGGGTCGAACAAACCACCCAGGTTCCTGACTGGTTGGTGAGTTGAAGTGTGCAACCGTGGAGGTTGATGTTGCCAGAGCCTGAGGTGCGGAGGCGCTGGTGTGAGCCAATCAGGAGGGCCTCAGTCTTATTCACATTCAACTATAGGAAATTTGCTCTCATCCAGGACTTGATGTCCGACAGACAGTCTGTCAGGACAGCAGTGGGTCTGGAATTGAGGGTGGGGGCAGAAAGATAGAGTTGGGTGTCATCTGCATACATATGGGAGTTGACCCCATGTCTGCGGATGATAATAATATAATAATAATACTTGCATTTGATATAGCTTTTCACGTCTTCTCAATGTCTCAAAGCGCTTCACAGAATAGACTATCAAGTGAATTGACTGTATATTTGTGGGCGAAATGCAGCAGCCAATTACGCACAGCAGTGTACCACAAACAGATGTGGATTGAAAATGACCAATTTATTATTGTTTTTAGTTTTTTTTGGAGGGATTATTATTAGGTGTGTGGAGTAAGGAAACTTGCCCACGGTTTCGCCCTCTGCCTGGAATTGAACTCAGGTGTCTCGCTTGCAAGGTGAGAGCTCTAACCACAAGGTGGAGTCACCATGATGTCACCAAAGGGGAGCATGTAGATATTAAAGAGGAGACAAGGACAGAGCCCTGAGGGGGACGCCAGACGTGACAGTCCGGGGACTGGAGGAGAAACCGTTAGAGGCAACAAAGTGGAGACGGTGAGAGAGATAGGAATCGAACCAGGCAAGGGCAGGTCCGTGAAGATTGAATAAGGCGGAGAGGCGGTGTATGAGGATGGAATGATTGAAAGCGGCAGAGAGGTTGAGGAGGACAAGGAGGCAGAGGGAGCCCTGATCACAGATATTCAGAATGTCATTAGTGACTTTGACCAGGGCTGTTTCCGTGCTGTGGGCAGCGCGGAAGCCGGATTGGAGGGGTTCAAAAAGGGAAAGGTGAGAAAAAAAGGAGCGGAGCTGGGATGCGATAACTCGTTCCAGGAACTTGGAGAGGAATGGGAGGTTAGAGATGGGGCAGTAGCCGGAGAGAAGGGATGGGTCCAGGGAAGATTTTTTCAGGATGGGGGTGATAAGGGCTGTTTTTAGGGGGGTGGGAACTGAACCGGTGGACAAGGAGAGGGGCCGGAAGGTGGAGCTGAGAGATGAGGAGAGGGTTGGGGATGGTATCGAGGGAGCAGGTGGTATCATAGGAAATGAAGGATAAATCTATTGACTGTGTATTTTCAGACAGTACAATTGTGCACAACGACATCACACACACAGCCGGGAAGCGAGCGACCACTTTTATTTTGGGGGATTGTCAGCCAGGACACCGGGGGAGAGAGAGAGAGAGAGAATCCTCTTTCTCACGTAAGAAGCGAACAGGCTGTAGAGCATGGAGAGAGAACTATCCACACACTCCCTCCCGCTCTCCATCACAGACTCCTGATAAACCTCCCCGCACACTTACCTTTTAAGGCAACATTCCCGGTACAGTTGTCAGGCCTGCGAGTGCAAGATGACATGCGCTTTACTACAATAACCCCATTGCTGTACTGACTTTATGGCAAGTGGCATCATCCTTTGTTATGTTAGGTCAGAGTTTCCACTGGTATATCTTGTAAATAGCTGCTCTCTGGGCTGAGATTACGCAACTGGCTCCACACGAATAGGAAACTCATCACCCAAGCACTGTGACCAGGTCACTGCAGATAGTTAGCTGATGGTGCAAATGCTCAATTCTCTTTTGTTGCTTGATAACTACTATGCTTTTCGACACACACTGGGGTCTGAACTGCGATGCCCACAGCAGGAATATCACGGCGGATGAAAGCCTGAGCTGGGAGGCAGATGGGGTTTGGGTCAGGGAGCTGGGTGGATGTGCAGTAAAGGGGTCGGCTTTTATTTATGTTTTGGAAGGGGAGAGGGAGAGGGGGAAGGAGGGAGGGAGGGAGTGAGGTGGAAAGACCCAGTGAGAGTTTCAGAGCGCAATGGTGAAGTGGTTGAAAGCCCAGATTTAACTCACTGAACCACTCCTTATCAACTCCATAAGGAGTACTACTCTGTTGCCGGCAAAATACATAGACCGTACAATCTGCAGTAATATCCTATGAAGCGCTTCGACATATTCTTCTGACATGAAAGGCACTGTATCAATTGCAAGCATAATCATTATTTGCTGATGAAAAGGCAATGAATATTTTTAATTCAACTTTTGGACGTTTCACAGATAATTGCTGCAAGGTATAGTGATTATATGTAGTTTGCAGGCGAACGCAGCAGCCAATAAGTTGCACACAACAATGTCCACAAACAACCATGAAGCAAATAACTGATTGTTGGCTTCTGTCTCAATCACTCAGAATTCTTCCAATATCAGGAGAGAACTAAAGTGCAATAAGCTGCGATGGCCGGGAATCGAACCCGGGTCAACTGCTTGGAAGGCAGCTATGCTCACCACTATACCACCATCGCCTGCTGGGTTATACACTATACCACCATCGCCTGCTGGGTTATACACTATACCACCATCGCCTGCTGGGTTATACACTATACCACCATCGCCTGCTGGGTTATACACTATACCACCATCGCCTGCTGGGTTATACACTATACCACCATCGCCTGCTGGGTTATACACTATACCACCATCGCCTGCTGGGTTATACACTATACCACCATCGCCTGCTGGGTTATACACTATACCACCATCGCCTGCTGGGTTATACACTCGCACAGACAGTTATTAACAATGTCCACAATTTGCATGCAGTGAAGACCTTAACAAATATGGTCACTTAATCCACATCTGTTTGTTGGACGCTGCTGTGCGCAATTGGCTGCCCACGTTTCACCCACAAAACATAGTCAATTCACTTTACAGTGTATCCTGTGAAGCACTTTGGGACGTCTCGAAGACGGGTTAAGGCGCTGTATCAAATGCCAGGATTATTATTATTACATATTTACAATATAATTCTTTTTGTAGAGTTTGGAGCTCTGACGGAGAACATCTCTGTATCTCTTTACCTTTTGCTTCACTGCTGCTGGGTTTCACTCGCAGGGTTGTGCCTGTTTATTTCAGATCGATTTGTTCCCCCGTCTAAACAGGGAATAAATCTGAGAGAACAAATGGAGCTGTTTGTGAGCCATACTGTTTACATAAGACATCGATGGGAGGCATTCAAACTGTCTGTGAGTGTGCGAGGCGTGTGATTTAGTGCTCACGAGGAAAATCTGTGTCTAAACAGAGACTACGGATAGCCAGGTGGAACATGAGATGGGAATTGGGATTCAAGAGATGGAGGGGCTGGAGGAGGCCATTCAGTGCGTCGAGATTGTTCCAACCGTTATTAGACCTCGGCAGATGTTTTACAACAACAACAACACCAACAAGATTTCATTTATAGAGCGCCTTTCACGTCGGGAGGACGTCCCAAAGCGCTGGACAGTTGGGTCAGGACCCGAGCAGTGGGGAAATGGTCAGGGGGAGGGGAGGGAAGGGAGGGAGCGAGGAGGGGGTAGATTATCAATAAACAGGTTTTAATATCAATGCCTTACCATTTCGCCTTCCTCCTTATCCTCCCTAATGGATGTTGTTAATAACTGTCTGTGTCAGTTAGTTAATAACTAACTGTGAGGTGCAGCAGGCGATGGTGGTATAGTGGTGAGCATAGCTGCCTTCCAAGCAGTTGACCCGGGTTCGATTCCCGGCCATCGCAGCTGATTTATTACACTTTAGTTTTCTGGTGACGTTGGAAGAAAACAATAGAATTTACATTTAATCCACTACATATTTGTACTTGCACACGCATGTCTGAGTCAGAAGGTTGTGGGTTCATGCCCCGCGTCGCTCCAGTACAATATTGGGTTAAGTGCTGCATTGTTGGAGGTTCTGTTCTTCAGATGAGAGTTTAAACCAAGGCCCCATCTGCCTGTTCAGACGAATGTTAAAGATACCATGACGCCAATGGAAAAGACAAAGGTGTTTCTTCCGGTGTCCTGGCCAACAAAGACTGGCTGTTCATTTCATGCCTGTTAGTGGGATGTTGCTGTGTGTAAAAATGGTGCATCGGTTTGCGTATCGGGAACAGTTGACATATATACAGCATCGTTTACAATCGTTAGATTTCTCAAAGCGCGTTGCAGAGCGAACCGGGAGCCCAAGATTGGGGAATAGAGGAGAAAGAGTGGTGAGGAGAAATCTGGGGGATGGTTGGCTTCTGTTTTTAACAAACTGAATTCTTTCAACATTACGAGAGAACTGAAGTGTAATAAATCAGCTGCGATGGCCGGGAATCAAACCCGGGTCAACTGCTTGGAAGGCAGCTATGCTCACCACTATACCACCATCGCCTGCTGAGCCCCACACTGACACAGACAGTTATTAACAATGTCCATGAACAGGCATGAAGTAAATGGCCAGTTTATCCATGGGATTGTTGGCGAGGCCACCAGGAGCAACTCCCTTCTCTTTTCCACTAGTGCCGTGGGTTCCCTAATATCCTCTTGAACATGAAGGTGGGACCTTTAACATCCCTTCCAAAGGGCTCTGCCTGCAACAGTGCTGCACATCCCCATACTGATCACAGTGCTTCATGGCTGTTTGTGGGACTTTGCTTTGTGCAAAATGCTGCTGCTTTTGTGCAAAGAATACATAGAATCACATCAGTCACATCAGTGGCCTGAATATCCTATGGAGCTCTTTGAGATGGTACGTTGAGGTGATGAGGTGTAATATGGATCGCAAGGATTATTGGAATATCCACCTGCACAGTATGAGTTTCAAGTCCTGATGTAAGGTTAGAGGTTAAACTGCATCTTTTGCCACGAAAGTAGCAATAATTTATAATAATCCTTGCATTTGATATCACGCTTTCGACACATGGGAGGGGGTCTCAAAGCGCTTCAGGGGATGTAGTGTAAAGTACAGTGACTGTATTTTGTAGGCAAAACAGCAGCCAATTTGCACACAACAATGTCCATTGAATAATCATGATCTGAATGTCCAATTTTATCTGGGGAATTGAAACTAAATTGTAATCAGCTGCGATGGCCGGGAATCGAACCCGGGTCAACTGCTTGGAAGGCAGCTATGCTCACCACTATACCACCATCGCCTGCTGGGTTATACACTATACCACCATCGCCTGCTGGGTTATACACTATACCACCATCGCCTGCTGAGTTACACACTCGCACAGACAGTTATTGACAACGTCCGTTGTTCCGGTGCGGGGGGTATCTGTCTGTGGGATGTTGCTGTATACAAAATTAGATGTCGTGTTGGTTTACTTTGAAGTTGTGATGATATCTCAAAGTGCTCACACGGAGCTGACTGGCAGCCTGAGCTGGTGGTCAGAGCTGAGGAGGGTGAGGGTGAGGGTGGATGGAGGAGTGGGAGGGGAATTTGACTGAGAGCATTGCGAATAGATAGGTCTCAATACGGGTTTCTTTATAAGATGAGTGTCCTGTGGACCTGTGTTGGCTTCAGGTCTCAGCCTGGCCTCCCGCACTGGAATAATGGACACTGTTAATAACTGTCTGTGTCAGTGTGAGACTCAGCAGGCGATGGTGGTATAGTGGTGAGCATAGCTGCCTTCCAAGCAGTTGACCCGGGTTCGATTCCCGGCCATCGCAGCTGATTTATTACACTTACCTTCTCTCTTGATACTCGAAGATTTCAGTTTGTCAGAGACAGAAGCCAACAATCCCCCAGATACAATTGATCATTCACTTCATGGCTCTTTGTGGAACATTGCTTTGTGCAAATTAGTAACAACATTTGCCTACAAATTTTGCAGTTACTACACTTGACGTACATCGTGCAAAGCGCTTTGAGCAACCTCCCCGTGTGAAAGGGGGATATCAAATGCAACGATTATTAATATCAGTTATTATTGTTTAGATATCAAACGAGCTACTTCAACCTTTAACCCATATCAACAACAAATAACAGCAACAAATTACAATTGTGTAGCGCCTTGCACATCGGGAGGACGTCCCGGGGCGCTGGACAGTCAGGGATTTAAAATCATACAGTCTGAGCTGACACTCCAGTACAGCATTGGGGGTGTGTTGCATTGTCGGGGAAGCTATCCTTTGGATGAGATTATAAACCATGGTCCCATTTGCCCATCAACAACAACAACAACAAGATTCCATTAAAGAGCGCCTTTCACATCGGGAGGACGTCCCAAGGCGCTGAACAGTTGGGTCAAGTCAAGTCAAGAAGGTGGAGGGTGGACGGTGCAGAGGGAAAGGTGTCTGAAAACACAGTTGAAAAGAAAAATCTCAAAGGTTTGTTTATAAGGTGTGTTTGTCCTATAAACAATGGACATTGTTAATAACTGTCTGTGTCAGTGTGAGGCTCAGCAGGCGGTGGTGGTATAGTGGTGAGCATAGCTGCCTTCCAAGCAGTTGACCCGGGTTCGATTCCCGGCCATCGCAGCTTATTACACTTTCTTTCTCTCTTGATATTTGAAGAAATCAATTTGTTGGAGACAGAAGCCAACAATCGTGCAGATAAAATTAATCATTCACTTCATGGCTATTTGTGGGACTTTGCTGTGTGCAAATTGGATGCCACATTAACCTACAAAATAAACAATCACTACACTTTACACTTTAATCAAACACATATTACGACTTGTTTGAGATGTCCTCTCCAAGTGAAAGGTGTAATATTAAATGCAAGTATTGCTATTATAAATCATTACAATTTAGGTATTAAAAGACATACCCAATCCTTTAACCCCAATGCCTGGACTTTAAACACACTCCAGTAATCCTTGCATTTGACAATGTGCTGTATCATGTCATCAAGACATCTCAAAGCACTTCACAGGATATACAGTAAAATGATGTGACTGTGTGTTTTCTGGGCAAATGTGGCAGCCAATTTGCACACAGCAATGTCCCACATACCGCCATGGAGTGAGTGACCAATTTAACAGAGAAAAGAATGCAGGCTGGATGTGGCTTTAAACTGAGTTGCCGTCTGTACCTTCACATGGACATTAAAGACCCTGTGGTGATATTGAAAAAGAGAAGGGAGTTTCTCCTGGTATCCTGGCCAACAGATAAACCTGCCACGTGTTCACGCCTGTTGGCGGGACGTGGCTTTGTGCAAAATTGGCTGCTGTGTTGGTTTACAAATACACAATAACGATGGTTTATATTTCCACAGAGTCTTTCACGGAACCGCGACATCTCAAAGTGCTTCACACGGAGCTGACTGGCAGCCTGAGCTGGTGGTCGGAGCTGAGGAGGGTGAGGGTGAGGGTGGATGGAGGAGTGGGAGGGGAATTTGACTGAGAGCATTGCGAATAGATAGGTCTCAATACCGGTTGGTTTATAAGGTGAGTGTCCTGTGGACCTGTTGGCTTCGGTGCTCGGCCTGGCCTCCCGCTGGAATAATGGACACTGTTAATAACTGTCTGTGTCAGTGTGAGGCCCAGCAGGCGATGGTGGTATAGTGGTGAGCATAGCTGCCTTCCAAGCAGTTGACCCGGGTTCGATTCCCGGCCATCGCAGCTTATATTGCATTTTAGTTCTCTTTTGATATTGAAAGAATACAATGCAAAGTTTACATTTATCCATTTAACATAATTTATATTGATTGAGTGCCTCTATATTTATACTCACAGTCTTGTGTCTAATTCAGAAGGTTGAGAGTTCAAGCCCCACATCGGGATTTGAGCTCACAGGCGAGACTTGTCACTCCAATGCAATGCTGGGGAGCGCTGTATTGGCGGAGATTCCATCCTTTGAATGTGAGGTTAAACTGAGGTCTCATCTGTCTGTTCAAGTAGATCTTAAAGATCCCATGATGTTATTGAAAAAGAGAAGAGAGTTTCTTCTGTTGTCCTGGCCAACAATCTCCCAGATAAAATTAAACCTGGGTTCAATTCCAGGCAGAGGGCGAAACATTGGGCAAGTTTCCGTACTCCACACACATAATAATAATCCCTCAAAAACAAAACAATAATAAATTGGTCATTTTCAATCCACGACTGTTTGTGGGATGCTGCTGTGTGCAATTGGCTGCCGCGTTACGTCCACAAATATACAGTCAATTCACTTTACAGTATATTCTGTGAAGCGCTTTGAGACGTTTCGATGACGTGAAAAGTGCTATATCAAATGCAAGGATTATTATATTATAAACTGGCCACTCGTTTCAGGCCTGTTTGTAGGACCTTGCTGTGTGCAAAATTGGCTGCCGCATTGGTTTACAAACACAACATCAGGAACAATTTACATTTTTTTTTACTCAGCGTCTCTCATATTGGCTGGAGTTCTCAAAGCCCTTTTTCAGAGCTGACTGGGACCCTGAGCTGGCGGAGCTGAGGATGGAACAGTGTGGAGGAGAGAAGTGGCCTAAAACGCGGCGAAGAGATAGATTTTTTTTTAGGTGAGTGTCCTGTGGACATGTGTTGGTTTCGGTGCTCAGCCTGACCTCCTGCACTGGAACAATGGATATTGTTAATAACTGTCTGTGTCAGTGTGGGGCTCAGCAGGCGATGGTGGTATAGTGGTGAGCATAGCTGCCTTCCAAGCAGTTGACCCGGGTTCGATTCCCGGCCATCGCAGCTGATTTATTACATTTTAGTTCTCTCTTGATATTGAAAGATTTCAGTGTAAAGTTTATATTTATACATTGAACACAATTTACATTGATACAGCGCCTCTATATTTATGCTCACAGTCTCACTTATGAGCCAGAAGGTTGTAGGTTCAGGCCCATTTTGGGACTTGAGCTCCCAGTTGAGGCTCACACTCCAGTACTGGGTGAGAGCTGCACTGCCAGAGATTCTATCCTTCGAATGTGAGGTTAACCTGAGGTGGGCCAGTTCAAGCGGATGTTAAAGATCCACACACAACAGTATTGAAAAGCGAAGGGAGTTTCTCCTGTTTTCTTAGCCAACAATCTCCTGGATAAACTGGCCTCTCATTTCATGCCTGTTTGTGGGACGTTGCTGTGTGTACATAAACAACAGCAACTATGTATATTTATACGTCTTTCAAACTGGGTGGATTTCTCGAAGAACTTTGCTGGGTTGACTGGAGACTGAGCTATGAGTATAACAGCAACACCAACAACAACAAATTGCATTTAAAATTGCATTTATATAGTGTTTTTCATGATGGGAGGACATTTTCAATCTACAACTGTTTGTGGGACATTGCTGTGCGCAATTGGCTGCCGCGTTCGCCCACAAATATACAGTCAATTCACTTTACAGTGTGATCTGTGAAGCGCTTTGGGACGTCCTCCCGACGTAAAAAGCGCTATATCAAATGCAAGGATTATTATTATTATTATTATTATCCCAAATTGCTGGTGAAGGCTTGGCACCTGAGCTGGGGGTTGGATTTGAAAGGGATGGGGGCTGAGGAGGATGGCGGGGAAAGATGACTGAAGGGCGATCAAGGAGTAAGGTCTTGAGACAGGCCTTGAAGGTTGCGAGGGGAGGGGTGAGGCGAAGCAAGGAGAGTAGTGGGAGCTGTTCAGGAGGATGGAGGGTGGAGGGGAAAGGTGTTGGAAAATACGGTTGAAAAGATAAATCTCAAAGATTTGTTTTACGTTGTGTGTGTCATATAGACGATGGACATTGTATATGTCAGTGTGGAGCCCAGCAGGCGATGGTGTGGTGAGCACTCTCCCCTCCGCACTCTCCACCTTCAGGGGCAAACAGGACCTCGATTTAAAGTCTCATCCAGAGGACAGCACCTCTGACAATGCAACATCCACCAATACTGTACTAGAGAAGAAACCAGTTCTGTATTAGTTTAAATTGCCCGTTGTGTGGTTAAAGGTTCAAGTACCTCTGTTGATATCTAAAAAGTGATAATTGATAATAATAATAATCCTTACACTTGATATCACGCATACTTAGGGAGGATGCCTCAAAGTGCTTCACAGGATACAATATAAGTGTAGCAACTCTGTATTTTGTAAGCAAACCTGGTCTCACAGGAATGTCCCACAAATAGCAAATGAACAATTTTATCTTGGAGTTTGCTGGCTCCTGTTTCTAACGTCAAGAATTTCAATATCAAGGGAGAATGAAACTGTAATAAACTGCGATGGCCGGGAATCGAACCCGGGTCAACTGCTTGGAAGGCAGCTATGCTCACCACTATACCACCATCGCCTGATGGGCTCCACACTGACACAGACAGTTATTGCTAATGTCCATTGTTCCAGTGCAGGAGGTCAGGCTGAGAACTGAAGCCAACACATGTCCACAGGACACTCATCTAAAAAAAATCTATCTCTTCGCCGCGTTTTAGGCCACTTCTCTCCTCCACATTGTTCCATCCTCAGCTCCGCCAGCTCAGGGTCCCAGTCAGCTCTGCAAAGTGCTTTGAGAACTCCAGCCAATATGAGAGACGCTGAGTAAAAAAAATTGAAATTGGTGCTGTTGTTGAGGTAGGAGTCACACAGTACAGCGCATCCATATACAGTTAAAATTAGTTACTCACTCCATGGCTGTTTGTGGGACATTGCTGTGTGCAAATTGGCTGCTATCTCTGCCCACAAACTACGTCATATCACTGTGTTGTATATCCTGGGGAGCGCTGAGACAGCACGATGAGGTGATGAGGTGTGATATCAAGCCAAGGAATTTTGGAATGTCAACCTACACTGTATGAGTTCAAAGGCGTGATGTTGTTAAACCACGATGAGGTGATGAGGCTCAATTAAACTACAGGGTGACCAAAAAGTCGTGAACCATCACAATGTCTAATGATTCTTAAAGAAATTGTGACATTTGTTTTTTTTTAGATAACAGGGGAGATATCACGACTTTTTGGTCATTCTGTACATCTTTTGACATTAAAGTAAATTTTATAATAATCCTTGTATTTGATAGCCCGGGATTTAGTGAAAGGTGCTATACAAATGTAATTTTTTTTGTTGTTGTGGTGTAGTAACTTTATTTTGTAAACAAAAGCAGGAGGCAATTTGCACACAAGAATATCCCGCAAACAGTCATGACGTGGATGTCCTATTTTATCTGGGGAATTGGAACTAAAGTATAATAAGCTGCGATGGCCGGGAATCGAACCCGGGTCAACTGCTTGGAAGGCAGCTATGCTCACCACTATACCACCATCGCCTGCTGGACCTCACATGGTCACAGACAGTTATTAACAATGTCCATTGTCTATAGAACAAACACATCTTATAAGCAAACCTTTTCAACTGTGTTTAGACACCTTTCCCCCTTACTCTCTGCCCTCCACCTTCACAGGCAAAAAGGCACCTTGATTTAAAGTCTCATCCAGTGGACGGCACATCTGATAATGCAACATCCCCCAACAATATACTGGAGGGTCAGCTCAAACTCGAACCCGGGTCAGCTGCTTGGAAGGCAGCTATGCTCACCACTGTACCACCATCGCCTGCTGGACCTCACACGGACACAGACAGTTGTTAACAATGTCCATTGTTCCAATGCAGGAGGCGGGAGTCAACAGTGCGGCGTGTCCGTATACTGTTAAAATTGGTCGCTCACTCCACGTGTGTTTGTGAGACATTGCTGTGTGCAAATTGGCTGCTATCTTTGCCCACAAAATACATAGTCATATCACTGTACAGTATATCCTGGCGAATGCTTTGAGACAGAACGATGAGGTGATGAGACGCGATATTAAACCAAGGATTACTGGAATGTCGACCTACACTGTATGAGTTCAAAGATGTGAGGTAGGGTTAAAGGTTAAGATACATGTTTTGAAGTAGTAATAATTCATAATGATCCTTGTCTTTGATATCCTGCTTGTGACATTGGGCGGATCTCAAAACGTTTCACAGGATGTAGTGTAAAGTGTTGTGACTCTATTTTGTAGGCAAAAGCAGGAGCCAATTTGCATACAGCAATGTCCCGCATACAGCCATGATGAGAATGTCCTATTTTATCTGGGGGATTGGAACTAAAGCTAATAAGCTGCGATGGCCGGGAATCGAACCCGGGTCAACTGCTTGGAAGGCAGCTATGCTCACCACTATACCACCATCGCCTGCTGGACCTCACACGGACACAGACAGTTATTAACAGTGTCCATTGTCTTATTAACAAACCTTTGAGATTTATCTTTTCAACTGTGTTTTTCAGACACCTTTCCCTCTGCACTGTCCACCCTCCACCTTCACAGGCAGACGGGACCTCAATTTAAAGTCTCACTCAGACCAGATTCCTTGACAGTGAAACACACGCCCAGCACCGTCCTGGAGTGTCAGCTCAGACTGTTTGAGTTTAAATCCCTAATTGTCCAGCACATTGGAATGTGCTCCTGACGTGAAAGGCCCGATACAAATGTAATTTGTTGTTGTTATTTGTTGCTGACGTGGGGTTAAATGTTAAAGTAGCTCTTCTGACATCTAAGCACTAATAATTGATAATAATAATTGTTGCATTTGATATCACTCCTTTCACATGGAGAGGCTGCTCAAAGTGTTTTGTTTGATGTGTGTAAAGGTGTAGTAGCTTTTCCGGGGATAATAATTACCCCCCCCCCCAAATTACAGCGCCCGGGGACGTCCTCCTGCTGTGAAAGGCACTATACAACTGTAATTTTGTTGTTGTAATAATAAATTGGTCAATCAATTCACAACTGTTTGTGAGACGCTGCTGTGCACAATTGGCTGCTACATTTCGCCCACAAATATACAGCCAATTCACTTTATACTATATTCTGTGAAGCGCTTTGAGACATCTTGAAGACTTGATAAGGCGCTATATCAAATGCAAAGATTATTATTATTATAAATGCATAATTTGTAGACAATTCCTGTAAACAATTTGCACAAAGCAATGTCCCACAAACAGCTGTGAGGGGAATGATCATTTTTTTCTGGGAGATTGTTGGCGTCTGTCTCAAATACACGGAATTCTTT
Organism: Callorhinchus milii; assembly: GCF_018977255.1. NCBI lineage: Eukaryota > Metazoa > Chordata > Chondrichthyes > Chimaeriformes > Callorhinchidae > Callorhinchus > Callorhinchus milii. Next base: position 8,657,649 of record NW_024704763.1, on the reverse strand, counting down.
CAACGTTACGAGAGAACTAAAGTGTAATAAGCTGCGATGGCCGGGAATCGAACCCGGGTCAACTGCTTGGAAGGCAGCTATGCTCACCACTATACCACCATCGCCTGCTGGACCTCACACAGACACAGACAGTTATTAACAATGTCCATTGTTCCAGTGCGAGAGGCATTTCAAGCCTATCTGTGGGATGTTGCTGTATACAAAATTGGGTGTCAGTTGGTTTACAGATATGTCTTTGAAGTTGTAATGACATTTCAAAGTGCTTCACACAGAGCTGACTGGCAGCCTGAGCTGGTGATAGGAGCTGAGGAGGGTGAGGGTGAGGGTGGAAGGAGGAGTGGGAGGGGAATTTGACTGAGAGATAGATCTCAATATGGGTTTGTTTCTAAGGTGAATGTCCTGTGGACCTGTTGGCTTCAGTGCTCGGCCTGGCCTCCCGCTGGAATAATGGACACTGTTAATAACTGTCTGTGTCAATGTGGGGCTCAGCAGGCGATGGTGGTGAGCATAGCTGCCTTCCAAGCAGTTGACCCGCATTCAATTCCCGGCCATCGCAGCTTATTTATTACACTTTAGTTCTCTCTCGATATTGGAAGAAATCAGAGTGTTAGGGACAAAGCCAACAATCCCCCAGATGCAATTTTCCATCATCGGTGACCGCGCTTTCAGCCACTGCCCTGACACTCTGGAACACTCTTCCTCTATCCCTCCGCTTTGCTCCTTCTCTCCCCATATTCAGATCGTGCCTGGAGACTTTACTATTCAACCGTGTCTGCAATCACCTTCCCCTCCCACCGCTTGGCATCATGTTCCACCACGGTTAAGTGCTCTGGGTCGCAACCCTACCTGAGGGGGGTATATATACAAGTTGTTGTTGTCATTGGTCACTTCCTCCATGGCTGTTGTGGGACATTGCTGTGGGCGAACTGGCTGCCATGTTTACCTCCAAATATATAGTTACTCCACTTTATGGTAAATAATGTAAAGCAGTTTGAGACCATTATTGATATCAAAATAAGAACCTTTAACCTCGCGCCAGGACTTGAAACTCATACAGTCTAGGGCAACTTTCCAGTAATTCTTCTTCCATTTAATATCATGCCTTATCGCCTCATTAACATGCCTTAAAGCTTCACAGGGATATAAAAGCAAAGGGGAGTGGCTGTTTTTTGTAGGCAAATGTGAAAGCCAATTTGCACACAGTGATGTCCCACACACAGCCATGGACTGAGTGACCATTTTTACAGTGTGGGGATGTTGTACTGAGATGTCCTCATGATGCTAAATGCGAGAATCATTATTCTAAATTATGACTTTTTATATAGCAAGAGAAATACTGTAACCTTTAACCTTTAACCGCACATTGGGACGCTGCACTCATATAGTCCCAGCTGACATCCCGTGCAGTGTTGGGGGAGTGCTGCCTTGTCAGAGATGCCATCCTTCGGATGAGACATTAAATCAAATTCCTGTCTGCCTGTTTAGGTGGACATTAAAGATCCCATTGCACTATTGGAATGCCAGGTTCTGGCTAACAATCCCTTGATAAATTGGCCACTCATTTCTTGCCTGTTTATGGGATGTTGCTTCATGCATAGTTGGCTGCTGCATTGATCCAGCAATACACAACAATGATTTACACTGTTATAGAGTCTTTCACAATCGGAGGGTGTCTCAAAATGCTTCACAGAGCTGACTGGGGGATCAACCTGGGGTGGGGGAGCTGAGATGTGTGACTTGTGGACCTGTTGGCTTCGGTGCTCGGCCTGGCCTCCCGCACTGGAATAATGGACACTGTTACTAACTGTCTGTGTCAATGTGAGGCCCAGCAGGCGATGGTGGTATAGTGGTGAGCATAGCTGCCTTCCAAGCAGTTGACCCGGGTTCGATTCCCGGCCATCGCAGCTGATTTATTACACTTTAGTTCTCTCTTGATATTGGAAAAAATCAGAGTGTTTGGGACAGGAGCAAACAATCCTCCAGATACAATTGTTTCATAATTGCTCATACAAATGCAAGTCACTACTCCACAAGGAATATCCTGTGGTATGCTTTTAGGCATCCTCCCAATGTATACGACACTATTTCATATGTGATTATTATTTATTATTATTAATTGCGACAGTAGGAAACCTATAATCTTGTGAGTGTCAGAATGATATGTCATTAAAAAGGAATCTGTCATACTTCACCCACAAAAGATGCTTAATTCACTGTACAGTATATTTTGTGAAGTGTTTTGGAACTTCTCGAAGACATGATAAGGCACTGTATCAAATGCAAGGTTTGTTATTATACAATTCAATTTTAAGAGGAAACAGTCTCAGGCTAAGACGAAAGGAATTCTGGGCAAAGCCAGACTCAGATCTAACACAAGAACATCCTGACATCTAGGACCACTCTATTGACCGTTCTAACTCTCCATGTATATTTATTAAAAAAATTATCCGGTTTCTGTGCGTTTCTTTGGGGAAACATATTAAATCCAATCTATCTTATATTTAATCTATCGTATTTAGAGAAGGCAAATATTAAAATAAAACATTTTTTTCCCAAAGGGTTTAAAAATAGACCAAATCCTATGCTATGAATACACCCAGGGACATGAGCGAGAGCATGGGAACTGAACCGAGGTCAAAGGTTGTTACGCTGGGAAATCCTTCCCAGGTCGGTGTATTTTCTGGAGACTGATTTTAGGTTTTTAAGTTATGGACTGGAGACTACAGCAGTTCCCATTACCCCTGTTAATGTTTCTCAGTGCACAAGACACACAAGGGTAGTTAATGGTTTGCAACTCGCAGAGGTCACAAAGTCTCTGTGATGTGGTGTAAGTTTGGAATTGGTTTCCAGCCCTAGCCACTTCCTGTGGTATCTCCCCCGACCAATGGAAAGCTTTTCATGTGGTAGTTATTAAATAGGAAAAAATGGACAGTTTGTAAAGTTTTAAAGGACCCAGTTCACCAAAACTAGTGAAAATGAGAAGGGAGTTTCTCCCAGTGTCCTGGCCAGCAAATTTCCCCTTTTCTCCAATAAAATTAGACACTGACTCCATGGCTGCTGTTGGTGGGATATTGCTGTGTTCAAATTGGCTGCTGCGTTTGCCTACAAAATACAGTCACTACATTTTACAATACATTTATTTTTTTATTTTTTATTTATGAATCCTGTGAAATGCTTTCAGGCGTCTTGACAATGTGTTAAGACGCTATATGAAATGGAAGGATAATAATAATTATTAATCATAATTATTATTTTTAGAACATTGTCAAAATGTCTCAAAGCGTGTTAGATGATTTAGAAGACCACAGGATTGATTAGGATAAATACAGCAGGCGATGGTGGTATAGTGGTGAGCATAGCTGCCTTCCAAGCAGTTGACCCGGGTTCGATTCCCGGCCATCGCAGCTTTATTACAGTTTAGTTCCAATCCCCCAGATAAAATTGGATATTTACATCATTAGGACATTGCTCTGCACAAATTGGCCGCTTGGTTTTGCTTACAAAATACGGTCACCACACTCACGACATCCTCTGAAACAATTTGAGACATCCTCCTAAAGTTGAAAGTGTGTTATCAAATGCAAGGATTATCATAAATTATTACTGTTTTGATGGCAAAAGATGCACTTTAATCCATATAATAATAATAATCCCTCCAAAACCAAAAACAATAATAAATTGGTCATTTTCAATCTACGACTGTTTGTGGGACACTGCTGTGCGCAATTGGCTGCCGCGTTCGCCCACAAATATACAGTCAATTCACTTTACAGTATGTTCTGTGAAGCGCTTTGGGACGTCCTCCCGACGTGAAAAGCGCTATACCAAATGCAAGGATTATTATTATTATTATAGCCTCACATCACACCTTTAAACTCATATAATCCAGGTTGACATTCCATCGATCCTTGTGTTTGATATTGTGCCTTTTCATGTCATTGTGCCGGCTCAATACCCTCTAAACGATGTACAGTGTAGTGTAGTGACTGTGTATTTTGCGGGCAAATGTGGCAGTTAGTTACTGGCACCATGGCAAACTTCCACTAACAGCCATGAGTGACCAATTTTAACAAGTGGATTAACATTTCATGTCGATGGCCTTTCATTGCAACTGACAGAAGGTCATAGAGCAGAATGTTAATTCACTTTCCTCTCTCCATAGATGCTGCCTGATCTGCTGAGTGTTCACAGCTACTTCTGTTTTTATGACCAGTTTTAACAGTATGGGGATGTGCTGCACTGTTGAAGACCACATCCTTTCAAAGAGATATTAAGCTGAGTTGCCATCAGCTGATTCACGGGAATGATAAAGATCCCAGGGCACTATTGAAAAAGAGAAGGGAGTTTCCCGGCCAACAATCCCATGAATAAACTGGCCACTCATTTCATTCCTGTTTGTGGACATTGTTAACTGTCAGTGTGGGGCTCAGCAGGCGATGGTGGTATAGTGGTGAGCATAGCTGCCTTCCAAGCAGTTGACCCGGGTTCGATTCCCGGCCATCGCAGCTTATTGTCACGAAGGGCCGATTGGCCTTCTTTTGTGCTGTAAATTTCTATGATAAAGTAGAATTTCTATCTCATCCTTTCACAATGCTCATCATTTTGTCTTCCCATCCCAGCATCAAGTTGATTTTGAAATAAATTGTGAAGTCTATAGACCCATTGTGTGCTTGTAGGTGCCCACAACAGCCAATTTGTGTACAGCAGTGTCCCAGAAACAACTGTGAGGTGAGTGACCAATTTTATTTGGAGGATTGTTGGCCAGGATACTGGGAGAGAGAAACCCCCTTCTCTTTCTGAATAGTTCCATGGAATCTTTAATGTCCACCTGATCCGGAAGACAGGACCTCAGTTTGACATCGCATGCGAAGGCCGGCACTACCTCTAACTATGCAGCATTGGTAGTGTCAGCCTAGACTGTTCCAAGTCCCGATGTGGGGCTTAAACCAACAGCCTTCTGACTCAGAGGAGAGAGTGCTGCCAGCTTCACTAGATGGAAATTCCTTTCCTAAGCAGCTGAGACAGGGTTGTCCTCCATCATGATGAACTGCCACTTTGCTCTCCTCTTCGAGGATAGGGGTGATTGGCTCATGGAGCTTCGTGCGGGAGAGGACACGAGCTATGGAAGGAAGAGTTGGGAAATCCAGCGAGGAGGGCAGTTTTTAGTGGCAGAGGTGGGCAATGTTGCGGAGTTGGAGTAAGGCTGAACTGGTCACGGGACAGATGTGGGGTTTAAAGGACATTTGGGAGTCGAACAATAGACTAATTTTATGTCTCCTCTCTAAAGAACATCTCAACTTCTGCTCAATGTCCCCACTTGGAGGTTCACTCTTTTGTTGCTGAGTTACTACCCGTGTGAGGGCAGATCAAAACACATCAATGTGTTGCACTGTTCTGCATTTCCAATACAGCCAGATATTGACTCCTAACTCATTGACACAGAGACTCACTGGAAATCTTCAATCAATCTAAACAGCTTCCATGTTTGGCTCTTCAAATTAAAAGCCATTGGCCAGGAATGTCACCCAGGGGACTCAGCCATCCTGTGGGTTCCTATAGCTGGGAAACCATTTCAATTAGCTTCCCATGACTTGAAAGGCAAATGTAATTTGGTTGTTACTGTTGTTGTTTAAGGATCAGTGTTTGACTCAATTAAGGTTCAGAGCTGAAATGCAGGAAATAGGTGGAATCGCTGGAAATTAAAGTGCTGCTGTTCACATCTTGCCAGCCTAGCGCTAGGGAGGCTGGTTACACAGAGGGAGAGAAGGGAGCAACAATAACCACAAGAGAGGTTTGGATGAAGACGACCCTTCAGCCCATTTGATTTTCTCCCTCCATCCAGATGTCTTAAAGCGCTTCACAGAATATACTGTAAAGTGAATTGACTGTATATTTTGTGGGCAAATAGGATCCAGAGTGGTCAAATCCCCCACCTTTCCCGTTTCTCAGTGACTGGATGTATAGTTTTTCTGTAACAAGACAATGTCTATTTGGTAATTAACTAAACGAGTGTATGTGCTAATTAAACCTCATTTATACCATTTGATAATGGCATAATCTATTAGCATTAATGATGCAATAATTATGCTTTTCAAGGCCCTTGAAATTAAGATTTAGGATTTTTGTCTAATTAGGAAGGTGCATTAGCTAATTAACCTGATTTTTATAATGTGTAAATGAGGTTTAATTAGCCTGGCTCATTAATATGTTATCCCTATTAATGTCCTGCCATTACTAGATGCCCATCTGGTCTCTACCCAAGATCTGAGGAAACATCAATGACCGAAGCAATAGGTAACTGGAGCCACTGACCCTTCACCTTGGTTATAGCAAGGAGTCCTGTAGCTCAGTGGTTAGAGCACTTGCCTCACAAGTGAGAAGACCTAGGTTTGATTGCTGGGCAGGGCGAAACATTGCGCAAATGTTCTTATTCCACACGCCTCTGTTTACCTAGCAGTAAGTAGGAAACTGGTTGTTAGTCGATTTGCAGATCGCTTTTTCAGGGGTAATAATTCCTTCAAAGTAAATAAAAATGTAATTTGGTCACTCAATCCATGACTGTTTGTGGGACTGCTGTGTGCAATTGGCTGCCGACTGTCACTCACAAAATATACAGTCAATTTACTTTATAGTATACTCTGCAAAACGCGTTGAGACGTCTCAAAAATGTGATCAGGCGTTATATCAAATCCAAGGATTATAATATTATTATAATAATACAGGATATTAACCCCTTTACCTGACTTCTGTTGGTGCCCCAGAACTTTCACTTCGGTTGGACGTTCCTCTATTAAATCTGCTAATGTCCTCAACCACCATTCTTAGCAACCTGTTCCAATCGTTAATTGCTCGCTGGGTAAGGAAATACTTCCTGGTGTCTGTCCTGAAATTGCCGTTACAACTCTAAACCTGTGTCCTCTTGTGTACTGTCTTGGTGCATCCAAAGTATTGATCTGGGTTTACTCTGCATTGCCTCTGGAGCCTGACCAAGAGCACTGTACAGCCTGACTATGACTGCAAAGCCTGAAGATCTAAACTCATCTGATTTAGCAATATAGGCCAGCCTCCTGTTTGCCTTGCTTATTGCTGCCTCACTTTGCTTTAACATGCACTGGAGAAGTCAGAAAGGAAACCCACCCTCTTAGATTTTAATCCATGCATCCTTTTTAATTTGCAATGCCCCTGACATTTCGTAAAAGGAATTGTCTACGTTGTGTCAGCCGGGTTCTGACCTCAATGTCCTCATACTAATTGCGTATACTTTGAATTCCACCCATTGCTTAGCTAAAGATCTATCCCATTTCCAATAAACATCTCAGTTTATAGGGTTGCACTAGGCTTCACTCGGCCACACCCAAATTGTTAATGGTTTAGTGGCTAGGGTAGTGGCTGACTGCGAGATCTCATGGCAGTGTTTGCTGTAATAATACCAGAGCATTAGCGCCAGAGATCTAACATCAGTTTATACTGGATATCTTGTTTAGTTTTTTTTACAGCAAAATAAAATTGCTGGAAATGATTCACTGTTGATAGCCTGCAGTAAAGACTCCTTTGTGTCTGATTATCATCAGGGAGGCTGGGCTGGGCTTGATTTGTCTCAGCCCTGCATCACGTCAAAATGCCTTGTGCCATGTATATAACAAGAGCCCACTTGCAGAAATCAAACACGCTTCATTTGCTCAAATGATACAGTGGAGTCCTGTAGCATTGGCTAGAGCACTTGCCTCACAAGCGAGAGGACTCCTTGGGAAGTTTCCTTACTCCACACGCCTCTATTTACCTAGCAGTGAGTAGGAACCCAGTTCTTAGTCGATTGGTGAATTGGGATAGTAATCTCCCCCCAAAATGTTTTAAAATAATTTGGTCACTTAGTCCACGAGTGCTTGTGGGACACTGCTATGCCCACAAAATATACACTTTACAGTATATTCTGTGAAGCGCTTTGAGATGTCTCAATGACGTGACAAGGCGTACTATCAAATGCAGGAATGGTTATTATTATAATAATAGCAAAGTACATATCTCACAGCATTCTGCTAGTTACTGTTAAACCTCGAGTCCCATCTCTGCCCTGTTCTGGTGGACATTGAGGATTCCTCGCGATGCTATTCAAAAAGAAAAGGGAGTTTCTCTCTTTCTATGAGCTGGTCGACAATCCCACAGATAAAATCAATCATTCCCTTCTTGGTTGTTTATGGGTATGTTGCTGTGTGCAAATAGGCGGCTGTGTTCACCCACAAAGCACACAGTCACTACATTTTATGGTAAATGTTTAAGTCGTCCTAAGGTCTATTGCAAATACAAAACAACAACAACACAAATTACATTTGTGTAGCACCTTTCATGTCGGGAGAACGTCTATTTACTACAAAGTGTGCAGTGCCTTGGGATGGCCTAAGTATGACGGTCCATTCTCCTCCCTCTTTGTACCAGAGATTGCCACTGGGCTGATCGGTTGGATTTACAGACACAAAGATCTGTATCAACATTTCAAAGGAAATTTGGAGCCAATCAGCTGAACATCGTGAGGTTTTCACGTCAACTTCCCAATTTCCTCTAGGATGATTTTAGCCCTATGTTTGCCTCTCTTGCAAAACAGGAAAGTCTAGATTCTACTCAAACAATTTGTGCTTTACAGTAACCCATAATTATCATTATCATTAACTCTTGCTTTCCCTTTTCCCTGCACCCTGTATGGTGACTGAATCCATATTAATGATAACTAAAGTAACACCCTCTCCCCCAATGTTGGCATAACTCATTAACTACTGCCCCATCTCCAACAATCCTTTCCTTTCCAAGGTGTTGTTGCTTCCTAGCTTCATTCCTTACTCTCCTGCCATTCGTTTTATGAACCCCTCGAATCAGGTTTCTGTGCTGCCAACAGCTCTGGTCAAGGTGATAAATGAAATTCTGTCCATCTGTAACCAGGCCTCCCTCTGTCTCTTGTCCTACTTGACCTACCTGCTTGCCTTTGACACTGTGGATCACTCTATCCTCCCCCACCGCCTCTCCTCTCACCTCAACCTTCAAAGTTCTTGAATGGTTCAGATCCTATCTCCACACTGACTCCACTTTGTCTCCACAAACGGCTTCTCTTCCCGCCCCAGCACAGTCTCATGTGGTGTTCCTCAGGGCTCTGTCCTCAGTCCTCTCCTCTTCAACCTGTACATCTTTCCTCATAGTGACATCGTCCGCAGACATAGGGTCAACTTCCACATATACGCGGATGACACCTAACTCTATCTCGCTGCCTCCACCCTCGATTCAGGACCACTGATGTCCTGACAGACTGCTTGTCAGACATCAAGTTCTGATGAGAGCCAACTTTCTACAATTGAACGTCAGTAAGACCGAGGCTTTCCTGAATGGCTCCCATCAGCGACTCCTCACCTCAGGTGCACCTCAGCATCAGCATCCATGGATGCACACTCCACTTAACTAAGCTAGTCCGGAACCTTGGGGTCTTGTCTCATCGCCACCTTCAAGACCCATCTCAAGACCCTCCTCTTTGACCGTGCTTTCGATCTCCCTGCTTCCCCCCCTTCCCCGCTCCCTCTCCCACCCCAATTTGGGCCTATATTCTCTAGAATATAGAAGAATTAGAGGGGATCTTATAGAAACCCATAAGATCATCAAAGGGCATGTTAGAGTAGATAGTGGGAGATTGTTTCCCCTGGTTGGAGAAACTAAAACCAGGGGTCACAACCGTAAAATTAGAGGCAGCCCTTTCGAACTGAATTAAGGAAGAACTTCTCCACTTCAAGGGCAGTGAATGTATGAAACTTACTACCCCAAAGGGCTGTTGATGCTCAGTCCTTGAACATATTCAAGACTGAGATAGATAGATTTCTTATTGCAAAAGGGATTAAGGGATATGGGGATAAGGCAGGGTCAGGTTATTAGCTGGAGTTAGATTAGAAGATCAGCCGTGATTGAATGGCGGGGCAGGCTCGAAGAGCCGAATGGCCTACTCCTGCTCCTACATGTTATGTTATGTCAGCTCAGGTTCATAACTCTGTCCAGCGCCTTGGGACATCCTCCCGAAGTGAAAGGTGCTATACAAGTGTAATTTTGTTCTTGTTGTTTGAGCCTCAACTGTCCTTTCTCCCCCACATCCAAGCCATGACCCACTCTGCCTTCTCCCACCTTCGCAATATTGCCCGACTCCGCCACTGCCTCACCCCTCAGGCCGCCGAAACCCTCATACATACATTGCATCCAGGCTCGACTATGCCAATACCCTGCTTGTCGGCCTCCCCGACTCTTCCCTCCACAAATTACAGATCATCCAGAACTCTGCAGCTCATATCCTCTCCCACACCAGGTGTCCCATCATCCCCACCCTCCCTGGTTCCACTCGCTCCCCATCCCTCAGAGAATTGAATTCAAAATTCTCATCTTCACCTTCAAGGCCCTCCATGGCCTCGCCCCCACCTACCTCTCCGACCTGCTAACCCCTTATTAACCTGTCCGCTTCCTCCGCTCAGCAAGCTCTGGCCTGCTCCATGTCCCCTGCTCGGCACACCCCAACATCGGCGGTTGGGCCTTCAGCCTCTCTTACTCCATCCCTCTGGAACTCATCCCACATTTCCTTCATCTTGCTCCCTCCTTTGCCTCCTTCAAGGCATCTCCTTCTAAGGACCTTCCACTAAATATAGCACCTCATCACATCGTTGAGACAGCTCAAAGCGCTTGACAGAGTATATTGTAAATCTGATTGACTGTGTATTTTGTGGGCGAAATAAATAAATGTATAAATGTAAATGGTGATATGCTGTTCATTTCTCCTCTGTTTGTATCTCTCCACACTTACCCTATCCACCTTCATTCTTACCCTCAAATGTCTCTATAGCTTGGCCTCACCAAACCTCTCCTGTGATCCTACTCTCCACTAACTCCCTCCGCTTGGTCAACTCAGTGTTTCTCCACATCCCATCATTTTGCCCCATTCGCTGTCACTCTCTCTGTACAGGTCTCCACCCTCTGCTCTCAAATCCACTCTGGAAACTTACCACTTTGTCTGTGCCTTTGGCCCCCTCCCCTGCCATATTTCCCCAGCTCTTCAGCTTACCAGTCACTGGTAGCAAGGACTCTTCCCACTCAGCTCCTGTTAACCCTGCACACTGAAACTCTAACGGGTAGGGTGGTCCTAGCTGGACAACCAGCAGGAAAGTTTGCCAGACAGTGCTGGTTAGACTCCAGTAGCCAAACTCACAATGTGGGGTCCCCAAGCCCTTGGCTCTTCCCAACCTGCGCTTAATACTTTCTGGAATTAGGTAAACAGGATGCATTCCTCCAGAGAGAGAGAGAGAGAGAGAGAGCACATTCCATTCCAACAATCTACCTCTGGGATTGCCATGTGTAGGTGGGATGCATGGAATTCTCAGCTTGGTCTGGACACTCTTAACAACAACAACAAGATTACATTTGTATAGTGCCTTTCACGTCGGGAGGACAGTCCCAAGCCTTAAGCAATGGTGATGGATTTCCGCACCCAGCTGACCAATAAAAACGCACTTTGAGAACTCCCATGTGAAAGGCACTGTATTAAATGCAAATTGTTGTTGACATTCTAGTATAACATCTCCATTGAACAGTTTTGGTCCTTGTAATTGCCCGCTCCTCACTCGGAGTTGAACCCCCCGCCCCACCCCCGAATTATTTTCGGACATATTTCATGGTCATTTTAATATTTAAGAACTTTTAATCATCAATTAATCAGCAATGTCTGTTTTCGTCAGGAACCTACATTCATACCAGACTCCTGCAAAAGTGTCAGCTCAGCTCTTGTGGTTGAACCAGAAGGTGATAGTAATAATCCTCTGCATTTGATATAGCGTCTAATGACGTTGTTGAGACGTCTCAAAGCGCTTCACAAGATACACTGTAAAGTGGATTGACTGTGTACTTGGCAGGCAAACACAGCAGCCAATTTTGTGTACGGTAACGTCCCACAAACTGCCATGGAATGAGTGACAAATTTTATCTGCACTCATGTGACTGCAGACCATTTTAGATCAATTTGATGCTATGTTTGGAGGAATGGAGTGAGTTAGGGAGATATCCTAATTCCACTGCTCCCCCAGAGCGTCCCTATAGTGCCTGATAACGCAGCCCACTGATGAATAATGCATTTGCTCCACTCCGGCTCCTACGCAGCGAGCGAGGCCCTCTGTGCCTCAAGTCTCTCCAATTTAACAGTTACCATCTTGAGTTCTCTAGCCACGATGCTACAGGAGTCTCAGTATGCCATGTAAAAACCATACATACAACATGTGACGTTTCGGTGGTTATTACAGTGAAAGATACATAAGCCTTACGACACACAGTCCACACAGTCTGGCAATCAGACCTCACAGCATTGAGGGAGAGCTGTGACTTGTGATGAAATAGGACTTAGGACTCAGTGACCTTAAAGTCTCTGCATGCCTCAGCCCACACTCACTGCACTATAGTGCACCGAATGAATTATTGATCTTCCTGAACAATTCCTCTTAACATTCTGCTTTTACTAGACCATCGCTTGGAAAGCTCGGCTGCCCAATAACATCGACAGAGAGAGGATTCAATCTCCCAGGCCAGTGGCAATGTGGGAGGAATATCTCTACAAATATCGCACTTGACATGCAACATCACCTCTTAGAGGGGATCAACTTCCCGCTAGAAAATACTGTAATAACAATATATAATAATAATAATCATTGCATTTGATATAACGTCTTATCACATATCGAGACGTCTCAAAGAGCTTCACAGAATATACTGTAAAGTGAATTGACTGTATATTTGTGGGTGAAGCACTCCAGCCAGTTGATCACAGCAGTGTCCCACAAACAGTTGTGAATTGAGTGACCAAATTTTTTTTGAGGGATTATTACCCCCAGAAAAGCGATCCATCAATCGACTAACAGCCGGCTTCCTACTTACTGCTAGGTAAACAGAGGCGTGCGGAGTAAGGAAACTTGCCTAAGGTTTCGCCTTGCTCAAGAGTCAAACCCAGGTTCTCTCTCTTGCGAGGCGAGTGCTCTAACCAGTACGCTGCAGGACTACGGGACAATCGTTGCAATTGATACCTGTCAGGAGAACGTCTCAAAGCGCTTCCAACGATTCACTGAATGTATTTTGTAGGCCAACGCGACCATATAAATTTATTTCCTCGCGTTTGGCAGCTGTTCCATAATAATTCTAACAGTCGCCTGAATACACAGTCCGCTTATCCTGTGAAGCGGTTTGAAACGTCTCAATCACATGATAAAGCCGATTATCAAATGGTAGGAATAGAATAATCCTTGCATTTGATATAGTGCCTTATATGTTGTCGAGGGGTCTCAAAACACTTCTGTAAAGTGTAGTGACTGTGTATTTTGTGGGGAGAACACGGCAGGCAGGTGCGCACAGCAATGTCCCATAAACGAGCCATGGAGTCAGTGACCAATTTTATTTTGGGGATTGTTGGCAGGACACCGGGGGAGAGAAATTCCCTCCTCTTTTCAAGTGGCTCCATGGATTCTTTATCGTCCATCTGAATAGCCGTTGGGACCTCGGTTTAATGTCTCATCCAAAGAACAGCACCTCCAACAATGTGGCACTCCCTCAGCACTGCACTGGAGCATCATCTTAGGATGTGAGCTCTCAGTCACAATGTTGGGGCTTGAACCCTCAACCTTCTGACCCAGAGACGAGAGTGCCTGCGACTGAGCCAGACTGACACCTGTCATGAACAATTACTGGCCAGTAAGGTCTCTCCAAGTCGATGGTAATTTTTTTTTTGAATTCAGTAATGTGCGGGGAGAAATGAACTTGCCTTTCGATCATCACTCATCCCAGGTATCTCAGTTGGTTGAGCACTGAACATAGGATCAGAAGGTTGTGTGTTGGACTCTGAGTGACCCCCATTAAGCTCTCCATTTTTTGAGGTAGACAGAATACGTCTTAAACAATCCTCCATTAGGGCAGTGAGAAGGGTTGTCCTTGGTTTGACTGAAAAAGGGGGGAGGAGGTGTTATCCCGTGGCGCGGTTCAAAACAAGAAGGGAGTTTCTCTCCCAACAGTCTCCTAGATAAAACTGCTCCGTCACTTCATAATAATAATAATCCTTGCATTTAATATATCACCTTATCACGTCTTCGAGACGTCTCAAAGCTCTTCACAGAATATACTGTAAAGTGAATTGACTTTATATTTTGTGAGCGAAATCCAGTCCACATATGTAACGTGGCAGTGTTATTGTTCTGGCTGACCATCAGTGAAAAACACTTATAAACTACCTCTACAGAACGATTTAAAATGTAATAACATAATAATAATGACAATAATAATGATAATGATAATAAAGATGGATCGAATTTCAGATCTGCTGCAGCTAATGTAAACTTTGAGTTCTCAGTTCATTGCACACAATCAAATATGGAGCGTAGACAAAGGAACACATTCCTCCCCAACCCTATTGATATTTCTCCATTGGTGGTACTGTGTGTTTCATTCAAAATATAATCAACTTGACTTCAATCCAAAGCCACGTGATTCTGTCAAAGGAATGCTTAACCCTTGGCATGCCGTCAATCAGCATTCCAAGAGTTAATTTTTTTTAAACGGATTATTATCCCCTGAAAAGCAATCCGCCAATCGACTAACAACCAGGTTCCTAGTTACTGTTTGGTAAACAGAGCTGCGCGGAGCAAGGAAACTTGCCAAACGTTTCGCCCTGACCCGGGAATCGAACCCAGGTCCTCTGGTTTACAAGGTAAGTGCTTTAGCCACTGAGCTACAAGCCTAATTATTGAGCTAAAAAAACAGCTAACATTCTACATGCCCAATCTCATGCTGGCACACATACAGCACGGAGTTGAAGGGTGTACTGTACAAAACCACAAACACGGACTGAGTTTGCAGACTGCAGTTTTACACTCTCTGGTTTGAAGTTGCTGTTGTCATTTGTGATTTCCTCTTCAGTCTTACAATGATCCAGCATTCCCCTTCCCCCATCCCCACCCTCCCGCTGAGCCCTCCAAAGTCAATGCTGGAAACAGGTTTTCCATCAGCAGTTCAGCCAAAGTCAACAGAACTGGTCACAGCTTGGCTGGGCTGCAGGCATTAACAGGTGCAAGTTCCATTGCTTTCCAACAAAGCAAGTGAGTGCACAGAGAGCTGTCAGCGATTAACCAAACTTCCAGCAATTATGTTACATCTCATTTCCAACAGATACTGTCCACAAAGTACTCTTACCCCCTGTTATAAAACAGCGATATGAGACTACGAACAAGCTGTCAGAAATGCATTTCTTCACTCCATACATGTTACAGAAGATAATAATAACAATGATGATAATAATCCTCGCCTTATCAAATCTTTGAGACGTCTCAAGGCGCTTCACAGAATATATTGCAAAGTGAATTGCGTGTGTATTTTGTGGGTGAAATGCTGCGGACAGCAGTGTCCACAAACAGTCGTGGATTGAGTGACCAAATTATTATTATTTAAAGGTATTATTACCCCTGGAAAAGTGATCTGCCACTGTCGATTAACAAGTGGGTTCCTACTTACTACTGGGTAAACAAAGGCGTGTAGAGTAAGGAAACTTGCCCAATGTTTTGCTGCTTTTTGTCTGATAATTTCACCACCAAACACACAAACAAGTCAAAGTCCTCATGCCTATGAGCCTTGCGAATATGAGGGTTGAGATCACGTCCTATGTTGGTATCTAGTACTCATTTTTTTATTTTCTAATCCAAAATAGAATTTTGCCACATTTGGATTCCCAATTCACCACAAGTGGCTCATGGCTAACAAGTTGGACTACTCTGGCCGGTCAGTTCAAAGGCCCGATGTGGGGCTTGAACTCACAGCCCTTAGCCTGAGAGCCGAGAGTTCTAACAACTAAACCAGCTGAGACCTGAAGTAATCGAGTTAAAATAAAGGTAAAGGTGTACAGCAATATATCAGAGCAGCAGAAGAATCTTCAATTTTTTTTGAAAAAATAATTTTCAATCCACGACTGTTTGTGGGGCGCTGCAGTGTGCAATTGGCTGCTGTGTTTCGCCCACACATATATGGTCAATTCACTTTACAGTATATTCTGTGAAGCGCTTTGAGACGTCTAGAAGACATGAAAAGCGCTATATCGAATGCAATGATTATTATTATTGTTATAAGAACCATAGAATAATTGAAGGAGAAACATTCTATTTAAAATGCAAAGTTTGGTAGTTTATACGGAAGGAAGCCTACAAATACACAGTCACGACACTTCACAGTAAAATGCTGCGAAGCATCTTGAGGTGTCTTGATGATGCAATAAGGTGCTGTACCAAAATTCAAGGATTATTGTTACTGATAAGCCATTGATTTGTTGCGTCTGTGCCAACTTCACCTCCTTAAATCCCAAGTGTACAAGTCTCTCCAACTTAATTCCATTCTATTTCTATAACTGAGTGTTTGCTAGGAACCCGTCTCACAGTCCCATGGCTGGATTGATGAGAGTAAGCCAAAGTAAATCTTGAACGAGCAGTACTGGTGTCTGAGCCAGCTCAGTGATAGCGTAATTTACCATGTTAAGTGTCCAGTGATAGTGTTTGGAAACTTCAAATTGAAAATAATTGTTCTACTGGCTGCCTGCCACTCTGACTATTTTTGTAAATTTCGGTGATTGAGTCCAGGAAAATAGGTCTTTAGGTTTTTACTGTTACAGATGCTAAACATGGCCATATAGAGAGAGAATGTCAATTCCGGTCCTGTCTTTTTCAGCACTTGTTTCTCCTGGCGTCTTGACAAAGTCTCAGTCTGGCTCAGTTGGTAGCACTCTCGCTTCTCAGTCAGAAGGTGCTTGGGTTCAAACCTCATGCTGGGACTTTAAGATCATAACCTAGGTAGATTCTCCAGCGCAGAGCTAGGGGAGCATTGCATTGGGAAGTCCCATAGCATAACAACAACAACTTGGATTTATATAGAACCCTCCACGCCGGACGGCGTCTCAGAGCGTTTAAGCATAGCACAATGGTTCGATTCCTGGATGGGACGAAACCTTAGACAAGTTTCCTTACTTCACACACCTAGGATTGCTTTCCGGGGGTAATGATCCCTCAAAAACAATGCAGTCACAAAATCCACGACTATAGGATACTGCTGTGCGCAAATGACTACCCCATTTCCCCCACAAAACACACAGTCATTACATTTCACAATATATTCTGTGAAGCGCCTTGAAAGGTTTCAATGACATAATAAGGCGCTGTATCAAATGAAAGGATTCTAATTGTTGGAGGTGACATCCTTTGGATGAGGCGTTAAACTAAGCTCTTGTCTGCCTGTTGAGGTGGATGCTAAAGATCTCCTGGCACTGTTAGAAAAGAGAAATCCTGGTGATTTTTCCCTTTGAACATCTCCAAAGCTAGTTTTTATATCGGAAAAACATCTTATGATCTCCCAAAGCTAGGCTCCAGGCTGTCTAGTTTCCGAGTAGTGTACAACATATTGGCAAAAAGCATTGTTTAAGAATTCACTTAAAAGGATCTGACATCCTTACGTTGCATAAGGAAAATCTTACAATGGTGAAAACTTTCATTTGTAGATTTTATTTTGATCAACGTAGTGTCTGACACACAAAACAGATTGAGAGGTCCACATAAGTCTGTTTTTCCTTCGTTTGGAATCTAACACTCTCTCTCTCTCTCTCTCTCGGGAGGAACACACTCTGCTCACCTCTTTCTGGAATGCATTATAATAATAATAATCCTTGCGTTTGATGTAGCGCTTTTCACGTCTTCTCGACGTCTCAAAGAGCTTCACAGAATATACTGTAAAGTAAATTGACTGTATATTTGTGGGCGAAACGCGGCAGCCAATTGCGCACAGCAATGTCCCACAAACAGTCGTGCATTAAAAATGACCAATTTATTATTGTTTTTGGTTTTGGAAGGATTATTATTAGGTGTGCGAAGTAAGGAAACTTGCACAAGGTTTCGCCCTGACGGGAATTAAATCCAGGTGTCTCGCTTGCAAGGTGAGTTCTCTAACCACTGAGCTACAGGACTCCTGTTAAGCACAGGTTGCCAAGAGCCAAGGCTTGGGTGACTTGAGTGTCAAATGTGAAATGGGTTTGAAAAAATAAACATAGAACAATACTTTCAGATGCACCGAGACAGTAGAAGGGAACATTGGTTAAGAGTTTTAAAGGGCAATTTCATCACAGACGCCAGGAAAGTTCTATTTATACAAAGGATAATTAATGACTGAAACAGTGTACTAGTGCTCTGGGTCTCTCCCCTATGTGAGGGGCGCAATATAAATGCAAGTTGTTCCTGTTGTTGTTGAAACAGGTTACCAGGAAGGGTGGTTGAGGCCAGGACACTGGGACTCATTTAAAAAGCAGTTTGATTCAGTGATGGAGGGATGCTAGGTAGGATGGGTGTTCTGGAGGGATGAGATCAGATAGGCCGAAGGGTTTTCTTCAACCAAACTAATCTTATGATCTTGTGAACTGCTGGAGCCTAACCAGCTATAGCTTGCCATTGAGAGCACTGCCTGGCAAGCTTTCCTGTTGCTTGTCGAGCTAGATTCCCCATCTCCCCCTTTTTTATTGAAATCCTCTTTGTACTAAAAATAGAGCCTACAAATCAACAGTTACTACATTTCACAGTAAAATCGTGTGCAGTGCTTTGATGCAAAGATGTACAATAAAACTGTGGTTGATCATAAGTTGATCTGACAATCATAACAATAATAATACAAAATGCTGTAACAAATGGAAGGATTATCATATGACAATAATACCTTCCTTAGATGTCTCTTTCCAGAGGGCATGATGTCCTGATTAATATATCAGCTGAGGGGGGGGGGGGGGGGGAGTGCGGCGGGAGGAGGAACAAAACTCGTCTGCGACAGATCGGTTTATTTAATTCCTCCAAAAGTGAAGTTGCTGCTCATTCCACTCACAGAGATCAGAGCAGTCAGGATCTGTCTGATCTTTACTGTCATAAGAAAACAGGAGATGTCTCTGATTGTTACCTATACCAAGCGCTGAGCCGAGGAACAACAGGCTGAGCCACGTCAGGGAGAGAAGCAATTGGCAACTTTATGTTGCTTGTTTTATTTGGGGAGATTGTCGTCCAGGAAACCAGAAGAGAGAAACTCCCTTCTCTTTTCATAGCAGGATCTGTAACGTCCACCTGAACAGGCAGCCGGAACCTCGTCTCATCTGAAGGTCGGCACCTCTGACAAGGCACATTGCCCTCCCCCCAGTACTGCCCTGGAGCATCAGTCTGATCGTGAGCTCAAAGTTCTGACTCAGAGATCAGAGTGCTACCAACCGAGCCAGACTGGCTCCATTATATTGTTCTGAGTTTACTTTCTGAATCCCACATTAAACCTTATATATCTCTATAATCTTATACTTTCCTCTGACTCCCATTCCCATTCCTAGACAGCCAGTTACTGGATGAAGCATTCCCAGGTCAGCCCTGCCACAGGTTAGACACAGATGCAGCACAAGACGTCTCTGCTCTGCCTCCACCATCAAATTTCAGAACAGCCTCAGAGAGAATGGAGAAAACAGCGTATCACGGGAAGTCATTCCGCTACACGTGAGAGGCTAACCTGTTTCCAGTCCTCGCTTTTGAAACAGTTTCATAAAGAGCATTGGTCTAGGCTGACGATCCAGTGCATTGTAATTGCATTGTAAGGTGCCATTGCCGTCCTTTGGATGAAACATTAAACTGAGGTCCTGTCTGGACCTGTTCAGGTGGGCGTTAAAATTCCTGTGACCAATTTGAGAAGAGAAGGAAGTTTCTCTCGTATTGCAAAGTTGACAATTGGCAAATTGGGTGCTTTCACTACCACAAGAGCTCTGATCTATAGCCCTGTATGTGAGTGAATATCTATATTAGGCCACAATGCGCAGGGTGGGGGGAGCGGGAGGGGGAAATGTTCAGTGTTTGGTGTGACAGGACATTTAATGGGCTGTTGAGGGGAATTTGAGAAATGTGATCAGAGACAAGCGGAGCGGGCAGAGAAGGCAGTGAGAGAGTTAGAGAGTGTTCTGGTCTGTCTGTTACAGCCAGCCACTGCCACTCACTTATCAGCAGCACAATCTGAACTCCAAAAGACCTCTCTCCTGCTAACCCACTGTTTACAAGGCAGTGAATTCCAATCAGGCCCATTAAAGGGCCCAGTCAGTCAGCCTTGCCATTCAGATCAAGGGCGGAGACAGAGGAGGAACCAGCATTAATGTGGACATGAAACCAGCCTTTTCTTTTATTGCTCTCAGTTAGAATACACGTAAACAACGTCTGTTTCAGCCCTGTGCAGCAATGAAGGATGTTACAATGTCCTGTTACCCCCTGTTTTTTCTTACAATTGATTTTCATTTTCTGTTGCAGATGAGTCGAGTGTAACAATATCTGATACCAGTAACTTCAGTAACACTGACTCCATCCATGTTACAGTAAATGTTTCATGGTGACAGATCCTTATCTGCCATGAAAATTATGGCGCTCACACACACACCCATCCTCTGGACGTCTAAATTCAGTTAAACGCTTGTACTCAATACAATTAAATACTTCCAAATACAATTATCATCATTCTTCCTGATGTTTCAGTTGTTGGCCAGTGCACTGTAATAATAATAATAATAATCCTTGCATTTGATATAGCGCTTTTCACGTCGGGAGGACGTCCCAAAGTGCTTCTCAGAATATACTGTAAAGTGAATTGACTGTATATTTGTGGGCGAACGCGGCAGCCAATTGTGCACAGCAATGTCCCACAAACAGTCGTAGATTGAAAATGACCAATTTATTATTGTTTTTGGTTTTGGAGGGATTATTATTAGGCTCTGTGTGGAGTAAGGAAACTTGCCCAAGGTTTCGGCCTCTGCCTGGAATTGAACTCAGGTCAAATGTAGAGATCAAATGGGAGTAACAGGACTTTGTGAATACCCTGTACAGTACACATTTACACAGCACCTTTCACGGTCTGGAGGACATCTCAAAGTGATTCATAGAGCTGCTGGGCACCCGAGCTGTCTTTGGGTGCCAAGGGTGGAGGGGACAGATGACCGAAAGCGTGGGCAAATAGCTTCACTTTGAGACAGAGTTTGAATAATAAAACTTGCATTTGATACAGTGCCTTATCACGTCTTCTAGACGTCTCAAAGCACTTCAGAGAATATACTGCAATGTGAGTTGACTGATATTTTGTGGGCAAAACATGGCAGTCAATTGCGCACATCCCACAAACAGTCATGGGATGTGGTCAATTTGAATGACCAAATTATTTGTTATTTATTTTTTTGAAAAGCAGATCGCTTTTTTTCAAAAAAATAAATAATAAAAAAAATCGACCAACAACTTATTGGCGTCACTCCCGCATGTGTTACAAATATTTTATCCTCGTGATTTTATACCAAGTTTCATGGCTGTGAGAAATTGGCTGCCGCATTCACCTCTGAAATACAGTCACTCCACTTTACAGTACATCCTGTGAAACAATTCCATTGAGGTGTCCTGTCAACGTGAAAGAACCTATGTGAGCGTACTTAGATCTTCCATTTATCTCTTTGTTTCCTCTCCCCCCTGTCAGATCCCCCAGAGGATCGAATTCAAGATCCTCATCCTCACCTACAAGGCCATTCATGGCCTCGCTCCCTTCTACCTCTCTGACCTACTATCCCCCTACTTACCTGCCCATACCCTCTGTTCCTCTGGCTACGGTCTGCTCCACATCACTTGCCCCAACCGCCCTACCATCGGTGGCTGGGCCTTCAGCCTCTCAGCCCCTAGGCTCTGGAACTCCATCCCCCAGTGCCTTCGCCGCTTCCTCCCTCTCCTCCTTCAAGGCCGGTCTCAAGACCTTTCTCTTCGACCGTGCCTTCAGCTCCCCTCTCGACTCTCTATCCCTTCCTCGCTCCCTCCCTTCCCTGCCCTCACCCTGACCATTTCCCCCCTGCTCGGGTCCCGACCCAACTGTCCAGTGCCTTGGGACGTCCTCCTGACGTGAAAGACGCTCTATAAATGGAATCTTGTTGTTGTTGTTGATAGAGTTTCAAAGGGCCTCCTGTTTAGAAGGTCTGCACCAGATGGACTGGGTTGATCTGAATGGTTTGGATAGTTTAGATGTTGGGGACAGTCTGGATGGTGTTGGTGGTGGTGGGCATCTCTGTCACCATCTCCACCGCCTGGGCATAGGCATGAGTCTTGAGGTTGCGCTGGAGATAGGAAACCACGATGAAAGCCATGGTAAGTTGTTTTATCTTGTAGAACCAGAGGACACACCCTGTGATTGAAGGGGGTAAATTCAGAATAAATCTGCAGAAACACTACTACAGTGAGCGAGTGGTGAACTTATGGAACAAGCTCACCGGGGAGATGCTGAAAGCAGAAAATTTTGCTTGTTTCAAGAACAAATTAAATAGATTTCTGCTAGACAATAAAATCTGGGGATACAGTATATAGTTTGAGAAATGACATGCCAAGTGACTGCCAGGATGGGCATTGCCTTGAGGGAACTAGGTGGACCTTGGTCTTCTTTCATCCAAACAATTCTTATGATCTTATGGTCTCAATGGGTTACGCAGACTCAATCGGAAATGCTATCCTATGTAAAGCGCATTGTATAAATGCAAGTTGTTGTTGTGGAAAGACTTTTCTCTCTTGCTGGATGAGAGGGAGAGAGATTTTTTTCTGTATCATTTCGGCCGACAGATTGCATGTTCCTGACTGCACCAAACATTACGCAGTATCAAGGACGTCAGCAAAATTCCTTGCAACTAAGCCTGGTAAATTGTCCATGAATTTGGAATTACTGATTGCCTAAATGCTAAAAATTTCGAAGATTGAGGTCAACCTTTGATTTTCTGTTGTAGTTGTGCTTTAGCGAGTTTGATACGTCTGGCCAGGAGTGCACACTCTGTCCCTGGAGGGACGCACTTTGTTTACTTAATTCCAGAAAGTACTAGGTGCGGGTTGATGAGAGCCAAGGTTTGGAAACTTCACCACCTAAAACTACATAGCTTGCCATTGAGAGCATTGTCTGGCAAGCTTTCTCGCTGCTTGTCCAGCTTGAACCACCCTCCATTGGAGCTTTGGCTTGCAGGTTAACAGGAGCTGAGTGGGATGACTCCCTGCCCCCAGTGACTGGTCTGCCCTTCCAAGTCCTGCCGATGAGCCAGACTGGGCTGTGCTGTAATCAACAGTATCCTGGAATACTACGGCCTTGCCTGCTTCGGGAATCATATTGGAGACCTTCACAGAGAGCTGGCTCAAATTCCAACATTCTGTTACCAAACACGTCACCGTGACTGAAGTTTGAAAGCACCAGAGTGTAATGTCCCATGATGTGTTGTGCCGGCCGGAGTGAATGACGAGGCAGAAGATAGAATCCAGAGGCTGACAGCTCGCCGAAACGTGTCAGTGGATAATGAAAACATTTTGCAGTGATGAACGTCAAAACGATTTAGCAACTTCGTCGAAGAGAAATCAATTCTGCAGATGTCAGTGTTTGATGAAGATAAATAGACTGGGTTCTGGGAAGGCAGACAGCGGCAGCTGAGAGAATCTCTGAGCTTGCACATGGTACAAAACGTTACGTTCTCTGCAAATCCACAACGTTTTTTTTTGAATGGCTAAATCCTTTATTATTCTTTCACAGTTTGCCTCTCCCGGTGTTCTGGCCAACAATCTCCCCCAATAAAGTTGGTCACTCACTTCATGGCTGTTTGTGGGACATTGCTGTGAACAGATTGGCTACCATTTTCACCCACAAAATATAGAGTCTTTACCCCACACTTTATAGATGCCCCCATCCTTTGGAGCTTCATCCCACATTTCCTCCGCCTCGCCCTGCCTCCTTCAAGGCCGGTCTCAAGACGTTCCTCTTTAACTGTGCCTACCCTCCACCCCTCTTGATTTCAACCCCCAGCTCAGGCACAAACCCTTAACTGTCCATGTCATTAGGATATCCTTCCAATGTGAAAGACATTGTATAAATGCAATTTGTTGCGGTTATTGTCTTTACAGTAAATCCTGCAAAGTGTTTTGAGACGTCCTCGTGACGTGTAAGACCCATTATCACGTGTAAGATTGCTATTATTTTATTATTATTATTATCAAGAGAAAGATTGTATATGAACGCTTTTTCCCAGAAATGACCCACCAGTTTACATTAGTCAATGAACGTGCATTGCTACGAAATGACCTTAACATTGTACTTGGTGACTTTAACATGATGCAAGGTGACTCACATCTGAAATTGCAATTGTTTTTGTGCAGATTAGATCCTCTGTCCCAGCTGTACTGCAATAAGAAATGGAGTCACTTGTGTTCCCTCACCTTCCGGCCAAACCAGATTCCGCCTCAGTCTATATTTACAGGGTAACATTCCACATACATCCTAAGCTCTCACACACATAAACATACCTACATACCGATAAGGACACAGACTCACATACATACATTCACAGACAGTCACAGACAGATACACACATAAGCACATTCACATACAGACTCTCACAAACACACACACATTCACAGACACTCACACTCAAAATACAACAACAAGAACAACAAATTACACTTGTGTAGCACCCTTCACATTGGAAAGACGTCTTAGGGCGCAGAGTTTTTTGGTCCTGAGCTGGGAGTTGGGGGTCAGGAGGGATGGAGGACGGGGTGGAAAGGGTGGCGGCGAGAGGGTGGCCAAAGGCATGGTCGAAGGGGAAGGTCTTTAGGTGAGACTGGAAAGAGGCAAGAGGTAAGGCGGAAGGATTGTGGGATAGGATTCCAGAGTGCGGGGTATAGATGCTGAATGCCTGATCACCAATGGTGGGGCTGAAAGTGCGGGGGACCTGAAGCAGGCCAGTGTCTACCGAGTGGAGGGAATGGACAGGCTTATATGGGGTTAGGAGGTTGGAGAGGTGGGGGGTGAGGGGGAAGCAAGATTGTGGAGGGCTTTGAAGGTGAGGACGAGGGTTTTGTACTTAATTCTCTGAGGAATGGGGAGCCAATGAAGCTGGGAAAGAAGGGGGTATGATTGGTTTACAGAGCCTGGTGTGGGAGAGGATGCGAGCTGCAGAGTTCTGAATCATCTCCAGGTTGTGGAGAGAAGAGTTGGGTAGTCCAATGAGTATGCAGTTGGCATAGTCAAGCCGGGCGTGATGATAGCGTGGATCAGGGTCTCAGCGGCCTGCTGTGAGAGGCAGTGACTGAGGTGGGTAATGTTTGTGGAGATGGGGAAAGGCATACACCCACAGACAGACAGACAACAACAACAACAACACAACTTGCATATATATAGCACTCCTCACGCAGAATAGCGTCCCAGAGCGCTTACATACACACATCGACACAAATACATCCACCCACAGACAGACACGTATACTCACATACAAACACACACATACACACAGACTCTCACAGACACTCAAAAAGTCACATAGACACAGCAACAACAACAACGTCGGGAGGACTTCCCTAGACTCTGGCACGGTCAGGGATTTGGACCTGAGCAGGGGATTGGGATCAGGAGAGATGGAGGGTAGGGAGGGTAGGGGTAGGAGGGTGACTGAAGGCAGGGTTGAAGAGTGAAGTCTTGAGACGTGCCTTGAAAGAACAAGAGAGGGAGTGAGGTGAAAGATCTGTGGGATAGAGTTCCAGAGGATGGGGCCAGAGAGGTTAGGTTGAAGGTCTATGGTGGGGCGAGCCAGCCTGGGCGGGGGGGATGTAGAGTTAGCCGGAGCCTGTTGACTCACAGATACACACACACACACCTACAGCAGACTCAGACCTTGCTCCCGTACACCCTACTTGCCACCCTCAATTTTCCGTTGAATCTGCTGCTGTGTTCAAGTCAAGGTCTGGATTCGGTTTGGTGGCTCCATTCGCTCAAAGGCGTTGGGAGGCCCTTTTACGGCAGAGCCATTTCCATTTTGAACACTAAGCAAAACTAATTAGGAACACCATCAATAACAAATGAGCTGCAGCGACGAGTTTCCGAAAATGCGTATGGATTTTGCAAAAAAAAAATTGTTGAATTATTTCAGTCAAGCAGTTTTTTTTTACTTACAGAAAATGGATTGAAACCATATTCTGGAGACCATGAGTTTTTGAAATATTTAACGGCGTGTTCCAGTTCAGGGCATCAAATTGCTTTATATTCTGTTTAATAATTGATCTGACGGGACTGAAATCTGCCTCGATGGTACAGATTAAACATGTCTTGAATGGAAAGAGTTGCACTGATGCAAACGTACAGGTCCATACATGAGATTTGAGTAGCCTAGATGCTCCAATGGAGAAAACACTTTGTTATTACTGAACATTACAGACCACAGCGCCTCAGTCAGTGACACAGATCTCAATTCTTTTGTTGGAAGAGATGAAGGGACAACTTTTAGATATAATACAATACAAATACAATTACGTTTGTATAGCGCCTTTCACATCTGGAGGACATCCCAAGGCACTGGACAGTTAGGGATTTGGACCTGAGTTAGGGACTTTGCATCAGGGAGGGTAGCCAAAAGCACATGGGAAGAGGAGGATCTTGAAGGAGGCAAGGGAGGGAGCAAGGCAAAGGGAATGTGGGATGGGGCAGAGATGGGGCAGAGAGGCTGAAGGCCTGATCGCTGATGGTGGGTTGAGCCGAACAGGAGACATGGAGCAGGCTAGAGCCTGCTGAGCGGAGGGAGCGAACGGGTTGATATGGAGTTAGGAAGGTAGGAAGGAGGTAGGCAGGAGCAAGGCCATGGAGTGCCTTGAAGGCAAGGTTGAGGATTTTGAACTCTATCCTCTGGGGGCTGGGGATCCAGTGGAGCCGGGTGAGGGTGGGGATGATGAGCCTGATATAGGAGATGACATGAGCTGCAGAGTTTTCAATGAACTACAGAATTATAGAATCACAGAATTATACATCACAGAAGAAGGCCATTCGGCCCATCGTGTCTGTGCCGGCTCTTTTAAAAGAGCTTCCAAATCAACCCCAATTCCCCGCTCTCCCCATAGCCCGGCAAACTTGTCCTCCCCAAATAATTAGCTACTTCTCTCAAATGTTGTTATCAAATCGGCTTCCACCATCCTTACAGCTTGTAGAAGGAAGAGTTGGGAAGGCCGACAAGCAGGGAATTGGCTTGTGGATGAAGGTCTTGGCAACCTGAGGGGTGAGGCAGTGTCGGAGCTGGGCGATGTTGCGGAGGTGGGGGAAGGCAGAATGGGTCATGACACGGATGTAGGATAGAAAGGACATTTGAGGTCAAACAAGACGCTAAGGTTCAGTATATTTTATTTTTGGGATGTTTTTTCTTTGTTCTTTTTTAAATTCTGTTAATATAACACTTCGGAACGTCCTGAATTTGGCAACTCTTTAAACACAGCCTGAATCCTTTTTTAAGAATCCGCAGAAAATCCATCTTTCAAGTTGATGCTGAATTCTACCGTTTGCCAAATTCTGGACACTCTGAAACACTCCAGAAATAGGGGAGTGTGATTTTTCCCCGTACATTTTTAAGCTTGAATCAGCAAAGGGTCTCCACGAGTTCAAGTAAATTTCAAAGTCCCAGTAAACATAATAATAATAATCCTTGCATTTGATGTAGCGCCTTATAACGTCTTTGAGATGTTTCAAAGCGCTTCACAGAATATACTGTAAAATGAATTGACTGTATATTTTGCTGGGAAGCTGGTGTGAACTCACAGTCGGAGTGTGTTTGTGATACACATGATTGAACATCCCTTTAATTGAATGCTGTAACATGACGTGGTGTTAAAGGGGTTAGTGACAGCAAACAAACTCAGATTGACACACGCTGTGTCACAGCTCTTACCACATTTGTTCAACGTTTCAGAAGGGAATTGGATAGAGTATTGAGAAAAAAATATATAAAGAAGAACAGACCAGGAGAATCACCCAGAACTCCGCAATCCCTATCCTCTCCCACACCAGGTTCTGTGAGCTTTTCGCCCCTATCTTCTCCCACGCCAGGTTCTGTGAGCCTATCGCCCTTATCCTCTCCAGGGTCTATTGCTCTCTAGACCCCAGCTTTAAGATCCCCATTCCAACTTTCAAACACCTCCTCAACCCCACCTGAACTCTGAGATTTTCCATGGAGCAACGGAAGGATAACAAGACAACAACAAATTACCTTTGTATAGTACCTTTTATGTCAGGAGGATGTCCCAAAGCGCTGGACAGTCAAGGATTTGGACTCAAGCTGGGTATTGGGATCCAGAGGGGTGGAAGAGAAGAGGGTGAGGAGGGTGGGAGTAGGGTGGGGGTAGGATGGTGGGGATAGGATGGTGGTGGTAGGAGAGTGACCGAAGGCTTGATCGACAAGGAGGGTCTTGACATGTGCTTTGAAGAAGGCAAGGGAGTCGGCAAAGCAAATGGACTATGGGATGGAGATCTGCCAAGTTCTAATGCAAGAACAAGAAAACCAACATTTATATAGCACTCTTTCCGTAGGTCTCGGAGGGTCTCGTAGCGCTGAACAGGCTTGATGGCCTGAATAGCCTCCTCCTGTCCCTACTTGCATTGGTGGGCAGACCTTCTGCCACTCTGCCCCCACTCTCTGGAACTCCATTTCGCAGTCCTTCCCCCTTGCCATCTCCCTTGTCTCCTTCAAGACCTGTCTCAAGACCCTCCTCTTCGACCCTGCCTTTGGTCACCTTCCCCCACCGACCCCCCACCCTCCTCGATTCCGACCCCAGCTCGGGTCCGCAACACTGATGGTCCAGCAACCGACATGAAAGGCGCCATACAAACGTAATTTTGTTGTTGCTGTTGTAGTTGTTTAGCCATGTTCTTACAAACTGCTGTTGAAGCACTTGCCACACTTGCCTGGTTCCTTGGCTGAGCTGATCCATTGGAGTTGATGGGTTTTCCCAGAACAGCTTCAGCCAACTGTGCACAGACCTGAACATCAGCCAATTCCATTCCCCCTTACCCCACTGCCATACCTATTTTTAGTGCTGTAAGCATGGCTTGTGTAGACAATCAAAGAGGAACATTACGAGCCCAGGATTGTACCCTTATTTGGAGATTTTGTGCAGTTTCTCTGATCGAAATGAATCATTCAACTATGCGCAATGTGATGCAGTCATGACATAATTCATGGAAATTTTTATGTGCCGTGTGATATAATCTGCTGATATTCAAGGACATTTTTCCCAAAAATGGCAGTTGAAAGGTTAGACCGTAAATACAGCAGCAAAGTGCAGTCTGTTCCAATCTACATAAGGGGAGAAAATAGGCATCTTAATAATAATACTACTAATAATAACCTTGCATTTGATATAGCGCTTTTCACGTCTTCTTGACGTCTCGAATATGCTGTAAAGTGAATTGACAGTATATTTGTGGGTGATACGTGGCAGCCAATTGTGCACAGCAGTGTCCCACAAACAGTCATGGATTGAAAATCACCATTTTTTTTATTATTGTTGTGTTTTGGAGGGATTATTATTAGGCTCTGTGTGGAGTAAGGAAACTTGCCCAAGGTTTCGCCCTCTGCCTGGAATTAAACTCAGGTCTCTCACTTGCAAAGCGAGTGCTCTAACCACTGAACTACAGGCTACAGGACTAAGAGGGTCTTATTGTAAGGATATTATTGACTGATAAATATTGGCTCTCTGGAACACTCTTCCTCTATTCCTCCACCTTACCCCTTCCTTCCCCATCTTCAGGTCCTTTCTGAAGACCTTCCTCTTAGACCGTGCATACGGTCACCTGCCATGTCCCCCACCATCCCCAGCTCAGCATTGTGGTCGCCATTGTGAAGCGCTTTGGGCTCTACCCTATGTGAGGAGCACTATATAAATGCAAGTTGTTGTTGTTGATTACTATTAGTGATCTTACTGAGATCCCACCTCCAGCACTCCAACCTGCAAGTACAGGACAGCTGCAGTCTTCATCTCCCTTGCCCAACTCCAGGGAGGAGTGGGGTAGGCAGGATGTCTCTCGAGCTAAACTGACTCCAAGGTGACGTGCCAGACAATGGAACATCAAAACCGAGTCAACCCTCCGTGGCGATAGTTCGGTTCCTGAGCTGTAGCATTCCAAGGCAAGCTGATGCCAGCCGAGCTAGCCCAGCCCAGTCAGGCTCATTGGCAGGTCTTGGAGGAACAGACCAGTCACTAAGGGGCAGGGACTCTTCCTGTTCAGCTCCCATGAATGCTGTGAACCAAAGCCCCAACGATAGTGCTTCACAATGGCAAAAATAGCAGATATCCTGCTTGTCCAGCTAGTAGTACCTAGTTTTCCCCAACCCACACTCTGGGGTCCCGAAGCCTTGGCTCTCACCAATCTAAAGCCAGGTGAACTGGGAGAGATTGTGCCTTTCACTCCAGACAGGCGGAAACCAGATATATGCAGAGCTCTCAGTAACAACAACAACAACTTACATTTATATAGCGCCCCTCACGCAGGGTAGTGTTTCAGAGCCCTTACAGGGGCGGAGCAGTATTGACAGTAGTCTGATTTGGAGATTCTTAACATAGTGATGGGTTTAAGCAAGAAACTCCCTTCTCTTTTCGAATAGCGCAATAATAATCCTTGCATTTAATATAGCGCCTTATCACATTGTCAAAATATCTCAAAAGGCTTCAAAGTGTAGTGACTGTGTAATTGTCGCAGAATGTGGCAGCTAATTTTGCACACAGTAACGTCTCAGAAACAGCCATGAAGCGAATGACTGATTTCATTCACGAGGATTGTTGGTCAGGACGCTGAGAGAAACTCTTTTATCTTTGTGAATTGTGCCGCGGGGTCAGTAACGTGCACCTGAACAGGCAGCAGGGACCTCGGTTTAACATCTCATCCGAAGGACAGCACTGACATGGTGACAGAGTGCTGGAACTCTCTGTCAAGCTCTCCCCGGGTTTGCTCCTTACGTACCTCTGTGACCTTTTAAAACTTCACCAACCTGTCCACTCCCTGGCCTGCTCCACACCCCCCACCCTGGCTCCTCCATTATCAGCGGTCAGGCCTTCAATCTTTCTGGCTCGATCTTCTGAGACTCCATCCCGGAGCCCCTCTGCCTCGCCCTCTAACTTGCTCCTTCAAGGCCCATCTCAAAACCTTTGGTCATCTTCCCTCCTCCACCCCTCTTTCCCTCCACTCCTCTCTGATCCCAACCCACAGCTTCATTGTCCAGGGCCTTGGGACATCCTCGAGACATAAATGCAATTTGTTGTTATTGTTGGAGCTGAACCAGTAGATACTACATTCATCTCTAAAGACCACCATAGTCCTGAACACATGTCAATGGCTTGGTTGAAACTCTAATGGGTGACATTCTATGAGTGAGTGAGACAGACAGCCTTGTTAGTATATAGATACACTGACTGATCCTCTCCTCTGCCAATGCCACACACATGTTTTGCCCAGAAGCTTCCTCTACATTGCTTCCCACACTGACTGCCCTCGTCATAGCTCAGAGGTCCTTCTCTCCACAGCAATGCCTTGGAGGATCATAAACTTGACTGGGAAAGAGAAGGCCCTTTCTCTCTCTCCTGGTGTCTTGGCCAACAATCCCCCTAGTAAAAAAAAATGGGCATTCACTTCATGGCTGTTTGTGGGTCACTGCTGTGCACAATTTATAATCTTTCTTAAATGCGATATAACATCCTATTACATCATCCACATATCTCAAAGCACTTCAAGGATTTACTCTGAACTTGTAGGCAAACTTGGTAACCAATATACGCACAGCAACAATAATCCTTGCGTTTGATATAGTGCATAAATATATAGAGACATCTCAACACGTTTCACAGAATACAGAATGTTCAACAAACAGCTTTGGAGTGAGTGACCAATTTTATTTGGGAGATTGTTGGCCAGAACACAGGGGGAGAGAGAAACTCCCTTCTCTTTTTGAATAGCATTGTGGGATCTTTAACATCCACCTGAACAGGCAGACAGGATCTTGGTTTATCGTCTCATCTGAAGGACAACACCTATGACAATGCAGTGCTCCCCCAGCATTGCATTGGAGGGTCAGCCTAGTCCTGACGTGAGGCTTGAACCCACAACTTTCTGACTCAGAGGCAAAGGTGCCACCGACTGAGCCAGACTGACACCTAATTTGCTATTCTCCCTGCCTCCACTGTATTCCCTGACCTGTGAAACGCTTTGAGCAGTTGGCGTGAGAGGCACTATCAAGGATTACTATTTGCTGAAGTGTCCCAAAGCATTTAACAGAATGCAATTCATTAAAAATGAAGTGAAAGTTTTTACACAAGGAAAGCCAACTAATCTGCGCCAGCGACGTCCCATAAACCAGAGTGATGAGTGAACGATTCATCTGTATTTGGGAGTACATTTGGGAAGAAGAGGGGGATATAAAGTGGGATAAACTGGGAGAAAGACTCCACATTACCATGAAATAGCAACGACAGTCCAGTTCCTTTATCTCAAGGCAGAGGGGACTTAAATGAAATGTTCAGGTTTGCTAGGGGCACACTTGACGATCAATAAATCAATCCCCCTGTGAATAACACGGGTGATTTAACTGCCTGATCCGTGCCGTCTGCTAAACATTGCGTTGTCTTGGTTCACGCTACCGCAGTTTTCATTAGACCCAGTGTCTCTGGCCAGCTGCCGGGGTCTGGGATGGAATGAGATGCTACGCTCCACAGCACTCAATACAGTACAAAATTACATTTAGACAGCGCCTTTCACGTCGGGAGGACGTCCCAAGGTGCTGGACAGTCAGGGATTTAGACCTGAGCAGGCGGAGGGGTTGGGATCAGGAAGGGTGGAGGGCGGGTAGGGTGGGGTTAGGAGGGTGGCCGAAGGCACGGTCGAAGATGAAGGTCTTTAGATGTGTCTTGAAGGGGGCAAGGGAGGGAGTGAGATGAAGGGAATGTGGGATGGAGTTCCATTGGATGGGGGCTGAAAAACTGAAGGCCCAATCGCCAATGGTGGGGTGGGCTGGGCAGTTAGCCTACTAAGAGGAGAGGTTGATAAAGGGTTAGCAGGTCGGAGAGGTAGGAGGGGACAAGGCCATGGAGGGTCTTGAAGGTGAGGACAAGGATTTTGAACTCTATCCTCTAAGGGATGGGGAACTAGTGGAGTCGTGCGAGGGTGAGGGTGATGGGGTCAACGTGATCGAACGAGAAATCTGCATTGTGTTGTGAGAAAAAATCCCCCTCCACGTCTAGATTTACTTTATTTACGGTGCTTTTCAGAGCATCCAGAATTTGGTTCAAAGTTTCTGTTGGAGGGGTGGGTGGTGGTGTTGAGATTGAATGCTCAGCGCCTTTCACATCAGGAGGGCTTCCCAAGGCACTGGACAGTGAAATGTTTGCACCTGAACTGGGGGCTGGAGTCAAGAGGGTTGTAGGACAAGAGTTGGTGGGAGCGTGACCAATGAGGAAGGTCTTGAGATGGGCATTGAAGGAGGCAAGGGATATCATATGTTTTAGGTCAGGGTATCAAGGGATATGGAGAAAAGGTAGATAAATGGAATTATAATAATAATAATAATCCTTGCATTTGATATAGTACCTTATCACGTCTTCAAGTCGTATCAAAGCGTTTCACAGAATATACTGTAAAGTGAATTGACTGTATGTTTTGTGGGCGAAACGTGGCCGCCATTTGCGCACAGCAGCGTCCCATAAACAGTCGTGGATTGAGTAATCAAATTATTATCATTATTATCATTACATGTTGAGTTGCTGCCAGTTATAATAATAATAATAATAATCCTTGCATTTGATATAGCGCTTTTCACGTCGGGAGGACGTCCCAAAGCGCTTCACAAAAGACACTATAAAGTGAATTGACTGTATATTTGTGGGCGAACGCAGCAGCCAATTGCGCACAGCAATGTCCCACAAACAGTCGTAGATTGAAAATGACCAATTTATTATTGTTTTTGGTTTTGGAGGGATTATTATTAGGCTCTGTGTGGAGTAAGGAAACTTGCCCAAGGTTTGGCCCTCTGCCTGGAATTGAACTCAGGTCTCTCACTTGCAAAGCGAGTGCTCTAACCACTGAGCTACGCGAAACACTCATGGGGAAGTGGCTTTGGAGCTGGGTGTGTCATGACTGTACAGGCATTTGTGTCCGTTACATCGCCTGGTTTGGATGCCGAGCGGTTTCTGAAAGCAAATATTTGTCAACATCTCGTCAAAGCCATGGAATCAGACGTGCGTGATTGGCAGGCGTCGCCCTTCCTTGTTTGTCAAGAAAGTTTGCCAGATGTGCAGTTGACTTACAGGGTTATGTGATGCCATTAGCTGAGCTTTATTTATTTAATTTTTTGGGGAGCAATCCGCCAATCGACTAACAACTGGGTCCCTATTCACTGCTAGATAAACAGAGGCATGAGTTGAGGTCCAGGTCAGCCATGATCTTATGGAATGAAAGGCAGAACAGGCTCAAGGGCTGATCAGGTGTGTTGCTCCAGCCTGAAAAGAAACAGCAAACGGCAAGGCAGAAGAAAAACAGCCATTCCGGTTAAAAATCAGACTATATAATACCGAGATCAGATTTTCCACGCTTTTCAGGCACAAACCCAACGCTTGCAAACCGTATTGACTTCTCTTCCTCTTTGCAGATCTCTGAATGATTTTACTGATGTCTTCCCTGGACCAGGCTGCCTGCTCTATAAATAACAACAACAACAACTTGCATTTATATAGCGGCCTTCATGCGGGGTAGCATCCTAGAACGCTTGGCAGTGACGGAGTCTGACAACGAATGAGGGAGAGAGGGAGGGATCGGGTGACCGTAAGCACGATCCAAAAGGAAGGTCTTTAGGCGGGATTTGAAGGTGGCGAGGGAGGGGACAAGGCAGGGAGAGAGCTTCAGAATTTCGGGGTGTAGTGGCTGAAGGCACGATCACCGATGGTGGAGCGGAGGGCACGAGGCATAAACAGAAGGCAGGAGCAATGATTGGTGGAGTGGGGGTAAGCAAATATGGGTTAATTGTGCTGAGAATCAAACAATATGAAGCCACCAGAGTAGGTAAGAGTTTGGTGATGTAAGAACAGAGTAAGCTACTTGTCCCAACCTGCTCTTTCTTGAATCCCTGGTGGATTTCCACTGGTGGGTGGGTCGGTAATCCAAGGACACTGATTTAAAATAGTTGTTTAAAGAAACAGAGGGGAGGTGAAGAGAAATTTTTTCACACAGCGAGTTATTGGAATCTGGAATGCATTACTTGAAAGGGTGGGTGATGCCGATTCGATAACAACTTTTAAGAGAGAAGTAGCTAATTATTTGGGGAGGACAAGTTTGCAGGAATATGGGGAGAGCGCGGAGGAATGGGATTGACTTGGATGCTCTTTTCAAAGAGCCGGCACAGACATGGTGGGCCGAATGGCCTCCTTCTGTGTTGTACAATTCTATGATTCTACCATATCCTGTGAAACGATTTGAGACGTCTCAATGATGTGATAAGGCGCTATAACAAATAATATGAAATGTGAGGATAATTAAAAGATTGATACTTGAAAGAACAAGTACCATTAATGGTATGGGGAAAGATTGTAGTGGATCGGGGGTGAGCACTGACACTGTGGGCAAAGTGGCTTCCTTCACGATGGAAAACATTTTATGATTTGCCTGCCTCGCCACAATCTGAGCAGACAATATCCTCTGCCTTTGATGGACTTTCTTCATTAACTGGTGTCTGCGCCTGCTATTCCCAGTCGCTTATCAGCCATCTCAGATCCTTCCAGAGAGATGAAATATACAGATATAGAGTACGGTTCCCAAACTCAGAAGGAAATTACGCCCATAGTTATTGTAATTTGAAAAAATGAGTGCAGTAGCCAGTCATTCATTAATCTCATGGTTGTTTGTGAGACATTGCTGTATGCAAAATTGGCTGCTGGGTTCACCTACAAAACACACAGTCACTACGCTTTACAGTAAATCCTGTGAAGCGACAGCCAGTTGTGGTAAAGCTCTGTTACTGAACAAAGTTACAGCTGAACAGAGAGACACGGTGGGGTGGTGGGGGTGGGGGAGGGGGATGATGGGTGGGAGTGACAGAGACCAGAGGGGCTCAAGCACAAGGAGACAGAAGCTATTTCAGCTTATTTACGCTGTGGAGGCTCGTATCTACTTCCCCAGTGAAATAACACTCCTCTTGGCTTTGACCCTGGCCTCCTCATCACTTGTTATTACAGAGGAATCTCCACTTAAACAACAAAAAAGAATTCCTGCAGATGGGATCATGTTTAAGCCTAATGGACATCACACTAGGTTTAGTTTCTCTTTAGGGCAATTTTGGATTAAGAATAATTGTGTTTCTGATCCTTTATGCTGACATTTCTAACCGCAGTCAATGCTGTCTCAGTAAATGGGGATGGTGCAATGTATGATGTGATAAATATCATCAGCTGCGGACTGCACTCGAGCCTGACCGGGGACTTGAACTCAGAACCATTTGACTCAGAGGCAGGAGTGCTACCATCTGAGCCAGGCTGTCACCCAGGTGAGATGCGATTAGAACTCTAGAAATCCATTTGGGCCATTTTTCCATGTCGGTGTTTTCGCCTCCAAGAAGCTGTCCACCCTAATCCCACAACTCTCTGCTCTTTCCCCGTCCCCTCTAACTAACCTATTTTCCTAAATACCCCCATTCGATTGCTCTAACAGCTACCCTGGGCACGACTCTTATTTTGTTCACTTTTTTTGCCCAGCTGGGTGTCTGACACATGCTGAAACCCATCATCGAGCTTAAGAGCATCTAAATCAAGCTGAGATTTCCATGTATTCCACCTACACATGGAAATCCCAGAGATAGTTTGTTGGAATGTCATGCGTACTCTCCCTCTCTGAAGGGATGCAGCTTGGTTGGCAAGAGCCAAGGCTTGGGGGATCCCAGCGTATACGTTTGGGTACGGCTGGAGTCTAACCAGCTAAAACCACATAGCTTGCCATTGAGAGCGCTGCCTGGCAAACTTTGCCATTGCTTGTTCAGCTAGGACCACCCTACCTGTTAGGACTTTAGTTTGCAGGGTTAACAGGAGCTGAATGGGATGACTCTCTGCCCCCAATGACTGGTCACCAGTAGCTGTGGTCACACTCCCTAAGCCTTAACTTGAGGTTGGTGTGTCTCTCTGTTAGTTGCAGCTCATTGCTATGTTGGGCTTGTATTTGAGAGCAATGAAGAGAGCGACAGAGCAAAACTAGGTGCCAAATCTGTTGTTTGTTGGCCAGCACTACACAAAGATGTACATTGTAAGAACGTCTGTGATGTCTCTGGAAGTCGGGACATGTCTATTAAATTTTTAGAACATTACAGTGCATCTGCCCAATAAGCAGTCTGATTGGAGAAGAATGATTGGGTTGACAGTGATGTAATGCAATACATTTTGTGAAAGTTATACTTAGATCAATTCTGCCATGAAATGCAGAGTGGTTGCAATTGTTACTATATTCCATGAAACGTCTCCCAACTCTGCAGAGGTTTTCTTTGCCATTTAAGGCATCGTGTAGTGAAAACAAAAGACAGACTCTGGTCAACTGTGGAACAAATGTCAACGAGGAATAGACAGCGATAAATCTCTCTGGATTTATTATGAAAATATCACTTAGGAACCAGGGCTAACTAAACAGTCTTCCAAATATGGCCAACAAGTAATGTGGTGTTGGTTGCTGGAAATGTGGAGAGGATTAAAATGAATGTATATTCTGGAGAGTTTTATATCGCTGTGTTTTACAGCAAACACGCTTTCAAATATATCAGACTCTGTGTAAACCTATTAGACTTATTAGTCTTAAATGGTCCACAGGACAAGCAGTTACATAAATAGTCAGAGAAATAAGAGAGCAGGAGGCGTTTTGGCTCAACCAACCATGGCTGGTGCTAGTTCCTCCAATGGAGCTCTCCACATTAATTCCATTTGGATGAGATGTTAAACCAATGTCTCATCTGCCTGTCCAGGTGGACGTTAAAGATCCATGGCACTATTCCCATGGCACTATGTCCTGGCCAATAATTCCCCAAGTAAAAATGAAATTGATTATTCACTTCATGGCTTTACAGTGTACCCTGTGAAGTGCTTTGAGACATCTGGACAATGTGATGAGGCTCAATAGCAAATGCAAGGATTATTAGTATTATTATTTTGGCTGTTTGTGGGATATTGTTCTGTGCAAATTGGCTGCTGTGTACACCCACAAATAATAGTCACAGTAAATCCTGTGATGCTCAGTGGTCAGAACACTCGCCTCGCAAGCCAGAGACCTGGCAGGGCAAAACCTCGGGCAAGTTTCCTTACTCCACATGCCTGCTAATAATCCCTCAAGAAAAAAATAATAATTCGGTCATTCAATCCATGACTATTTGTGGGACACTGCTGTGTGCAATTGGCTGCCGCGTTTCTCCCACAAATATACAGTCAACTCACCTTACAGTACATTCTGTGAGCTCCAGTGCACTGGAGCTCTCTATTCTAATCCCAGTCCCCAGTTCTGTCCCTATTGTGCTGGTGCTCGCTTCCCCATTGGAGCTCTCTACTCTAATCCTATTCCTTGCTCTCTCCCATCATGTCTGTGCTGGTGCTCACTGCCCTACTGGAGCTCTCTACTCCAATCCCATTCCTCTGTTCTGTCCCCGTACTCTTCAATATTATTTTCTCTCGATTATTTATCCATTTTCTTTTGAAATCCTGGGGCGGACAGTAACGCAGAAAGATTATTTCCTGAAGGCTTATGGGTCCTTTAAACAGGGAAGTCTTGGATCTAATGGGAAACCAGAGTATAGAGAACAAGCACCAGATACAACTGCATCATTCACAAGGCACTCCGTCCTAACGCTGTTTCCTAAGAGGCATTTATTGGTAGCTTTGAATAATTCTGTGTCCGTAACGATTCCCAGGCTGGGAACTAATGGAGGATGTGTGATAGGAGCCAGAATGACAATGAAGCTGCTCTCTGTGCATCCTACTATGGGAGCTAGCAGGTTGTGTTGTCTGTCCTTATATTAAAATATAAATGGCTTTATCTCCCACCGCAAGAGGGTCTATATATAGAGGCATCATCACACAAACTCAAACTCTTTCATGACTCAGCTTGTTATCTGTCAGCGCAGAGTTTTCAAACTGCATTTAAGAACAAATGACAGTGTCTCGCACTCTCCCCAGAGCTGATTGGTGACATGGTTGGGCTTATCTACAGATTCTGAGAGGGGAAGAAACCACACAGCAATTCTTCCTGAAAAGGACCCTTCTCCTCAAGGAAGTGTTTTATTTACTATTTGGGTAAATGACCACTTTCCTGTGGATGGACATCAAAAGTCATCAAATATAGCATTCAGAAACGCAATTCCAAACCGCAAAACAACAGGAATTTACAGCTCAGAGGAAGACCATTCAGCCCATTGTGTCTGTGCCAGCGCTTTTAAAGAGCGATTGATTTAGTCCTATTTACCTGCCTTTTCCCCCTTCCATACCCACACATAGTTTTAGATATCTAACTTGTCCCCTCTTGAAAACTGCCTGCATGCTTACAATTGTCTTAAGTATTTGCCTATAAAACACACGTGTTAAACGAAGGTATCATCTGCCTGTTCAGGTGGACATTAAAGATCCCAGGGCACTATTCAGAAAGAGAAGGGAATTTCTCTCTCCCAGTGTCCTGATCAACAATCTCCCAAATAAATATGATCATTCACTTCCTGTGATGAATTTTGAGAGATCCTCCCAATGTGAAAGGCTCAATATCAAATACAAGGATTGTTATTATTATTTACTATTTCAGAGCATCCAGGATTTAGCAAATTCTCAATTTGGATGGGTTTAAGCTGCAGCTAACACATGCTGAACAACAGATCACAAAGCATTACTGAGTAATAATAATAATAATCCTTGGATTTGATATAGCGCTTTTCATGTCTTCTAGACGTCTCAAAGCGCTTCACAGAATAGACTGTAAAGTGAATTGACTGCGAGTAAATGTCACACGATTGATAAAGTGCCACATAAGAGACTTGTAAGCAAAATAGAAGCCCACGGTATTAAAGGGACAGTCGCAGCATGAATTAAATCGGCTGGGAGACAGAAAGCAGAGAGTGGTGAGGAATGACTGTTTTCCTGACTGGAGGGAAGTGTGTAGTGGTGTCCGCCAGGGATCAGTATTGGGGCCACTGCTGTTTTTGATCTATATAACTGACCTGGTCTTGGGTATAGGGAGGACCATTTCCAAGTTTGCAGATGATATTAAGCTGGAAAAGTAGTAAACAGTGAGGAGGATAGTAACAGACTGCAAATGGACATAGACAGACTGGTAACATGGGCAGACATGTGGCAGATGAAGTTTAATGTGGAGAAATACGCATTTTGGGAGAAAGAATGAGGAGAGGCACTATAAGCTAGATGGTAATCTTAAAGCGGGTGAGAGACCGGGGGGTTCATATAAGTAAACTTTGAAGGTGGCAGGACAGGTAGAAAAAGCTGTTAAAAAAGCGTACAGATACTGGGCTTTATAAATAGGGGATAGAATACAAAAGTCAGGAAGTTATGATGAACCTTTATAAAACACTGGTTAGGCCTCAGCGAGTGACTGTGCTCAGTTCTTGGGCACCTCACTTTAGGAATGTCAAGACAATAGAGAGAGTGCAAAGGAGATTTACCAGGATGGCACCAGGAATGAGGGACTTCAGTTATCAGGAGAGACTAGAGACGCTAGTCCCTCCTAGCTAGTCTATGCCCCTATCTATAAATCCTAGCATCCCATACGCTCTTTAACAGCTTATCTACCTGTCCTGCCACCTTCAAAGTTTACTTATATGAACCCCAGATCTTGAGTTGAGAAAACATTTCTTCACTCAGAGGGTATTGAATTTATGGAATTCTCTATCCCAGAAGGCTGTGGATGCTCAGTCTTTGAACATATTCAAGACTGAGATCAATAGATTTTTAAAAACTAAAAGGATTAAGGGATATGGGGATAGGGCGGGTAAATGGAATTATGTTAGAAGATCAGTCATGATCTTATTGAATGGCAGGGCAGGCTCGAGGGGACGAATGGCCTACTCCTGCTCCTATTTCTTATGTTCTAAGCTCGGATTATTCTCCTTGGAGCAGAGAAGGTTAAGAGGAGACTTAATAGAAGTTTTCAAAATTATGAGGAGATTCGATAGGGTGAACAAGGAGAAACTATTCCCACTGGCGGGTGGGTTGGTAACCCGAGGACGCTAATTTAAAATAATTGTTAAAAGAAACAGAGGGGAGGGGAAGAGAATTTTATTCACACAGCGAGTTGTTCAGGTCTGAAAGGGTGGGGAAAGTCGATTCAATAACAACTTTTAAGAGAGAAGTACCTAATTATTTGGGGAGGACACACTTGCAGGGCTATGCGGCAAGAGCGGGGGAGTGGGATTGATCAGAGCTATGGGGAGAGAGTGGGGAGTGGGATTGATCAGCGCTATGGGGAGAGAGTGGGGAGTGGGATTGATCAGAGCTATGGGGAGAGAGTGGGGAGTCGGATTGATCAGCGCTATGGGGAGAGAGTGGGGAGTGGAATTGATCAGAGCTATGGGGAGAGTGGGGAGTGGGATTGATCAGCGCTATGGGGAGAGAGTGGGGAGTGGGATTGATCAGCGCTATGGGAGGAGAGGGGGAAGTAATAATAATAATAATCCTTGCATTTGATGTAGTGCCTTAGCACGTCTTCTAGACGTCTCAAAGCGCTTCACAGAATATGCTGTAAAGTGAATTGACTGTATATTTGGCAGCCAATTGATCACAGCAGTGTCCCACAAACAGTCGTGGATTGAAAATGACCAATTTATTATTGATTTGTTTTTTGGAGGGATTATTATTAGGTGTGTGGAGTAAGGAAACTTGCCCAAGGTTTCACCCGGCCTGGAATTGAACCCAGGTGTCTCGCTTGTAAGGCAAGTGTTCTAACCATTGAGCTACGGGACTCCACAAGTGGGGATTGATTTGGATAACTTTTTTCAAAGAGCCGGCACAGACACAATGGGCTGAATGGCCTCCTTCTGTGCTGTATAATTCTATGATTCTATGAGAAGATATTATCGGCTTTTATTGCTGTCAGAAGTTTTCTGAAATGTGGGCTGAGATCCCGCAGTAACATGTGTTGTAAACAATGAATTTTCTGGTGAGAAAAAAAGATATCAAAAGTAGCTAAGAGTGGGTTTATGACGCTTGTCATAAACAAGCGTTTATTTTTGACGCTTGTTCAGATACAGCCTGAACAGAGAGTCAAAGTGCCTCTCTCTCTCTCTCTCTCTGGTGTCTGTTAAAGCTCTTAAGTAAAATTAGTCTGGCAGTCACAGCCCAGCTCCCAGAGGACACAGATCCACAGTGCAAAAGCTGTCAATTATCGGGTGTTAATTGGCAATATAAAGGAGCAATCTTGCTCAGCGAATATGGGCAAGTGGTGAGAGCTGGACTGACAGTCCCTGGAAGCGATGGGGGTATGCTTTTCGTAGGCCGTGAGGTAGAGGTTCAGTGGTATGCAAGTATGGTA
The DNA here is from genome assembly GCF_018977255.1 of Callorhinchus milii. Classification (NCBI taxonomy): domain Eukaryota; kingdom Metazoa; phylum Chordata; class Chondrichthyes; order Chimaeriformes; family Callorhinchidae; genus Callorhinchus; species Callorhinchus milii. The sequence continues at coordinate 8,615,199 of NW_024704763.1, read as the reverse complement.
TCAGATCTCTCTGGGCAGTGTCAAACTAATGTCATAAACTGTCCTGGGAGTGCTTGATGCTGTCACTGTCAGCTTTCCCAATGCAGCAATCGCAGAGGTGCTTTAATAGATTGCCTAGGAGCAGGTATCAGTGTGGACCCACTGTAAGAGAATCAGCCAGAGAGCTGACTCCATACTGATACGTGATGTTATACCCAGTGACGTGGTGAAACATTTCTTCAGAATTGAAGACAAAAGAGAAACACTATTATAATAATAATCCTTCTGTTTGATAGAGTGCCTCGTAATATCATACACATATATCGGTATAGTGCTGTTCAACATCCAATATAATTGAGTTTAAGCCCCACGTTGGGGACTTTAAGCTCACAGTCCAAGCTGACTCTCCAGTGCAGCGCTGGGGCTGTGCTGCATTGCTGGATATTTACAAAGCGGCAAAGATTTACAAAGAATGTACAGCACGGAAACAGGCCACTTGGCCCAACCAGTCCATGCCTGTATTTATACTCCACATAAATCTTCTCCCATTTCTTACTCCCTCCCATACTCTTCTACTCCCCTCTCCCTTATGTGAAGGTCTAGTTCCACAATCTCACTACCCTCTGCATGAAGCAATTCCTCCTAAATTCTCTTTTAGATCCCCTAGTTACTAGCTTAACTAGTGGAAACAGCCTATTTTATCATTTTAAATACCTTAATGAGGTCCCTCTTAAACATCTGTCAGCTTGCCCTGTCAGTTTGGCAAGGACAAGTTTGCAGAGCTATGAGGAGAGAGTGGGGGAGTGGGATTGAATTGGATAGCTCTTTTCAAAGAGCTGACACAGACATGATGGGCCAAATGGCCTCCTTCTGTGCTATATAATTCCATGATTCTATGATCTCTTCTCCAGTGATGTTTACCTCCTGTCCTTCAGATGAGATGTTAGAATGAGGTCCCGTCTGCCTGGTCAAGTGGGGGTTAAAGATTCCATGGCACCATTTAAAATGGGAAGGAATTCTCCACTGGTGACCTGGCAGGCAAAATTGATCACCTACTTCTTGGCTGTGCACAAATTAGTTGCTGCGTTACCTTACAATAATATTGTATATTATAAACTGAAACTGATCTGTCAGTCGGGCCATACTTGGCTAAGTTCTCTTTAGTACTCTGCACCATCAGCCGTCAAGACAATATCAGTAAGTTCAAGTGGGACATGCAGAGCTCAGGAATATTATCAGTTTGTTCCAAATTCTTTCTTCCCAAGTCTCTGTCCAAGGACTGAGCTGGCATCAGGACTATGTGATAAGAGGTTTCTTGCCCGCTATCACTTGGCTCTAAATAGTGTGTCTGTTTTCACTGAAGTCATAGACACTTGTGCATTGACACCAATTGTTGGTTGAGAATAGAAACTAACTGTATTTTTACTGAGAGTGCAGGTCTGCTGGCTGATTAGCGTCTCTTAACGCTTGAGCACTTCACAGAATTGTTATACATAAAAGAAGGGGACATTCCTCAAAGAGATAAGCAGCCACACTGCCTGACTGCGTCTCTGTTGACCTCTGCTTTTGTATAGGGGGTTGGTAATATGTGAACAGTTTCAGTCTTTCTTCTGTGAGTTACTCTGCAAAAACTTGGGAGAGTGTCAACAAGGAGACTCCATAGAAGAGTGGTTTCTCCACCCGCAGTGTCTCCTCCTGGGGCTCCAGGTAATCTTCAGACCTCTTCATTGTTTGTCGGGGTCTCTCACACAACCCTCCAACCGCGTCCTTGAGTTTTATGGCAACAATAAAAGTTCTTCAAAGAAAACTACTGTTCCTGAAGTTGGTTAATTGGGCCCCACAGGTAGTTCTACTGTCCCTGTTTTGAAACTTTACCCAAGGGTATAGCAGGTAACGTATATACAGAGATTTTAACAACCCACCAATTTTCTCTATCTCCTATTGCAGTTGAAAGCCAAAATACACTGGACTCAATTCATCAATTTAAATTAGACTGTGTATACAATACAAAATTACATTTGTGTAGCACCTTTCATTGTCGGGAGGACATCCCAAGACCCTGGATAGTCAGGGATTTGGACCCAAGCTAGAGGTGGGGATCAGAGAGGGATCGAGGGCAGGGGGGGTTAAGAGGGTGACCGAAGATGGGTCAAAGACAAGGGTCTTGAGACATGTCTTGAAGGAGGCAAAGGGGGAGGGTGAGGTGAGGGACCTGTGGGATGGTATTCCAAAGAGTGTGGGCAGAGAGGCTGAAGGCCTGACTGCTGATGGTGGGGCAGGCCAGGTGGGGATCGTGGAGCAGGCCAGAGCCAGCTGAGTAGAGTATGAGCATACACAGCATGTGTAACATAGGTGTCAGGTTGACTGTCAGTGACTGTAGATTGTAAGGGAGTAGATTCAAGGCCTCACATGGGCTTTGAGCTGATGTTCCGGTGCAGTACTGGGGGAGCACTGCTTTGTTTGAGACACCATCCTTTAGATGAGGTGTTAAACTGAGATTCCATTTGTAATGCTAATGCAAAAGAGAAGGGAATTTCTCCTGGTGTCCTGACCAACAATCCCCGGATAGAATTGATTGTTCACTTCATGACTGTTTGTGGGATGTGGTACAAGTGCTCTGGGACGCTACTCTGTATGAGTGGTACTATATAAATGCACTTTGTTGTTGGTGAATATTACCCCTTGGGAAGGAGTTCCTGTGTGTTGGTGTGATGTGACGTACTTCTGACAATTGGTAGCAGATAAAGTTTAAGACGTTTTAAATGGGGTTGAGAAAGTAAACCCAGATCAAGGACAATGTCAGGACAAACACCAGGAAGGTTTTCTTTTTTCTTTTAATTAACGACTGGAACAGGGTTACCAGGAAGGTGGTTGAGGGCAAGCACTTTGGGATGAGTTTTCTGGAGCAATGAGATCAGATTAAAAGGGTCTTTTTCATTGGAACTGATCTTGTGGTTTTGTGAGCTCCCATTTTGTACAGTGCGGATTCCATATTAAGAAATCCTGTTAAGAAATATCGCACATTATTCCCCAAGTTTCAGCCCAAAATAACATCTAAAGCTGTTCCCAAACAGCGCTCAGTGGCTTCTCAGAATGAAGGTGGCCTGAGCCAAATAGAGAGAAAGCACAAACTGCTCCAAAATCAGCTTGGCTTGGAAAAATAAATGTGAAGTTTCCATTTATGGGTCTGGATATCTGGTTGTTTAAGATTATGGGTTCGTCCTGCTTCCTCCCCAACTAACCACAAGAACAGTCAGTCACATTGCTGGCATGTCTGTAACTCATGCTGCCCCGTGTGGCTTGGGGATGAGCTGCTTGTATGATTAATTGTCAGTCGGCCTGTGAATTGGTTCAATCACACAGAGTTGCTGAGACATGTAAATCAACACAACTCACATCCGAGATGTTAAAAGTTTTAAAGTTGCCTACAGTTAAACCACACCCAAACCATGAAAAATACCTCACTCCCCTACCACACACGCACCCCCCACCCCCCGCCACCCCCCCACCCCCCCCCCCCCCCCCGCCACACACACACACACACATTGGTGCAAGAATTTGCTTCCTTTATTCTTAATAGTACAACTCGGATTCTTGAATCAGCCGCTAATGCTCTCCACAGTAGCAGATCTGTTGGCTTCAACAATAACAACAACAACAACTTGCATTTATATACATCATTTATATACATCACTTAAACACAGTTTTGCAGTATTATTATTATGGTTATTATTATATTGAGACATCTCAAAGACGTGATATCAAATGGAAGGATTATTATTATTGTCATGTATATACCAAATCATGGAGGTGTTTAAGAGGAGGATCGATCAATGATTAGCAGCACAACACAACACTGGGAAGATATTAGGAACAATAATAATAATCCTTAGATATAATTCATGATATGATGCGGGGCCTTATTGCGTAATCAAAATGTCTCAAAGCGCTTCATGAGATTGACTGTAAAGTGTAGTGACTGTGTGTTTTGATCGACGATCAGTGTGGTAATATCCAAACATCTAAAAATATTTTACAGGCAATTGACGGCCAGCGTAGTGACTGTGTAGCTATAGATAGACAGAGAAGGTGGCCATTTTCTGCCCAGCGAGGTCCCACATTATGAGATGTGGAGGAGCGAGTGGGTGAATGAATTGGGGAGTGGGATTGGGGGGAGTGGGGGAGAGAGACAAACAACAACTTGCATTTATACAGTGCCCCTCACGCAGGGTAGAGTTCCAGAGCGCTTGAATAATAATACTTGCGTTTGATACAGCGCTTTTCATGTCTTCGAGACGTCTCAAAGCTCTTCACTGAATATACAGTAAAGTGAATCGACTGTATATTTGTAGGTGAAGTAACCAAATTTTTATTTTTTTGAGGGATTATGATCCTCAGAAAAGTGATTCGCCAGTCGATTAACAACCGAGTTCCTACTTACTGATGGGTAAACAGAGGCGTGTGGAGTAAGGAAACTTGCCCAACGTTTCCCCTGCTGGGAGTAGAACCCAGGTCTCTCATTTGCTCTAACCACTGGCCTACAGGGCTCCACACATCATTGAGACATCCCAAAGAGTTTCCCAGGATATACTGCAAAGTGAATTGACTGTGTATTTTGTGAGCGAAACTTGGCAGCCAGTTGCTGGGGTAGGTCTAAGATATGACAGCAAAAATCCCGGATTGGGAATCGTGAGCCGGGAAAGTCTGCGGTGAGAAGACCTTCACAACATCCAGACCTATTGTGGCTGGTTTTCAAATGGGTTGGTCATTGGCATCCAAACAAGTGTACTACAGGTGGGGTGGGGCGGTGTGGGGGAGAGAGGCAATTTTCCCATGCAGAGGAATTGGTGTTGGGTTCTTCACTGCCCGCATATACTCATACTCACCCGTACTAAACTCTGTGCTCCCCTCACCAGTTCTAGCCAGGTTCCACTCGCTCCTTATCACCAAACAGATCAACTTCAAGATCCTCACGCTCATCTTCAAATCCCTTCACACCCTAGCACCTGCCTACGTCTCCGGCTTGCTTATCCCTCACTCCATCACTCTCCCGCCTTTGCTCGCTGGGTCTGGCCTCCTTCTTGTTCCCTCGTCCCCCTCTGCTCCACCATTGACGGCCGTGCTTCCGGCCACTATGCCCCAAAACTCTGGAACACTCTTCCTCAATCCTTTAGGCTTTCCCCTCCTTCCCCATCTTCAGGTCCCGTCTGAAGACTTTTCTTTTCAACTATGCTTACGGTCACCTCCTCAAACCCCTCCTCTCCCATCCTAATTCCGCCTGGTTTGGTGTCAGGCTCCACAACTGTTAAACTACCCTGCTTGAGGGGCGCTATATAAATACAAGTTGTTATTGTTGTCCCTGCTTGTGTCAGTGGGCTGATCAGTCAGCATCTCATCTCGCTTTCTCCTAGCTGACACAATGACAGCTTCCTGACATTCCAGAGGCTTCAGGAGACCTTGAGCTTCCCAAACCCCTGCCTCCCGGTCCTCCCTCCGACTGGGAACCCTTGCACATCGCCCGGCTCCTCACTCCGAGTAATTGGTGCCAGATTTAAATTTCAAAGCAAGTTTCAAAGCACATAACAACTGAGGGATTTACATCCAGCTCCAAATGATCAGGCAAGCAGCGGAGGAGAGGAACATACTTCCAATTTGATTTTGCACCTAAAACAGTTATTGGCACTAACGCTGTTCAAAATGTGGACATGCTGGGGTTTTTCTCTGGGCCTTGAATTGGAATCAGCCCTTGTTATGGTTTGGCCACGCAAAGCCCTTTATATGTGTAAAGTTAATCTCCTGATTGACGCCTGGGAACGGTTTGATCTGCTTGGCGGGCCGCTCGCAGGAAGTTTCAAAAGGAAGTTCTGATGGAACGTTTGATCAACTCCTTGCCACCCAGATCAGACGTCTCCGACTGTCAAATGGGAGATTAATGCGAGCAATTTAAGATGAAGAGGTACTGCTAACAGCTACCTGGCACTGAATCTTGCTGGTGTTGATGGAGGTACAGGTACCAGCCTCAGACATTGTAAGCTTCAAACACACGGAGATCAAACCTCCCCAGTCACTGAGAGAAGCCGGTGTACAAAGAAACTCTGTTACTCTGTAGAGCGAGAACATGTTTTTGCAATGTCTACTTCCCTCCTCACATGGACTCGTACAGAGTGAACAATGGGGTAATGTTACCACTGTATTTCCTTAATGAGCTCCATGTGAGGTTGTGGGTTCAAGTCCCACGTCAGGACTTGGAGTCACATAGTCTAAACCGATGCTCCAGTGCCGCGCTGGGGGTGCGGTGTGTTGTCAGAGATGCTGTCCCTCAGATGAGACATTAAACTAAGGTTCCATCTGCTTATCAGGTGGAAGCTAAAGTTAAAGATCTAAAGCACTCTTCAAAATAAAAGGGACTTTCTCTCTGTGAGTGTCCTGGTCAACAAACCCTCAGGTAAAATTGATCATTCGCTTTGTAGCTGTGGGTCATTGCCATGTGAAAATTAACTGGCTGCCATGTTGGGCCACAAAATACACACACAACACTTTATGAAGCGCTTTGAAACAGTTCGACAACGTGATAAGACGCTGTATGAAATGCAAGGATTAATTTAAATTAAACTCAAGACATTGTTTTGAGAAAGATTAAGATTTTTAATATAATATAGTAACATAATGTATAATATATTTAATAGAAAAATTACAAATGCAACACAAGTGTGAGGGTTATAGATAGACAACAATACAGCTGTACCAGACCTGCCGCAGACAATGTGAATGAAGCCCCTGAATCGGGTTACTGCACTATAACACATTACCAGCTACACAAACAGTATGCTCCGATTTCAAAACTGTTGAGCAAAATGCAAGGATTTCGCTTTCCAACAGTTCATGATTTCGTCTTAAACTAACAGTAATTAACAACCAGCCTGATATAAACTAAACCAGGTTTCTGAGAAAGGAATTGTGTGTGTGTGTGTGTGTGTGTGTGCAGAGGGAGATTTTTCTATGCAATTAAATATTTATACCCTTAAATGGGTATCTACATTTTTGGTATGTGCACACTTGTGCAGTGGAGTGTGGTGCTTCTAAAGATTAAACAGTCTTCTGTACCACTTCAAGCATAATAACAAAGGGAGGCGAAAAATGAAAGGACTATTTTGGTGGCGATGTAAAGTGAAATACTTCTGGTCAATGTGAAACAGCAACAAAGAATGAAATGTCAATTCGCTCAGATTCAGATTGTAAACCAGGCAGAGCAGAGTTTAATCCCTTGTTAATCTGCCAATTCTTCCAATGAAGCATAAGAGGTCTGGGTTTAGGGACAGTTGAATGTTAAAATTGTTCAACTGGCTTTTTGATAGGTTAATTGCCTTTGAATGCTTGGATTTCCAGTGTTTCAAATTGAACAATGATCCCCACTGTGTTTCCACAACCTTGCATTTGGCAGAAATAATACAACCATAAACGAACAAAAAGGTTTAAATGAAAGAAAATATTTAGCACAGCTACTAAATAGCAGATTATAAATCTGAAGGGCTCCGAGTTTGACAAAGATAGTGGAATGCTGTAGCATAGTGGTTAGCACGCTCACCTCGCAAGCAAGAGGACCCGGATTCGATTCTCGGGCAGGGTGAAACGTTAGGCAAGTTTCCTTACTCCACTCGTCTCTGAATACCCAGCAGTGAGTAGGAACCCGGGTATGAGTTAATTGGCAGATAGCTTTCCCGAGGAATAATTCCTCAAAAAAAAATGTGTTCACTCAATCCACGACTGTTTGTGTGGGACACACCTGTGAGCAATTGGCTGCCGCGTTTCAGCCACAAAATACACAGTCACTACACTTTACAATATACAGTATTGCGTGAAGCGCTTTGAGGCATTTCAACAATGTGATCAGGTGCTATATCAAACGCAAGGATTATTATTATTTGACCTACTGAGCTATTTGCAGACTCAGCCCTTGCTTGACAATAGTAATAATAATTCTTGCATTTGATATAGTACCTTATCACGTTTTTATGTACCAAAAACTGGCAGAAAGTTGGGAGTTGGGAAATCCGGTCTTCAAAACCTTCAACTTCTATCCCTTAACTCCAAATCCAAGCAATGAGACAAGTTAAACTCACAGTATTTGTGGGAACACATTTCAGCAGGTCGAAAGTTACATTAATTATTCATGTGATCTTAATTTAATTTGATGTACTTAATGTACCCAACATTAATGCGCTTGACACGGATGTTTTTAAATCCCCTTATTTGGAGATAACACATTTTTCGTTGTTTCCTTTCCACTTTACAATCGCTTTTCCTGCAACCTTCCCCCTCACAGTCTCACACACACACACAGTCTGTCGAAATATCTTGGACCTGAGCTGCGTTCCTCTGTCACATTAAAGTACAAATTAGATTTCTGCAAGAAAATAATATCTGGGGATACAGTGTACGGTTTGGGACACAACATGTCAAGGAATATGTCAAGGCAAACTAGATGGACGTTGGTCTTCTTCTTCACCTCGCAAATTCTTATGTTCTTTTCTGATAAAATAAGTTTTTTTCTCCCCAGTAGACAGAGAGAGCGAGAGCAAGAGAGAGGAGGGAGAGAGAAAGAGAGAGAGACTTTTTAATGGACATTTTCTAAATTTACAGCACTTTTCTTCTTTATTTCAGTCGTGTGAAACCTTATTTCCTATTTGTTTCTTAGGTTTTGTCCACAAAATATACAATTCACTTTATCTTTACCAATTCGTCACCTCAAGGCACGACTGCGGAAACTTCCTCCCTGTCAGCCTCCCCAACTCTTTCCTCCACAAGCTGCAGATCATCCAGAACTGTGCAGCTCATGTCCTCTCCTGCACCAGGCTCCGTGACCCCATCACCCCCACCCTCGCCCGGTTCCTCAGAGGATAGAATTCAAAATCCTCACCCTCACTTTCCAGGCCCTCTACGGCATTGCCCCCGTCTACATCTCTGAGCTGCTGACCCCCTACCTACCTGTCCACTCTCTCCGCTCAGCAGGCTCTGGCCTGTTCCAGGTTTCCCACCCGACCCGCCCTACCATCAGTGGTCAGGCTTTCAGCCTCTCTGCCCCCACTCTTTGGAACGCCATTCCACAATCCCTTGGCCTTGCTCCCTCTCTCGCCTCCTTCAAGGTACGACTCAAGACCCTCCTTTTTGACCGTGCCTTCAGCCGCCCTCCTAACCTCTGCCCTCATCCCAACTCTGCCCCCTACGCGAGGGTCCTGATCCCTAAAGGCACTTTACAAATGTAGTTTTGTTATTGTTTACAGTATATTCAATGAAGCGCTTTGAGACAACTCGAAGACGTGATAAAGCGTGGTATGAAATGCAAGGATTATTATTAAGTAATTACACAGATTGATTGTTTTAAATTGCATTTTTCATCCCTTTCAATTTGGATCTTCATTTTCTTCTTGATATCATATTTCTCCATGTTTCTGCTCTACTCTATTCTGCATCGTGGAGTCCTGTAGCTCAGTGGTTAGAGCACTCGCTTTGCAAGTGAGAGACCTGAGTTCAATTCCAGGCAGAGGGCGAAACCTTGGGCAAGTTTCCTTACTCCACACAGAGCCTAATGATAATCCCTCCAAAACCAAAAACAATAATAAAAAAAATTGGCATTTTCAATCTACGACTGTTTGTGGGACATTGCTGTGCGCAATTGGCTGCCGCGTTCGCCCACAAATTTACAGTCAATTCACTTTACAGTGTGTTCTGTGAAGCGCTTTGGGACGTCCTTCCGACGTGAAAAGCGCTATATCAAATGCAAGGATTATTATTATTATTATTATTATTACTCTTCACTGTCTCCCCTTCACAATCCCCTCATAAATGTTTCCATTTGCCTGGCTGTGACCTTCCATCTCTTCAGGGACTATTCCTGGTCAGAGCATTAAATAGCCTCTTAATTAAGAGCTCTGGGACGTCGACTGAATCGAAGGGCGCTACATAAATACAAGTTATTGTTGTTGTAGTTCCTGGATCTAATTTTACCTCTAGGTCAGTTTAGGGCTGAGAAATCAAAATAATAATAATAATCTTTGCATTTGATATAGCGCTTTTCACGTCGGGAGGACGTCCCAAAGCGCTTCACAGAACACACTGTAAAGTGAATTGACTGTATATTTGTGGGCGAACGCGGCAGCCAATTGCGCACAGCAATGTCCCACAAACAGTCGTAGATTGAAAATGACCAATTTATTATTGTTTTTGGTTTTGGAGGGATTATTATTAGGCTCTGTGTGGAGTAAGGAAACTTGCCCAAGGTTTCGCCCTCTGCCTGGAATTGAACTCAGGTCTCTCGCTTGCAAAGCACCACTACCACTGAGCTACAGGACTCCACAATGCTAATCAATCATGCATAACCCAAACACATGCACCCTCCCCACCTGACAATCTTAACTATGCAAAACATCAGATTTTTTTTCAAAAGATGGCACGTTAAACAGAATATCCAAACGTTTAAGCTGTCAATATCACATGCGGGTTAAAGTTGCTCAGGTACATAGCTACAGTAGAAAACCACCTGAGGGGGAAGACAAGGACAGTGTCTGTGAATCATTAGCAAAAAAAACAACCGAACAGGTTAAAAGGAGGAAAGAGAACGAGAGAAAGTTTGCACTGGGTTCAAAGATGACAGGTTAGGGGCTTTGCTAGACCTTTGAGTTATGTTTCAATAATCATTCCATCTGATAGAGCGCCTTATCATGTTTTCTAGACGTCTCAAAGAGCTTCACGGAATATATTGTAAAGCGAATCGATTGTGTATTTTGTAGGCGACTGTATATGTTTCTCATTAAACGCTGAAATGCTTTGCAAGTTACAATATACAGAATCAGATTTTTCACCCCTCCCCACCAACAAAAAAATACTTCTGGAAATTGCCAATTCTTTTCTTTTAAAGGGATATGGATCTGCTTATATATAGTATAGTCGTTCTCAAATTTATCAGTGTTACAGTTTCAGAGTTAAAGGAACAGGAAACGAGTCATGGTTTAGTTGCTGTGCCTTGGAAATATCATTTAAAAATCTATTTAAAAAAATACTGATTAATGATTTTGCATCAAATATCCCAGTCAAGAAGTAACCCCTTAGCTAGTATTTGTTAACTAGTTTGTTGCCGATTTTATTACGGTTCAACTTACTACGGGGACTTACGAGAACCGTGAGTTGATGTTCCCCCGGACACGATCCTGCTTGAAGGACGCTATATAAATGCAAGTTGTTGCTGTCCAGTGATTGATTCGCCTGCAAATACACGGTCACTACACTTTGCAGAGCTGAGAGGCATTTTTGAGATGTCTCGGGGTCATAATGCAAGACTTTTAATGAAGTTTTTCTCGTTAAAAATTGATATATCTGCGATTACCTGCATAGTTATAAATGGCAAATGTCTTTATTGGAAATTAACCCCAATTTTAAGAGGCAGAACAGGAGGATATATTTTAGTTGGATATTTGAGGACAATTATTACAAGTGTGTATAGCACAGGCGATGCTAAAGTGATATAAAAGCTTCCCAGTGCCTCCGTTTTGATAAGAAGAGGATATCTATGGCCGTGGGTCCCACTTGGCAGCAATGATATCAGGAACTTCACATTCTCTGATTCGATTTGCTTCCTTTAAGCGTTTTTGTTGTCGCGTCTTTGAATCTTCTGTTATTCTCGGGGGTCAGGAGGAGCAGAATATTCAAATATATTAACGTGGAAGTAGGCAAATTTTGTCTGTGGTGTGGGGGAGAGAAAGAGAGAGAGGAGATCCTCTTTGTGTGTGTGTTTTGTGTGGGAAGAGCAAGAGAAAGGAGGGTGTGTGGCAATCAAGGAGTCAAAACCTTAACCATTGACTTGTTTTGCTGATTCCCAGACTCACTGTACACCCACACACAAGATTTTATTAATAGTTTCCAAATTCTAAATGGGATTCTTGATTTCTCTCTAAAAAAAATCTTTATTAAGGGGGTTGTGGGGTTCAAACATGTGTTTATAAGAAAGGGAAAGAAAACACCAAAGTTAACTTTTAAAGGGGGAGGGGGTTGTGAGTTCTCCAGAAAATCTTTTATTTTAAAAAGGTGGAAAAATATCTAAACTTGTTTTAATAAGAAAAAGTGTATGTGGCAATTAAGGAGAAGGAGTTAACACTTAACCATTCACTTGCTTTGCTGAACCCAGTCTCCCTTATAACAAACACACACACAAACACACACAAGATTTTATTAATAGTTTCCAATTCCTAAACTTAAGTCTTGGATCTCACTCTCACTCCAAAAAAATCCTTATTGATGAGTGTTAGGGGGTGAGGGGGGGGGGGGGGAGAGTGTCTTTTAAGTTCAAATATTTTTGTGAGTAGAGAAAGAGCATAACTTTTAAAACGTTGGGAGAGTTCTGGTCTTTATTTTTTTGGGGGAAAAAAATCAAACGTTTTATATAAGAAAGAGAATTGAGAAAATGAGAGAGAGAGAATGAGAAAGACCAGAAAGGTAACTTTTACTGGTTGGGAGGAGGAGTTTGTGAGGTCTCAAAACAGAAATCTTTATTTAAAAGGAGGGGAGGGGGAAATTCAAACAGGTTTTATGTCAGAGAGGAATGGAGAGAGAGGGAGGAATTGGGAGAGAGGGAGGAATGGAGAGAGAGGGAGGAACTGAGAGAGAGAAGGAATAGAGAGAGAGAGGAGAGAGAGAGAACACAGAGAGGGAAAGAAAGAGGAGATAAAGAGAGAGAGAGAGGAAATATCAAAGTTAAGTTTGGAAGTTGGAGGAAGGGGTTGTGCTGTGTGATTGGTGCTGTGTTTCCAATAGAGACAATGACGCAGAGAGGTCGGATTGCAGTGCAGCTGCAGAACATTTTGCTCCATTAAAAGAACCCTCTCCTCCTAATTGATGGTCAAATTGCAGACTGGTTACACCGGGAACACACAGCTGATCACCTGCATCCCTCCCTCCCTCCCTCCATCCATCCCTCCCTCCATCCATCCCATCAGAAACAACCCTACCTTGTTACACCCCCCACCCCACACTCCCCCCCCCCCTCCATCTCCCACCCCTTTCCCCCATATTAAACCATTTTTTTTTGCCTTAATTGGGGAACACACGTGGATACCATTCATGTGAAGGAAATAAAAAGAACATCGTTCCCCCCCTCCTCCCTCCCTCCCTCTCTCTCTCTCTCTTCACCTTCACAGTGTGAGCTTCCAAATGCACTTTTTGTTATA